>NC_141877.1:542510496-542813527 GCF_056163025.1 Triticum urartu
GTATCCAGTCTCTTTACCGGAATGTGATTGGTGGTGGTGGTACTGTGTGTGATTCAGCAAGCAAAAACCAGTTCTTGAGATTGCTCACCCAAAAGGACAAGGGAAATCTGTAACTTACAACACTTGCACCATGCAAAATGGGCTGGGCAGTGAGCAGGACATGGCAGGTTACAAGTTTTGAAAAATGCAGATCACTATGTGGCTGTCACATCCAAGCTGATGGGATACTACTCCCACCTAATAATAATAAAGTCATTAGTGCTTCTGGCGGTACATCATATAAATTGTCTTTAAAATTGTAAAATATTACCCACCGATGCCACCTATAAATTACAAAAAACATTTCACACAGGGGAATCCTCCATCTGGGCCGGCCCACGGAGTAGGAAGCTCCTATACTGCGCTCTGCGTGTTGGGAGAAGATGCCGTGCGCTCGTTTGGGCCAGCCCATGTGCGGGCGGTCTGTTTTTTTTATTTTCTGTTTAATTTTTTCTCCTTTAAATAATTGGTACTTGGAAAAATTTTCGATTTTTTTTTAAAAATATTTTTTAAATAAAATGTTCAAGAAATGATAAAATGTTTGTGGATCCAAAAAATGTTCACATATTCAAAAAAATTTGTGGATTCAGAAAATGTTCGTAATATTTTAAAAAATGTTTGCATATTCATAAAATATTCACAATTTTAAGAAAATGTTTGGGAAATCAAAAAATGTTCATGTTTTTTGTAAAGTACGTGTATTAAAAAATATTATTGATATTAAAAAAATAGCCAAAATGTTGTCATGGCCTTTGCAGATCATGAATATTTTTTCTCCCGTTACAAGGCACGGGCCCTTTTGCTAGTTTATACAAAGGTATTTACCTTTTTTTTAGAATACAAAGATTTAGCTTGGAACATGTTTAGAGCAACTCTAGCAGATCTCATAAAAGGCCTCATCCCTTATAATAACCGTCAGTTTACAAGTTTTGTCAAAAAAGAAATAATGAACCTGAACATATCCTGCATATTAGGGGGGAGGGGGGGGGGGCTTGTATGAGATCTCACGTTAGGTGAGATCATGAGATCAACCTCAAAAATACATATTTAGACATTTTGAAAAAAAAAAACTAAAATTATTTGACAACACCCATATGATGTATGTCTACAACTCCAAGAAAATCAGCTCAAAATTCAATATACATTTAAAAGTTCAGAAAAGACAAATTTGAATGTGAATAATGGCCTTGCGGGGTTAATAATAGTGTCAAAGTATTATTCGACCTATGTTAATAGGGAGTATGTGGACATAAAATCATTATATCAAGGCATTGCGGGGTCTGTTGCATTTCAGGTTCTAAGATGAACTGATGAGGATCCCTCTTGGTGGGATTGTAGCCATCTTGTCAAGGAATGACATCGGGGTTGCATCTGAAGTAGGTGTCTATGATTTCGTGCTCAGGTGGGCCTGTTCAGCGTGCCGACACTCAGAGGAAAGACAGAAGGTCTTGAGTTCTCATTTACTGCCACCAGTACGTTTACGTATGACTGATTTTTTTATTTTTTTTATAGAAAAGAAGGATGACCCCGGCCTCTGCATCTGGAAGATGCATACGGCCACTTTATTGATTATTCACGAGGACCTTACAAAGTATTATAACAAAATGTCTGAATCCGTCATCTTGGCAACATATGCCACTACTCCTATTCATATGATGGAGGGGTGCTACCTGGGCCAAATACCCGGTCTACTCACCTAAGCCTATCATCAAAAGCCAGAAACCCCAGCCGAGCCACATACCGGGTCTGGGGCATAAACTGGCCTGACGCACTCACATGTGTCGTCGCCGCCATCTTCCACAGGTCCGTCTTCAGAGCAGATATTGAGGCTTCTACCTTGTCAGGCCACGCCGCCATCGACGCCACCTTGACGCCAGACAACTACCTCCACCTGCGCGAGTCCATCACCGCGCATCGGCCGCCGAGTGTCCACTGCACCACGCCGCCGAGATCCGTCGTCATCAATGTGAAGGATGATGTACCGCTCCACCAAAAAAGGCGCCCGCTGGTCCCTCGAACTCGTGTACGCCTCCAAGAATGACGCCCCAAGGAAGAAACGACACCAACGCGTCGCCGTCATCCAATCAACTGATCTAGGGTTTCCCCTGGAGGTAGCGGATAGAGGTCTAGAGCTTCTCCACGGCGATGCCTTCAAGAAGGTAATGACACCACAGGGTGCCACCAACGCCGGTCTTGGCATCAAGCCGAGCACAAGGTTTTCACCCGGATCCGCTCGAAGAACCTTCATCACGTATTGTGTGCACGGGTCACCGCCGATCTAGGCCGCCGCACATGGAGCACGCCGCACCGGCCAGATTAGATCTGTCCGGAGGGCACAACCCGCATGGTGCCGACCCAACCACCAGGCCTCCATGCCGCCACCGCCGATCCGAGGTCAGATGTTGTGTCGCCGCAGACCCGGCCGCCGCCGCCGAACGCCGCCACGCAGCCCGAGGCAGGGCCGGCTACCGCACCCCACCATCGCCGCCATTGGCCGAGGCAGCCGCCGCGCCACCGCCGGAAGGCAGGCCTGCCGCGCCGCCAGGCCAGATCGGCCGTGCCACCCACGCCGTGGGGCTCCGCACCGCCTGCACGGTGTAGGCAAGAGGGAAGACCCCCGCCACCGCCATCAGCCCTGGGCTATAGCCGGCGGCGGCCTTCAGCGGCGGCGGAGGGAGGGGAGGACGGATGGGGACCCCCGGCGGCTAGGGTTTTAGATCCCGTCTGAGTCGCCCGAGCGGGGGGGACGCGGGGGGCCTGGGTCAAACATCTCTACTTCCAAAGAAGATGAGTTCCCGTATGGATCATCATGATGCACAGGCCGGGGGTATACCTCCATTTCCAAAAAAAGCAACACCAGATCATAAACTCATCGAGCAAACTCCCAAAACCCATTGCCAAAAACACCCAGATCGCAAACCATCTCCCAAACACCATACCTACAAACAATCACATGGCGTCTTCAACAACCTCTGTCGCGGCCCTAACCACCCAAGTCACCGAAAAACTCACTCGCTAGAACTACATACTTTGTCATGCTCAAATCCTTCCCCAAGTTCGCAGTGTCGGGTTCTATGGTCTCCTTGATGGGAGCGATCTGGAGCCAACGAACTTTGTCGTCGTCAAGGATAAGGAAGGGAAGGACTCCTCCATCACCAATCTCGAGCATGCTGTCTGGGTCAGGCAGGATCAGCTTGTGCTCGGCCACCTCCTCAACAACCCGACGAAAGAAGTCTTGATTCGGGTAGTGTCGATCCCCATTGCTGCTGCTCTTTGGAAGTACCTTGCAGCCATGTTTTCCTCCACCTCCAGATCGTGCATCAATAACTTGTGGGTCGCCCTCACCAACGCCCGGAAGGGGACTCATAACGTGGCTACTTATTTTGCCCACATGAGGTCCTTGGCCGACGAACTTGCAACAACTAGAAATCCTCTGAATGATGAATAACTCATCTCTCACATCCTCTCTAGGCTCGACCTCGACTACTAGCCTCTCATCCTCGCCCTAAACGTCCGCACCGAGCCGCTCTCCCTCGACCATCCTTTTACGTTGATGGTCCAACTTTGATCAGCGCATCGAGCTCTTCCAAGGGCCCTCAGGCGGCTTCAATTCCTCGACGAACGCAGCCGCTCGTGGAGTCCGCACTTCTTCCAAGGGCTACTGCCCTCCATCATGGGGCAACTCCAACAATTCCCGTGGTGTGGTGGCGGCGGCTCAAACCAGTACGGCGGCGGCGGTCACTAGCAAGGTGTAATGGCGGCTACAATCATGGTGGAAGTGGCGGCGAGTCACCATGGCGGTGGAGGCTACAACAGCAACAACTATGACGACAATGGTTGCCCCGACAACGGCCTCCCCTTCTACTCCAACAATAGGGGCCGCCAAGGAGGAGGACAATCAAGTAGCAACAACGACTATGGGTATGAGTTTGATGAGTTTGGTCCTTGCCAAATCTGCAAAAAAAAACTAACCACATCGCCAAAGATTGTAATTGGCGTTATGTTGAGGACAATAACTACCAGAAAAGGCGAGTTGTTGCTATTGGAAATATGAGCAATTTACCAAATAACTTTGCTAACAGAAATACTAGATAAAACATGACTAATATAGCAGAGATAAAGCAAGTCATGCAATCTGACAGATAGAAGGTAAATAGCATCTGCATATATGAACTTGAACTAAACACATCTAGAAAGTACACTAGATGAAGTTGCATATATGAAGTAGAACCTAACATATGTAGGGCAGAAACTAGAGCAAAGAACTGTGGCAGGACATCTAACAGAAAGAGCAAGAACACGTACGGGACAGCAGCAGCAGAAGAATTGGACTTGGGGTCGACATCCTCTCCAGCCATGTTGTTGATGAGGTTGTCGACGTCGGGGAAGTAGTCGTCGGAGTCCGTGATGAAGAAGTCAGTAGTCGCGCAGAGCGCTCCCCAAAAACCTTATCACCCTTCTCCCGTACATGACTCAAAAGGTGCGGTTCCGGAGGCCTACTGTCCCGACCTGCGGTGCACGCCGCAAGCCGGGATGAGGAAGATCGTAGCAGTAGCTCAATGGTCAGGAACTTGGAGGCGAGAGGGTTGTGTTGTTCTGGTGTGTCTCGCTGGGAGGAGCGACCTCCCTTTTATAGGCACAGGAGAGGGACGTGAACAGGCTGCGACGGGAGGTGAAGCAACAGAGGGAGACGAAGCGAACAAGCAGAAATATCATCAGAAAACGTTTCAGCTGCCGCGTGACCTTTTGTATACCCGTCGTGCGTGGCAAAAATTTAGACATCGGCTTGGCTCATTCCCGCGGTGCGGCGTCGTGGCGGCGGAGGAGCGCGCGTGGATGTTCCTCTTGTTCTCATCCTCATACATGTGGAGAAAGAGCCTCCCTTATAAAGAGGTCCAACTCCCTCTAAACTAGCAATGTGGGACTAAACTTTGTTCCACCTCTTGCCTTGCACGAATGGGCTGCGTGGGCCTCTAGGATTTATTAGGAATTTCTGAAACTGCTATTGGACTAGGCCCAAAAATAGACAAAATTCCAGCAGTTGCACATACATATACCTCTTATGGAGTAGATACAAACTGGTATGTTGATAGTGGAGACACGGATCACATAACCAGTGAGCTTGGACAGTTGACCATGCATGAGAAATATCATGGCCGTGAGCAAGTCGACACCCCCGGTGGTACAGGTATGTAGATAAGTAATTCTGGGAGTAAATTACATAGAAGTACCACAATTGGGGCATTGGAAGCAGATTGGTACCAAGATTGGTAATTTTTACGTGTTAGTGCCAAGATTGGGGCGAGCCGTTGCAAAAAAGACTAAAAGTGCGTTTTATACGTATTGACAGAAAAGCTGACCGGTTGGGCCCGCCCGTTAGGCGCCATGCTGGCCAGTGCGCGCGTGCCCGCACGCTGACTAGGACGAGGCCGGCTCGCACCATTTAGGTCTCGCTGGTGCGACCGAGCCAGACCCCGACCCCGCTCTCCCCTCGCACCCTCGCCGGCGGCTGCCTCCCCGCCCTCCCCGCCGCCCGCCACAGCACACCGTCGTAGCCTAGGATCGAAGTGCTTAGGCACTGTCACCTCCCCCGCGGCTGCTCCTCCCTCGCGCCCTCCTTCCCCCGGCTGTTGTGCCTCCCTAGGCGACGATGGCCTCGGCGACTCCGGCAGGCGGCGATGGCCGGGGCGATGTGAGCGGCGGCGACCTCCCCCGCTTAGGCCTCGATGGCAGTGGCGGCTACTCTAGCTCGGAGTACAGTAGCGAGTATGAAGATTTTGCGGAGCCGGCGTTGTCGATGGAGCAGAGGCTACAGTTGGCGCGATTTTGGGTGGCCAACCCTAGCACCGCCCATCACTGGACTCATGGCTTCGGTGGTGTTCTGTAAGTGGTCAACTGTTCCATTCTTGCTCACTGAAATTGGGGATTAGGGTTAGGTTTCTACTGCCTGCATGTTTAGCACTCTAATAGCTAGTCCTAACTAGAGCAGAGAAGTATAGTGGATTACGTGAGTCCCATCTAGTCCAAATTGGTGGATTACATTGTTATTTGTTAGTCCAAATTGTCAGAGTAGCATTATGTGTTACCTAACTGGAGCAGAGCAGAGCATCATTAGTGGCTTACATTGTTATTTCTTAGTCCTAACTAGAGCAGAGCACCATTAGAGCAGAGCACCATTAGATCACATCAGAGCAGAGAAGCATAGTGGATTAAATGAGTCCTAACTAGAGCAGAGCACCATTAGTGGACAATTCTATTAACTACTTATATGAAAATACAAAACATCAGTTTGCTGTGAGTTAAGTACCCACTCTGTAATTAGGGTTGCATTGAGATAGTTGTTTACATTGTTTGATTTTGTAGTAATTGTTTAGTTTATTCATATTGCAAGGCTAAATTAAACAAAGATTTGTTTATATGTTAGCCTACCTATTAAGCAAAATTGTTTATTAACCAATTTTGTCTGTTATTTCATTTTGCAGTTTGTATGATGACATTTTGGATGTTAGGTTCCATTTTGATGCTTCAGAAATGTTTGAGCTGAAGCTCTGCAGTTCAGATGTGAAATACATGAATATGATTGCAGTGATGGAAACTCAAGGATTTAGAGAATATGATCTGCTGTTTCACATTGAGAATCCAGATTTAGGGGAGAAAGGATTGGAGATGGTAGAGAGTAATGCTGAGTTGCAACTAGTAAAGAGGCAGGTTGAGGAGTGTAAGGTTTTAAATTTGTTAGTGAGGGCATGTCCACCTCCTTGCAGCCAGTTTGAGAGGCAAGATTTATCCACTGTTCCACCTCCTTGCAGATAGTTTGAGAGGCAAGAATTATCCACTGTTCCACCTCTTTGCAGCCAGTTTGAGAGGCAAGAATTATCCACTGTTGTGTATGAAGAGCCTGTGTTATATGATCTCAGTGAGCCACCCATCTATGCTGTTAATGAAGAAGGAGTTGCCTTTGAAAGTCAGAGTAGCAGCTTCAGTGTAGCTCATGGTACTGGTGTTTGCACACAAGAGAGCAAGAATGTAAAAGGAAAACTGAAAGCTGTGTTGGAAATAGAAGAAGAAGAGGGATATGATGGCAGTGGTGGTTCTGATTGTGAAGGTGAAGATGACAGTGATGTAAACCCTTTTTATATGGGTGATGCTGGTCATATAGAGATGGAGGAGGGAAAGAAACCGAGAGAGTATGATGAAATAGAAGAGGAAGAAACAGATGATGAAGAACCTGAGGTGGAAGAAGTGGTGCATTATGAGGGTGACACAGAGGTTGAGGAACCTTTCCAAATGGATGAAGATGAGAAAGTTGTTTCACAGGATGAAGAAACTGTAATTGTACAGGAAGAGAAGAAGAAGAAGAAACAGAAGCTTCTAGTTAGGAAAGGGCCTACAACAAGGACACATTCAAGTGTAGTTCAAGAGGAGGAACCTGATTTCAAACCTTCATCTGATGAAGAAGAGAAAGGATTGTTGAAGGAGGCTGATGATGATGGTTATGAGCCATTGTCATTTGTACTGCCAAAGAAAAGGAAGAGCAGGTCAAAGCAGAGGCCTCCTAGAAAATGGTACAATGAGAAGATGGAGGCACCACATGAGCAATTATGTCTAAAGATGTGTTTCTTGGATCAACATCAATTCAGAGAGGCTTTGTTGAACTTACACATCACTCAAGGCAGAAACTTCAGATATCATAGGAACTCAGATCAAAGAAAAATTATAGAATGCAACCAAAAACATTGCAACTTCTTTATGGTGGCAACAGTTATAAAAGGTGAAACTACTCTTGTAATTAAGAAGATGAGAATTAAGCACACTTGCCCTATTAGTATAGAGACAACAAGGGTAAGTGCCAAGTGGCTTGCACAGAAGTATGAGTCACTGTTCAGATCTGATCTAACAATTGACATTCAGACTTGATTGATGCCTGCATGGAGAAGTATGGTGTGGATGTGCCCAAGTCAATGGCATATAGGGCAAAGAACCTAGCTATTGATGCTGTGCTAGGAGACCACAAGAAGCAATACCCTAGGTTGAAAGACTATGCTCAAACAGTGATGGATACAAACCCTGGGAGTAGAGTAGTAGTCACTACTATAACTCCAACACCCAATGCAAAAATCCCCCATCTAGGTCCAAGATTTCATGCTATGTTCCATTGCATCAATGGAGCAAGGGAGGGGTTTCTCAAGGGGTGCAGACCATTCATTGGTTAGTTTGTTCACCTTGTGCATTAGTTACATATTGTTTCATCTTGAAATGCATTTGAATGTTCTAAATATTGAATTTGCTTGCTCATTCAGGTGTTGATGGGTGCTTCATTAACTTAACTACTGGTGCTCAACTACTTGCTACCACTGGTAGAGATGGCAACAACAATATATACTCACTAGCATTTGGTATTGTTGGGCAAGAGGCCAAAGCTAATTGGTGTTGGTTTCTACACCAACTTAAAATCTGCCTAGGAGGAGAAGAGGGACAATTTGGTCCATATACAATAATGTCAGATAGGCAAAAGGTATGTGCTTGCATCTTATGTCCTTGTTCCTATAAGGTTGTTTTGTGCTAGATATTAGCTTAGCTAGTTTAATTGTGTGTCCCAGGGCCTACTATATGCAGTGAATGCTGTCTTTCCTAAGTGCAACCAAAGGTTCTGCCTTAGGCATATCTATGCAAACTTCCAAACTGCTGGGTTTAGGGGGGAAGATCTGAAGAAGTGTATGGATAATGCTGCCTATGCATATAGTGAACATAAATTTAACATTGCAATGAATGACCTTAGAGCTGAATGCCAGGAAGCTTGGGAGTGGCTTTGTCAAATACCCAAGAAAACATGGGCAAGGCATGCATTTGACACAAACTCCAAGACTGACCTTGTAGTCAACAATTTGTCTGAGGTGTTCAACAAGTATGTCCTAGATGTTAGGAAGAAACCATTAGGACAATGTGTGATGGAATAAAGGATAAGCAGATGATGAGGTGGCATAGGAATATGGAGAGTGCAAAGACAACTAGATGGGACATAACACCCCATTATAGTGAGAAGCTAGAGGTTGAGAAGGAGAGGGCCAAATATTGCAAACCAATTCAAGCTGGTGTGGACTTGTGGCAAGTTACAAGTGGGCAGAAAACCCATGCTGTTAACTTGCAAGTGCACACATGTGGGTGCAGAAAATGGGACCTCAGTGGCATCCCATGTAACCATTCCATCTCAGCAATAAACAAGGGCAAAAGAAAACCAGAGGATTATGTCAGCAAGTTCTTTAAGAAAGAATTTTATGTGGCAGCTTATAAACCAATGATCTATCCAGTTCCTGGTGAGCATGACTGGACAAGGACCCCTGGTCCTGACATTGACCCACCTGCATTTAAAGTGAAGAGAGGAAGAAAGAAAGAGAAGAGGATCAAGGGGAAATTTGAAGTTCCAAAGCCTAAGGACACATCCAGAATGTGGACTATAACATGTGGCAATTGTGGACTACAAGGACATAGGTACACTAGCTGCATGAAGCAGTTGAAGCCTGAGATGGCTTTGAGGAAGAACAAACATGTGGTAATCCTCTTATAAGTAGTAACATGTTTTCCTTCTTGTACATTCCATTTTTTAAGTACTAACTCATTTTCCTTCTTGTTTATGCAAGCCTCTTGCAAGGAATCCCAATGCTGGTGCTGCTGCTACTACACCAGCAGCAAGAACTTCTCAACCAGCTCCTACAACAACACCAACAGCTGGAACAGGAGGTGCTGGGACAGGAGCTGGGTGAGGAGCTAGTAGAGGTGCTGGGAGAGGTGCTGGGAGAGGTGCTGCAGCTGCAGGTGCTGGGAGAGGTGCTGGTAGAGGTGATGGGAGAGGGAGAGGTACATTCTCTGCCCCAAAGCAATCTGGTCCATCCACATCTACTGCTGGGACAGGTGCTGGTGTTACACATAGTGGATGGAGGAGGTACTTCTATGAAAGTGGCAACTAGATACTTCATGTGTGTGTTCTTGCATCCTATGATACAATGGTGATCTTGCTTTGATGATGTACTTTAAGAATCAATGCCATGTATGGCTTTTGTTCATGTGGATGCATATTATTGGATATCTTCATGTGATATGTTGATGAGTACTCAATATATTATTGGATATATTGCTGGAGTTATTGATATTTTGGAGTTATTGATGAGTACTCATTATATTGGATATCTTCTTAGTGTGTATGTTCTTTTTATGATTCATATGTTGATGAGTACTCAAAATCGAGTTATTGATATGCTGGATATATTAATGGAGTTATTGATATGTTGTGTATGCTGAAAATGTTCTTTATATGATCGATACGTTGATCCTATTGATATGTTGTATAAAGCGATCATTTTGGGTTTTGGTGGCTCGGGGTCGACGAAACCACCTAAATCCATCATTTTGGGTTTTGATGGCTCGGGGTCGACGAAACCACCTAAAGCCATCAACTAGGGTCTAGGGTGGCTCGGGGTCGACGAAACCACCTAAAGCCATCAACTAGGGTCTAGGCTGGCTCGGGGTCGACGGAACCACCTAAAGCCATCATTTTGGGTTTTGGTGGCTTGGGGTGGACGGAACCACCTAAAGCCATCAACTAGGGTCTAGGGTGGCTCGGGGTCGACGAAACCACCTAAAGCCATCATTTTGGGTTTTTGTGGCTCGGGGTCGACGGAACCACCTAAAGCCATCAACTAGGGTCTAGGGTGGCTCGGGGTCGACGGAACCACCTAAAGCCATCAACTAGGGTCTAGGGTGGCTCGGGGTCGACGAAACCACCTAAAGCCATCATTTTGGGTTTTGATGGCTCGGGGTCGACGGAACCACCTAAAGCCATCAACTAGGGTCTAGGGTGGCTCGGGGTCGACGGAACCACCTAAAGCCATCATTTTGGGTTTTGGTGGCTCGGGGTGGACGGAACCACCTAAAGCCATCAACTAGGGTCTAGGGTGGCTCGGGGTCGACGAAACCACCTAAAGCCATCAACTAGGGTCTACGGTGGCTCGAGGTCGACGAAACCACCTAAAGCGATCATTTTGGGTTTTTGTGGCTCGGGGTCGACGGAACCACCTAAAGCCATCAACTAGGGTCTAGGGTGGCTCGGGTCGACGAAACCACCTAAAGCTAAAGCCATCATTTTGGGTTTTGGTGGCTCGGGGTCGACGAAACCACCTAAAGCCATCAACTAGGGTCTAGGGTGGCTCGGGGTGGACGGAACCACCTAAAGCCATCAACTAGGGTCTAGGGTGGCTCGGGGTCGATGGAACCACCTAAAGCCATCAACTAGGGTCTAGGGTGGCTCGGGGTTGACGAAACCACCTAAAGCCATCATTTTGGGTTTTGATGGCTCGGGGTCGACGGAACCACCTAAAGCCATCAACTAGGGTCTAGGTGCCTCGGGGTCGATGGAACCACCTAAAGCCATCATTTTGGGTTTTGGTGGCTCGGGGTGGACGTAACCACCTAAAGCCATCAACTAGGGTTTAGGGTGGCTCGGGGTCGACGAAACCACCTAAAGCCATCAACTAGGGTCTACGGTGGCCCGGGGTCGACGAAACCACCTAAAGCGATCATTTTGGGTTTTTGTGGCTCGGGGTCGACGGAACCACCTAAAGCCATCAACTAGGGTCTAGGGTGGCTCGGGGTCGACGAAACCACCTAAAGCCACCAACTAGGGTCTACGGTGGCTCGGGGTCGACGAAACCACCTAAAGCGATCATTTTGGGTTTTTGTGGCTCGGGGTCGACGGAACCACCTAAAGCCATCAACTAGGGTCTAGGGTGGCTCGGGGTCGACGAAACCACCTAAAGCCATCAACTAGGGTCTACGGTGGCTCGGGGTCAACGAAACCACCTAAAGCGATCATTTTGGGTTTTTGTGGCTCGGGGTCGATGGAACCACCTAAAGCCATCAACTAGGGTCTAGGGTGGCTCGGGGTCGACGAAACCACCTAAAGCCATCAACTAGGGTCTAGGGTGGCTCGGGGTTGATGAAACCACCTAAAGCCATCAACTAGGTCTACGGTGGCTCGGGGTCGACGAAACCACCTAAAGCATCACTGTACCATAACAAACTATTCCTTTTGCAAATGCATTTAAGCATTTAAGAATCACTCTAACATATGCAACTATATGCATTTAAGAAGCATTTAACCATCAGAATAACATAAGCATCAGTATGTAAACATTTTCAGTCTAACATAAGCATCACTGGAGTTCACATTACATAGTGGAGTTCAAATGCACAATCCATCCTTTTCTCACAAAAGGATGAATAGCATATTACTAGGTAGATAAACAACCAGAGTTCACAATTAGTACTAGAACCATACATTACACAACCATAATTCTAAGTTACTAGGTCATTGCACAACCATCCTTTCCAAAAGGTCTGCAATGCCCACTAATCTCAATTCATCTTGTTCAGTTCTCCAAGATGGCCTGGATCCCCTTGATCTTCTCCTTCAGCTTCTCCTCTGCCTTCATGAGCTCAGTTATCTTAAACTCTTGCATCTGCTTCTCTTCATTATGGTTTTCCTTGAGCTTCAGCAGATTAGCAACCTGGAACTTCAACTCTAGCTTCTCTTGGGTGAGCTTCTCCTCAAACTTTGTGAACTCTGCATTCTTCAACTCCAAATTCATCCTAGCCTCACTCAGCAATTCCTTCTCTTTCATATTCTTCAACTTGAGGTTTTGGATGGCAATTGCTTGAGCACTTGTCAGGTTGCACAAGATTTCATACTTCTGTTGAAGCTTCTCTGTAGCTGCATCTTTCTTTGCCATTTCTGCATTCTTACGAGCCACTAATTCAGCTCTGCATTCGTGCTGATATGTGACAGTTGACGGCAGATAACTGAAATCCACAACCCTATCCTGCTGAAAGTCCACAAGTTGATGCACATCTTTCACTAACTTGTCATAATCTACATCCAGCTTCTTCTTTTCTTCTGTCAAATGGTGAATAGTTAAAGCACTTTGAAGATTATCATTCACCCTAGCAGACTTGCTCTCTTCAACCATTGACCAAAGCTTCAGCAATGCATTCTCCATTGTTGGGGGCCACTGCTCATCAACCCACTGAACAAATCCACAATTCTGACCTTCCTGGAAAATAACAAGGCAAAATTTAGTACAATACAACTACTATGAGTAGTAAGCAACAGTTAGTTCATGCCAGTAGCTAATGTTGGTACTGACCAACACTGAATTTGCACAGCCATGTGCTAAGCAAGAGGGCGATCAATATATAATTAGCAGAGTAACACTCCATTCAACTTTGCATAATAACCAACTTACAATTGGCCATTAATATAATGGAATCCTACAATCTGCACTACCACTCTAGCAGTGAACTACTTTGCCATATATCACTAACAAATGGAACATAGAAATCACTGAATGAAGAGTTATCAAACCAGACTACATTAGCCTAGCTAAATACACTACATTAGCCTACAGGAACAAACTAGCTAATGACAGTACCTACTGTCAACAGTAAGCAACAGTTACTTATTAAGAGTCACACATCAGCTAATGGAGGGGCTAACGTGAGTACTAAGCAACATTGCATACAAGCATAAATAAATAGCATGTGCACACAACAGAGCATTCATGTGCACACAACAGAGCATGCTTGAGCCTATATTTAGCCTAAATGCACTCCACTGACCATAATATTCACCATTCCTACAATGAGCACTACAGTATGGCATATATGACTAACAAAATTACCATACACATAACTGAATCACAATTGGCAAACAAGACTCTGTCACTTCCAATGAACATATCCTGTGCATAATCAATAAGGCAAGAAAAATACCGGCTCTGCACATGCTAAGAACCTTCTCCCAGTCATTGTTCCTTCAAATGCAACAAGCCTCTCTGATGGCTTCCCATGCTTCTCGCATAGCACTATCAGATCTAGCTCAAGACCCTTGTAATCCGGGTCCTCAAGAGAGAAAGGCACCTGCCCAAGCAAAATCCAAGTTAGCATCATGTGCAGAGGACGAGGACAAAGCAAATCAAACGAAATCCTCACACCAAAGACCACCTACACAGAAAAATCCCCAAAATTTTCTAAACCTAGCCCTAACCCTAGCTCCAATGGAGTAACTGACCTGGTTGAGCCCATCGGTGGAGGTTTCAGAGTGCATGTACGGGAGGCTTGAGTTGTCATCGCTGCTCTCGTCTTCAAAAACCATGGCTGCGACAGCTTCGTGTGGCGGCCGGCGGGGCCGGGCGCAGGCGGCGGCGAGGTAGAGAGAAGGAAGAAGAACGCAGAGCAGAGCGGGGGGAATGGGTGGGTTGTGGCTCGACCGCACTAGCCGCGCCCTAAACGGTTCGACCCGGGCTCGTCCGAGTCAGCGCGCGGGCACGC
The DNA here is from genome assembly GCF_056163025.1 of Triticum urartu. Taxonomy (NCBI): domain Eukaryota; kingdom Viridiplantae; phylum Streptophyta; class Magnoliopsida; order Poales; family Poaceae; genus Triticum; species Triticum urartu. The sequence continues at coordinate 542,524,915 of NC_141877.1, forward strand.
GCGCACTGGCCAGCGTGGCGCCTGACGGGCGGGCCCAACCGGTCAGCTTTTCTGTCAATACGTATAAAACACACTTTTATTCTTTTTTGCAATGGCTCACCCCAATCTTGGTACTGACACGTAGAAATTACCAATCTTGGTTCCAATCTGCTTCCAATGCCCCAATTGTGGTACGTCTATGTAATTTACTCTAATTTTGGTCATTCTATCATCAAAACCCCACAAAAGACGTACATCTTAGAAGAATATTACATATACCTAGTGCCTCCCAAAACTTGCTCTCCCTTCATCGCATTGCCATTGATAATAAAGTAAACTTTTTTTTAGAATTTCACCATTTCTTCTTTTTGATTAAGGACCAAGAAATGAAGAGAATTATGTATCGAGGTAGATGCGTGGGAGGGCTATACCATTGATTCCTCAACTTAGAAGCTTAAATAAACATTATCAAAAAAATACTTTTGTGATATTACGTGTTTGTCACAGTAGGTCACATTTTCTTTATGGCCGCATGCATCTTTCTGATGCAGAGGCCAGGGGTTATCCTCCTTTTCAAAAAAAGGGTCAAGTTTTCTTTGGTGGATGGTGTACCTCTATCTAGCAACTCTGACAAAGTGACTCGGGAAATTGGGAGCAAGAGAAGGTTTACTATTAGAGATATGTATTTTCAACTTAAGGCATTTACCTTGGTTGACTACAAAGGAATTTGGAAAGTCAAAATGCCTTTGAAGATTAAGATCTTGCTATGGCTTATGATAAAAACATTGCCCTATCCATAGAAAATTTGCTCCAGTGGGGATGGACTGGGAAGTCAATGTTCGTTCCATGGTCATGATAAAACTATTAAGCATCTATTCTTTTATTGTAATTTGGCAAAGTTCTCCTAGAGCCTAGTCCTCAGTTCCTTTGGTTTAGTCAAGCCCCCTCGGGATGTTGATGACCTAGTGGTCCCCCCTGGATAACCCTCTTCCCTGCTTGATCATATGAAGATGACCCTGGTTGGCCGGACAACACTATTTTGAAATATCTAGAAAGCCAAGAACTCTACTTGTTTTGATAAGGAAATGCCTAAAGATCCCGCTGCATTTATATTCAGTTCCTGCCATTATCTCACTAGTTGTGCAATACTGCAGACAAGCCAAAATGAGGAAGCATGGATGGCGGAGCCACGAAGATCAAGAGGATACTGTTGGAGATCTTCAACAGGGTGCACGAGTGGATCGCCTCTCTTCGTGTGAGCTTAATTGTAATAAGCTTATGGTGTTTTGCTTAGCGTTTCCACACTGTGTTTGAAGTTTGATTTGAACTTTTGTCCTGTTGAGAGCCTAGGACCCTGTGTGGTTACCTGGTGGTCTCCTTAAGTTTTGTTTCATGTCGCTCTTTCATGTTTTGGGAAGAATGTTCCTTGTAAATTTTGACTGTTTATTTAATCGAATCAAGGAGGCAAATGCATGTTGTTTCAAAAAGAAAAATAAGTCCTGATTCAGAGTATCAAGTTTGCTTTGGCAAAAAAATTGTTGTGCTTTTCTTGTAATGCGTTTTATTGTTATCGGTTTGAACTATTCCCTCCATTTCAATGGATAAGGCGTGCATGTACCTCAAAATTCAACTTTAACCTTAAAATTCATATTGAAAAGAAATTTTCAGTGGTATAATTTGTAAGTCAAAAATATATATATTAGTGATCTAATTTATGGTCAAAGTCAGCTTTTAGGAAGCATGCACATTTTATTCATTGGAATGGAAGTGGCTAGCAAGAGTGATCCAAAAGAGAAGGGAAATTTTGTTTTTGCCACTTTAGATTGCCACTATAGTATTTAATATTTCACTTTTGCCACCCTTAGCTCTTGACAATGTATCACAATTGTTAATCCATGGCAAAAGAAAAAAATCATTTCACTTTTGACATTCATAGCTTTTGACAATGTTTCGCAATTGCCACTCTGAAAATTTTGCTTTTCCAACAAAATGGCAATTGTGATGTATTGCAAGAATAACAATTATGATGTATTATCAAAAGATAAGAGTGACAAAAGTAAAATATCGAATTTTAAAATAACAAAAATTGGCAAAAGCTTAAGTGGTGAAAACAAAATTTTGCCAGAAAAAGCTAGCAAGAGTGATCAGTCACCTTGTAGAGTCCGAGTCCGTCATACGAATCAACATGTGATTGGATGGTTAGAGCAACTCCAACGGGGCGACCTATTTCGTCCGCCCATGTCTGTTTGGGGTGCGGCGGACAAAAACGCCGACCCAGCGCGCTGACCCAAACCCAAAATGCATCTGATTTGGGCCTGAAATGCATCGTCACAAACACGAAACGGACACGCCACGCGTTCTCTCGGTGTCCGCCGCGTCCTGATGACCCACAAGTATAGGGGATCTATCGTAGTCCTTTCGATAAGTAAGAGTGTCGAACCCAACGAGGAGCAGAAGGAAATGATAAGCGGTTTCCAGCAAGGTATTCTCCGCAAGTACAAAAATAAGTGGTAACAGATAGTTTTGTGATAGGATAATTTGTAACGATCAACAAGTAACAAAAGTAAATAAAGTGCAGCAAGGTGGCCCAATTCTTTTGTAGCAAAGGACAAGCCTGGACAAACTCTTATATGATGTAAAGCGCTTCCGAGGACACATGGGAATATCGTCAAGCTAGTTTTGATCACGTTCATATGATTCGCGTTCGGTACTTTTGATAATTTGGTATGTGGGTGGACCGGTGCTTGGGTGCTGCCCTTACTTGGACAAGCATCCCACTTATAATTAACCTCTATTGCAAGCATCCGCAACTACAACAAAAGTATTAAGGTAAACCTAACCATAGCATGAAACATATGGATCCAAATCAGCCCCTTATGAAGCAACGCATAAACTAGGGTTTAAGCTTCTGTCACTCTAGCAACCCATCATCTACTTATTACTCCCCAATGCCTTCCTCTAGGCCCAAATAATGGTGAAGTATCATGTAGTCGACGTTCACATAACACCACTAGAGGAGAGACAACATACATCTCATCAAAATATCGAACGAATACCAAATTCACATGACTACTAATAGCAAGACTTCTCCCATGTCCTCAGGAACAAAAGTAACTACTCACAAAGCATAAACATGTTCATAATCAGAGGGGTATTAATGTGCATATAGGATCTGAATATGATCTTCCACCAATTAAACCAACTAGCATCAACTACAAGGAGCAATTAACACTACCAGCAACCTACTAGCACCAATCCTGGACTTGGAGACAAGAATTGGATACAAGAGATGAACTAGGGTTTTGAGATGAGATGATGCTGATGAAGACGTTGTTGGGCCTCCAAGTGTAGAGGTTTGTAGGACAGTAGCAAATTTTCCTCAAGTGGATGACCTAAGGTTTATCAATCCGTAGGAGGCGTAGGATGAAGATGGTCTCTCTCAAGCAACCCTGCAACCAAATAACAAAGAGTCTCTTGTGTCCCCAACACACCCAATACAATGGTAAATTGTATAGGTGCACTAGTTCGGCGAAGAGATGGTGATACAAGTGGTATATGGATGGTAGATAAAGGTTTTTGTAATCTGAAAATATAAAAACAGCAAGGTAACTAATGACAAAAGTGAGCATAAACGGTATTGCAATGCTAGTAAACAAGGCCTAGGGCTCATACTTTCACTAGTGCAAGTTCCCTCAACAATAATAACATAATTGGATCACATAACTATCCTTCGGCATGCAACAAAGAGTCACTCCAAAGTCACTAATAATGGAGAACAAATGAAGAGATTATGGTAGGGTACGAAACCACCTCAAAGTTATTCTTTCCAATCAATCCATTGGGCTATTCCTATAAGTGTCACAAATAGCCCTAGAGTTCGTACTAGAATAACACCTTAAGACACAAATCAACCAAAACCCTAATGTCACCTGGATACTCCAATGTCACCTCAAGTATCCGTGGGTATGATTATACGATATGCATCACACAATCTCAGATTCATCTATTCAACCAACACATAGAACCTCAAAGAGTGCCCCAAAGTTTCTACCGGAGAATCACGATGAAAACGTGTGCCAACCCCTATGCATAGGTTCATGGGAGGAACCCGCAAGTTGATCACCAAAACATACATCAAGTGAATCACGTGGTATCCCATTGTCACCACAGATACGCACGTTAAGACATACATCAAGTGTTCTCAAATCTTTAAAGACTCAACCCGATAAGATAACTTCAAAGGGGAAACTCAATTCATTACAAGAGAGTAGAGGGGGGGGAGAAAACATCATAGGATCCAAATATAATAGCAAAGCTCGCGATACATCAAGATCGTATCACCTCAAGAACACGAGAGAGAGAGATCAAACACATAGCTACTAGTACATACCCTCAGCCCCGAGGGAGAACTACTCCCTCCTCGTCATGGAGAGCACCGGGATGATGAAGATGGCCATCGGAGAGGGATTGCCCCCTCCGGCAGGGTGCCGGAACGGGTCTAGATTGGTTTTCGGTGGCTACGAAGGCTTCTGGCGGCGGAACTGCCGATCTATTGTGCTCCCTGACCGTTTTAGGGTATATGGATATATATAGGAGGAAGAAGTACGTCAGGGGGCCACGAGGGGCCCACGAGGGTGGAGGGCGTGCCCGGGTGGGTGGGTGTGCCCCCTGGCTCGTGGCCTCCTCGTAGATCCCCTGACATGCACTCCAAGTCTTCTGGGCTTCTTCTGATCCAAAAATAAGTTCCGTGAAGTTTCAGGTCAATTGGACTCTGTTTGGTTTTCCTTTCCTGCGATATTCTAAAACAAGGTAAAAACAGAAAGTGGCACTGGGCTCTGGGTTAATAGATTAGTCCTAAAAATGATATAAAAGTGTATAATAAAGCCCATAAACATCCAAAACAGTAGATAATATAGCATGGAGCAATCAAAAATTATAGATACGTTGGAGACGTATCAACATCCCCAAGCTTAATTCCTGCTTATCCTCGAGTAGGTAAATGATAAAAACAGAATTTTTGATGCGGAGTGCTACTTGGCATAATTTCAATGTACACTACAAAAAAAAGACACATCCGTGACATTTTGGACCAAACGAATTTTTTTTCTGTCATACATATGACACTTCTATGACGATAATTGTGACAAAACCTGGTATCATCATAGATGTGGTGGGCTCCTACTTCTATGACAAAAAATCATGATAGAAAATGGGCTTTTCGTCCTGGGCGGGCCGGAGACGCAGCTGCATGACATTCTTTGGGCTGTCCATGATGGGAAAAACCGTGGTAGAAGCTAGGGGGAGGAAAATTTCGGGGAGTTCCTGGTTACGGTGGGAGGTCGGGGGCCGAGCGATGCACATTTCTCTCATACACATACACACGTGTGTGTGAGGCGTTGGCTCTAACTGAACCTGAGCGGGGCGTTGGGCTCTAACTGAACCCGAGCGATTGCACTGCAGGCTACGCGTTACTGAACCCAAGCGATCGATCGATGGCTGTTAACTGAACCCGATCGAGCGATTCCTTCGCTACTGCCGCTAACTAAAGCCGATCGATTGGATGAATAGTGAGCGTTGCGTGGGGGGGGGGGGGTTGGGTGAACAGTGATCGGTGGCGTTGCCTCTGGATGAACATGACCCCGTGGTGTGGTGGAGGGCTAGATGAACAGTAGACGGTGGAGGGGTGCTTGTGGAGGGGTGGTTGAACAGGACCCCGTGGTGTAGAGGGCTGGATGAACAGTAAACGATGGAGGGGTGCCCGTGGAGGGGTGGTTCAACAGTAGCCGGTGGAGTAGCGCGCGGTGGAGGCTGGATGAACAGGAGCCCGTGGAGGCTGGAGGAGGTCGGCAGTAGCCCGTGGAGGCTGGAGGAGGTCGACGGTGGAGATGAACAGTATCCCGTGGAGTCTCGTTTTGCGGTACGCCACACCCCTCCCGATGAACAGGACCCCTGTTTCGACCGTAGCGGTCCAACACAAGTCCGTTTCGTCCGTTTTACGGTACGCCACACCTACGATCAACAGGACCCCATTTCGACCGTAGGAGGTCCGTTTCGTCCGTTTTGCGGTACGCCACACCCCTCCCGATCAACAGGACCCCCGTTTCGACCGTAAGAGGTCCGTTTCCTCCGTTTTGCGGTATGCCAGACCCCTCCCGATCAACAGGACCCCGTTCCGAACGTAGGAGGTCTGTTTCCTCCGTTGTGCGGTACGCCAGGCCTCGTTTCCATCGCCTGTTCCGTCCAAGCCCTCCCGATGAACACGACCACGCATTCCGTTCTGACCTAGCTGGTTGGCTCCCACGCGTTCCGTTGCCTCTTGATGAACACGACGCATTCCGTTGCCTCCCCATGAACACGACGCATTCCGTTGCCTCCCCATGAACATGACGACGACGCTGTTTCTCCGTTCCAACCTAGCCATGTAAACGAGCCCTGACCGTACATATGCGCGAGTAGGCATTCGAGACCCCTCCCGTATGTACACATACGTGGCCGTATTTTCTTTCTTGCACCCTGGCCGCTGTATGTACGTGTACATGCTACGTGCGCGCCTCTACTATGACACGTACGTGCCTCTACTACGACACATGCGCGCCTCTACATCCACCAATATATATGTACGTACACATTCTCGACCAGAATGACAACGCTACGTACGCTTTGACCAGGTGGGTCCCGACTGTTAGGCACTTCCTTGCCTGCGAAGATGTTGCTGGTGGGTCCCATTAGTCAGGGGGGCGAATCATTTTTTTGCCCGGACGCACTTCCTTGCGTGCGAACATGTAGCTGGTGGGTCCCAGCAGTCAGGGGCAATCATTTTTTTCGTGAAATACAGTGGCCCATCCGATGGGTCCCCGCTGTCAGGTGGAGGAATAATTATTTTGCACGTAATAAGGAGGCACTTCCTTGCTGCGGCCGTGGACCCAGCTGTCAGCCTCTCCATGTATAGTCCATGTCCGATGGAAGCCGTTCCTTGACCACATTGACCACGCCGCGCCGAGAGCACCAGGGCGGTGGACGACGGCGAGGACTAGGAAGGGGACGACGCGGAGCCGTGGAAGACGCGACAGTGGATGCCCACGCGTAGAGGAGTACGAGGGTTCACTGGTTCGCTGCGGTGTGAGGCTGCCGTCGCCGTAGAATAACAGGGGGTGTGGGTGAGTAGAGAGATGACCTGGCCAGTGGTGGGAGTAGTAGGGGGCGGTGAGGCCTCCGCCACATCGCAGCCGGCCACGTGAGGCAGGAGCACGAGGCACGACCGACGCTGGTTTGGGCGGTTGGAGCAAGAAGACCAGAGGTTGAAGAAGCACTACGGCCGTTGGATGGACATCGTACGGTCACTGGAGCTAGAATCGTGCATATTGACTAAGTTGACAAAGCCCTCCGTCCTTGTCAACTTAGTAGGCCCACAAGTCAGCCTGCCACTATACTGGGTCCCAGCTAATAGGGGGAGTATTCATTTTTTGTGCGTAATAAGGAGGCACTTCCTTGCGTGCAAAGATATAGCTGGTGGGTCCGAGCTGTCAGCGGCGGTAATGTTTTTTTTGTGAAATACAGAGGCCCTTTCGGTGGGTCCCTGATGTTAGGTGGAGGAATCATTATTTTGCGCGTAATAAGGAGGCATTTCCTTGCGTGCGGCCGTGGACCCAGTTGTCGGCCTCTCCACGTACAGTCCACTTCAGATGCATGTCGGTCGTTGACCATGTTGACCAGGCCGCGCCGAGAGCACCAGGGCGGTGGACGACGGCGAGGTCTAGGAAGGTAACGACACGGAGGTAGGGAAGACTCGGCAGTTGTTTCCCACGTGGAGGGGAGTACGACTGTACGAGGGTTTACTGGTTTGTCTGCCGTCGCCGGAGAATAACAACAGGTGTAGGTGAGTAGAGGGATGGCTAGGCCAGCGATGGGAGTACGGTAGGGCGGTGAGGCTTGCGCGGCAGCAGAGCCGGCCGCGGGGAGGAGGGAGCAGGCATTCCCGCCGGCGCTTGTTTGAGCTGCTGGAGCAGGAAGAGCAGAGATTGAAGAAGCACGACGGCCGTTGGATGGCCATCCAACAGTCACTGCTTGTGCTTCAACCTTTTTTTAGGAAAGCCTTAAATCTATGGAAAACAGCATACAACCCATCTGCCATTATTCCTAATAATTTACAGCCCATTTGCTAATTATTAAGGTTTTTTGAAGCCCATATTCTTTTTGTTAGCATTACAGCCCATATTGTGGCCACGATTAAAAAATTATACGAAATTTTGCATATTTCGGTGCGGTCCGAACTATTTTTAATCCCGAAATTTCGACTCACATTCAAACTGATTTTAAAAATAAATGCATATCAATATAAAATCCAACAAATTCTCCACGCATAAAAATTAATGTAATTTAAAATCTCGAAATGAAAAAAAAAGATATTTGAAACTAATTGCCGGTTTGATGTGTTTTAAAAATGTACAACCCATTTATCATTACTGATGGGCCATTTTCTCGGCCAGCCGAATGAAAGCTCTCCTCGTCTTGAAAGATTTGCAGCCCAACAGGCCTGACAAAGCGACTTACTTGGCAAATCACAAAAAAACTGGGCTGTGGCCGTGGACCCAGCTGTTAGCCTCTCCACGTACAATACTCTTCCGATGGAATGTCGTTGACCACGTTGACCACGCCGCGCCGAGAGCACCAAGGTGGTGGATGACGGCGAGGCCTAGGAAGGGGACGACGCGGAGCCGGGGAAGACGCGGCAGTGGATGCCCACGCGGAGAGGAGTACGAGGGTTCACTGGTTCGGCTGCGGTGTGAGGCTGCCGTCGCCGCAGGGCCTGGCTAGCGGTGGGAGTAGTAGGGGGCGATGAGGCCTCAACGGTAGCACAGCCGGCCACTGGAGGCAGGAGCATGCGGTCTCCTCGGCGCTGGTTTGGGCGGCTGGTGCAAGAAGAGCAGCGATTGAAGAAGCATCAGGACCGTTCGATTCAAATCCAACGGTTACTGCTGCTAGAATCGTTTGTTGACTAAGTTGACAAGCCCTACGTATGCATCAACTTAGTAGGCCCACGGGTCAGCCTCCCAACCGGTGCACCCCAGATGTCAGTGGGAGGAATCATTTTTTTCATGTAATAAGGAGGCAGTTGATTGCGTGCGGCCAGGCCAGCGGAGGGAGTAGGGTGGGCTGGGGAAGCCTGTGCGACATCACAGCGGGCCACAAGAGAAGGGAGCAGGTAGTCCCGCCGGCGCTAGTTTAGGCGGCTGGAGCAGGAAGATTAGAGATTGAAGAAGCACGTCGGCCGTTGGATGGACATCCAACAGTAACTGCTGCTAGAATCGTGTGTTCACTGACAAAGCCTTGCGTAAACAAGCCAGCCTCGAGATCTGTGGCGTATACAACCCATTTGCTATTGTTTTTATAATTTTTACTCATTTTCTAATTCATATGGAATTTATTGCAGCCCATTTTCCATTTTTAGAATTGCTGGCCATTTTCTGGTCAGTACGAGGGTCAAAAAATTAACTAAATATGTGGGAAATTTTGAAAATTCGCAAATTTTTGCTGGGGAACAAAATATTCTTAATCCAAAAATTAATATCCATACTAAAACAAATTTAAAAATAAATTAGTACTATGTCATGTTCAATCCAATGAAATACGTATAAGATACCAGTGAAGAACAAAAACAAAAAAAGAAACTTATATCCCATTTGCTATAATTTTTTGGAATTTTCAACCCCTTTTGATATTACTTTTAACAGACATTGACCATACTCTTAAGCTAGGCCGGAATGCACCCTCCTCGTCTTGAAAGATTTGCAGCCCAGTAATTCAGAGAAAACAAATAGGCCTAGTTTGGGTATTCTTCAAAAAGAAATACTGGGCTACCTATTTTCGCAAAGAACTGGTGCATGAGCATTTAGCTTTATTTTTTTATTTATTTACTTATTTATGTTTAGGGGACCATGAGCATGTACCTGGGACGGATTCATGTGAGAGCCTCACTTCCAGTTAATTATGAGCTTCTCTATTGGGCCTTCATCAGTGGGCTGCATGTTATCAACAAGTGGAAAATGTGTTCCGTACGAAAAATAGTATGCGCTACGTACGGTACGGGGCACTAAAGGATCGAACCGTGCAACGACTTCCAAAACATTCTGTTTGTCGTTTTAACAACACATTTATTCAACCAACAAATGAAATATACTACTGATTGTACATTGAAAACAGCAGTAGCAGCAACCAGGGCTGGGGGTGCAACAGAAGCAGTAAGCAGGCCAGAAGAGTGAAGACGCATCTCTCTCTTCCAAACCAAACATCATCCATCATTACAAAAGGGCTACCAAAAAAGAACAAGTGTATGCATCAAACTAAATAAAGATCCTACTACACCAAGTGTACGCATCTAACTAACTGGCTCAGCTAGACGTTACTATTTATTAAGCTGTGGAGATTGGCTGACGGCTTGAACCAGATGGGTGCCTGACGAGGGAAACTCCAGCCAGCAGGTCGAAGTCTGATACTTGCAACCCTCTCTCCTACTTTGGGCTGCAGAGCGTGGCGGCACATATCAGGGTATGGTGCATGCAGAGACGCATGGTATGCTGTGTACACACAATTTTGCCTGATGAACGAAACCGCGCTGCCATCATGATCCTTGCCATCGGTTATCTCCTGGTTAATCGGATAATTCAGTCTGACAAACAGAGAGCGTGTACCAAGGCTACTTACCAGCCTCCAGTCAAAAATTCCTGAAGGCCCAGAGAAGCTGGGATCCTGCTCAAAGACCTTGCAGTGACTGTGATTGTATTCCGCGAATAAACACATCCGGTACGTGCGAACGATCATCAATCTTTCGCCATCGTCTGATCGAGCCAGTAACCACCTGCAACTGCCATGCCACTTTTCTTTGAAAGGTTCTGGGATTAGGAAGGGTAGGGACACCAGGCGGCCTACAACATCATATCAAGTTGGAGTCAAATAAAAAAGGGCTCTTGATTTAGTCAATCTTAAGAACAACATGTTATGAGCATGAATATTTTTTAGCAAATGTTGACAGTAATATAAGCAAGCCATCATGATATCATAGGAAAGTAACATAATGCTGTAACAGCCGTTTGTAGCGATGACTGGAGTAGGCCAGCAATACGTCCAGCCATAGAAGGAGTCGACAGCGTAAATGAAGCCCTTGTGTTCAATGGCATCAGAGAACCATGGAGGATGTATGATCCTGCGATGGACGTGCAGATTTATCCACTTACCGCAGTGACCTATCAGATAGGCGAGACTGCGGTTGAAGAATGCAATTAGCCTAAAGTCTTTATAATTCGCAGATCTTGTGGGCACTTGGCAGATTACAACCTTGAGCAAATCAAACTTGGTATCATGTTGCTACTGTAAGATTCCGAGTATTCTGGGCCACGGTGCCAAAGCAGAGCAGTGTTAATCGAAGGAAGGGGGATCAATCGCTGGGTGTAGACCTCCATGACAATCCAGCTGCCGCGACCGTCGACGAGCACCATCCAAGACGTGTTCATGCCGACCCAGTACATACCGTTAATGTAGTTGAGGCTGACGGGGATCGGATCACAGTCAAGGGGGTTGATGCTCGCCACCCTACGATCGTTATGCTGCGTGACACGCTGTTTCTGAAGATCAGGCGGCATCAGCAAGCAAGGAGCTGGCTTAAAAAGCTCTGGCCTGAGGGCTTTGAGTAAATGGTACAACCCCGATGAGCACGCGGCGAGCGGCATGGTACTGAGATTGTCCACACGCGAAACAATGAGCTTGATTACCTCTGTGGGGAGCGAATTCCAGCCACTCTTTCGGCGGACGCTGCTCGGTTCTGCCATTGTTCGTGCTTGGGTTTCGGACGAGGGGGGAGGCGCCTTAGTGGGGATGGAAGATTGGACGAGATTACGTGCAGACAAAGATGGAGAAGCGAATTTGTGCCGCGGGAAGTGGACAGGTGATGATGACTACATCACGCCAATTGACTTACGAGACACATACCAGCAGCGTAGGGTCATGTCGATGTCAGACAACTTGCTCGAGTGATCACAGTACTGGTACTCCCTACAGTGCTATGCCCTAACTTTCTTGAGTAGAGTAGTAGAGTAGGACTCTGCTCTACTACTAGCACCGGAGGAGTAGTATATTCTAATCTAAAATAATTACAAACTTCAATGCTCGAGCGTGGAAAGACTACGAACCGTGCTCAAAGACCGTGTCTACATGGTGTTTGGACATGGGCGACAACCTCAACGCCAACGGTGCTGCTCCCGTTGCACCGTATGTGTTTCTGTCCTTCCTGTTCGAAATCGTGGTAGAATCCATGTTTCTACTCTGTATCCTACTACTATGCTAGTCCACATGATTAGTTTCATCTCTGTTATAGCCGTCATGATTTTTTTGTGCTTATTCGGATTAAATCTCGTAGTAACTTGCTCATATATTCAACTGGCACAACGTCCCCTACAGCCACTCCCGTTTCATGGACGGCCTGGTCGATGCCTCCAAGGAGCCCTTAGTCCACTGCTATGAGTGCCCGATGCCGTTTTGTGGCTCGTCGGCGGACATGGTGCATCACCTCATGGATGCGTGCAGCGGTCACTGCTGACCCTTGGCGGAGAACATCAAGTACGAGACGTGCTACCCGTTTACCATGCCGGATTCGCTGGAGGATCACCGCCGCCTGCTAGTCTCGGAGGAGGACGGCAGCGTCTTCCTCTTGATCATGGGCACCGGTGAGGCCCGCGCAGGCTGCCTCCCCGTCTCTGTAATGTGCGTTAGGGGCGACGCCACTGACGCTGACACTGACACGAGGCCGATGTACGGGTGCTCGTGGCGCGGCAGTAAAGCCGTCATACCACAAAACCCAACCACTCCCAGTAATAAGTGGCCTGGTAAAATAAACGGACAAGCAACCATCACATCCCTCCATCTTTTTTGCATTTCATCTCTCTGCATTTACTTTCTCCGGTTCATCTCGCACACTCGATCCCTAGCTACTACTCCTAGGGCCTGTTCTTTTGGCGGCTTCCCCAGCTTTTCCCACAAGACTAGTCAGAATGGAGAGTACTACTCATTTATTTGGGCTTCTAAACTACTACTCCGTCCTGGTTTATTCCTCACCATTGTAATTTGTGCTAAATTTTGACCAAAGATTTAACTGGTTTATTCCTCACCATTGTAATCCCTCCGTCTAGGTGTGTAAGTCATCTTACGAAAACCAAATAATCCCAAAACACTTAGGTGCGATGCATTAACTTCTACCTCGTTTCTTGTTTCTTGACATATCAACCAATAAGAGATAAAGAGTGTGCATGCTTTTAATGACTTGAGATATCAAACACGACATGCAGTGGTTAGTTCATTGCATGCAATACTATTAATTAGCAAATAAACATTAACGTTTCTCGTTTTATCCTCCTCCTTGGTCACGATGCACAACCTAAGATGACTTACTCACCTAGACAGATGGAGTAGTGCATGTGACATGCACTAACATTTCATTAGTTAAATTTATGATCAAAATTTGACACAGATTACAATGGGGACCAATAAACCAGGACGGAGGTAGTAGTTATGGGATTACTAATCTAGAAGCCTAAAAGAACTGGCCCCTGGTACTCCTACTAGTAGTAGTACTCAAGTTGGAATTCCAATTGCACGGCACAACTTGTTAGGCAAAAAATTCGATACAGGGTGTAGGAAGCGGTTTGGGAATTTGCATGCCTTTCCAACCAGTGAGATACTCCGTACAAAGTATGGCAGAGAAATAACCACAGAGAAGGAAGCTAAAAGTAAACAATCAAACGAGCATTTTTGAATTTGTTTTGCATTGAATCGTTTCATAAGATTGTCTAGTGCTGTTTTTCTACTTTTACAAAAACTGCATCATAATGTTAAAACCTGCATTTGCACATACTCCCTCCGTCCGGGTTTATTAGGCCTAAAGACAACTTCTCTTAAACCAAGACACATAGTAATTTGCTCACATTAATTCTTCCATTCCACTCCCAATGCACTCTCTCACATGCATGCAACCAATGAAAAAGCACACATGAAGTGTATTAACTTTTCAGCCATGGCACCAACAACAATAGCTTTCAATACAACCAATGAAATGGTTGCATGCACCTTTCCAATGCGGGGCCTTATAAAAGGGGACATGCTTGTGATGTTGAGAGGCCGTAGTACTCCCTCCGTCTAGGTGTATAAGTCTTCCCTCCTTCTTGGTCACGGTGCACAACCAAAGATGACTTATTGACCTGGACGGAGGGAGTAGCACAGTCTGCAAGCATATATCGAGAGAGACGTGCAGTGCGATAGTATATAGTAAAGTTTGTGCTATATGCACGTACTTGCAAAATGCGTATGAATACACAAGGTTTCCAAACTTTCCCTTTTACATACTTAATTAAGGATGCTAAAAATTCCTGAACGTTCGGGATTTATCATTTGCGTCCCAAAACTAATGAGATCGCCTTACGAAACAAAAATTATACTCCTCCTAAAAGCCACGACGCTCGCAGGAGCGCTTGCGGCACTCCACGAGTGCCCTGGTGCGTGGTCGTTTCCCAGCGCGCCGACACAATGCCTCTTCCTCAGCCTCGCAACTCGCGAGGTGCTGATTGGCGGCTTGCCGGCGGGTGAGCGCAATCTCACCGGTGTGGTGATCCGGCGCCAACAGGTACTCCTCCTCGCTGGAAGCATGCACCCGGTCCACATACCGCCAAGCGTAGATGAGGCGCTTGGGCCCGACTACACTCAGGGCGTCGACACGGGCGTCCTCCGCCACCCTCACGGCCCTCGCACTGAGCCTTTTTCCAAAGAGCCAATTGCCTGACTCTGTTGGACGCGACATAGGCCTCCCAGGCAACTTGTTCTGTGGTGCGCTTCTCTTCCTCGGCCTTCTTCTCCGCTTCTATTTTGGCGCGCTCTGTTGGAGGCAAAGCCTCCCACAAGGCGACATCCATTTCTTTCCAAAGCTCCTCAAGGTTGGGGGGCTCGGCGGGCGATGCGGTGTTCTCCTCGTAGTGGGGAGCCGACGCGTCCTCCGGCGCGCGTGCTGGCGAGATTGGGAACGCTGACGCATCCACCATGACGTGTCGCGGCGAGGAGCGGAACACCGACGCGTCCTCCTCGACTAGTGGCGGCGAGGAACGGAACGGCGACGCGTCGCGTCGCGGCGAGGAGCGGAACACCGACGTGTCCTCCTCGACTAGTGGCGGCGAGGAACGGAACAACGACGCGTGATCGTCCGCGTGGTGTAGCGAGGGGCTCCTAGGGCTTGGGAGGGGTGATGCCATGGTGGTCGACGTGAGAGGGAGGGGGAGGAGATAGCGATGAACGTGAACATAAGGGGGAGGAGATAGCGATGTCGTGGGAGGCGCATTATTTATAGCGAGCAATGGCACACCTACGTAAGATATGGACTGAGCTGCATTGACTTAACTGCAGGTCCAGTTGCGTCACTGACATGTGGGCCATACCCCTGTTGGGCCCATATGTCAGTGACCCAATGCACTTGCAGTTAAGTAGCAGCTACATGGGCATATTTGTTGGAGTAAATTACGGGGTGGAAATATTGCTGGTCACAACGGATTGGACGAGCGAGGGGGAGGAGAGTCATGCATGCAGATTTTTTCACACGGGCTTCCTGCAGGTATGGGGAACGGTGCATAATAAGTCATCTTGCATGCCGGGCTAGGTATAGTCTCAAGTCATTAAAAACATACATTCCCCACACATGTTCATATTTCAAGGTGCACTAAATTATTGCATGCGATGATTAAGGCTGGCCATAATGGTGGTATCTTAGCTGGTATCATGCACACGGGAATAGCAAACATGCTGATGTGGCAAAGAATTAAAGAAGAGAGGGGGGTTAGATCTAAACCATAGTATTTTCCCTAGAACTACCAGGTTCAACATCTCGCAACATAAACACATACAACCTCCATCGCAAAAAAAAACCATACAACCATACGCCAAGGAGGTACGTAGTACTATGAATTCCATTTTCGCTCCATACCAGTCGTTCTAAAAACTACTTACTTATAACGCGCCATTGAAAATCGGAACTCTTAACCCCACTAAAAAACGATATTTTAAATGTGGCTACTCGATCTGTGGCAACTGGTGAGCCACCGCGCTCCAAGTCGTTCACCTGTGGTCCCGACCATCAACTCCTACGGATCAAATTATCACGTGAGCTGACTGTTCCTACAATGGTGCTCCACCACGTACCCGGTACCCGCGAATGCAGCAATCATGCACCTAGGGTTTTAGGGTTTATTTGTTAATGTCGCCTTTACGTAACACTCATGTGTGCAAGACAACGAGAGGCCGACTGCGTGCGTGCGCCTCTTCTCTTCGTATATGTACTCCACCCTTTGTCTGATGTCCAAAAAATTATAATAACTACTAGCAATGTGCCAATGCATTGCCACACGATCAAAGTAGATTAATATATATTCACCGATTTGATAGAAAAAAGTCTAGTTTTGAAATACGTATATCACTAAAAATATGTTATGTTTCACTCAAAATAATTCCTTTGGTGGTTTTGATGAGATAAGGGAGGAATGTTGTTGGTTTCAAGATTCGAGAAGTGGTATATGTCTAATTTCTACTATTACTAGCAAGATGCCCGTGCGTTGCACGGAACATCAAGATCTTGTGGGAGAAAAGGATGAATGAGGGAAGGCCTTATCTGCAAATGTGGCGAAGAGTGCGGGTAAATTGCCATATTTTCCTTCCTATCCGTCAGATATAAATCAGACGACCTACATTGCAGGATGGCAGGCCCACCATCATAACCAACTCTATTTTTTATCCCTACTCTTATAAAAAGCATTGTCAGTGATGATCGTGTGCCTGCCATCCTGCAATACAGGCCGTCCGATCTATATCTGACGGATAGGAAGGAAACTATGGCAATTTTGCAAAAAGATACCCACACCCCTCTCCACATTTGCAAATAAGGCCTTCCCTCGTTCATCCTTTTCCCCCACAAGATAAACTACTCATACAAATGCATCTTGATGTTCCATGCAATGCATGGGCATCTTGCTAGTTGTTGCAAAAAGCCCATGTGTGTGAGAGAGAGAGGGAGAGTGGAGGAGGACGGAGTGCATGTGTGACAAAGACACAAGGAGTGTGTGTGCGATAGGTATCAGCTTAAAATGAGGCGATAGTGTGTGTGTGCACGATCGAGAGGGCGTGTCTCAAGAAGGGAAGAAAAATCTACATAGATACAAGGAGCGGGAGAGAGACATGTATGCGATGGTGGAAGCACGAGTGTGCGGGTGTATAAACCTATCTAGAGGCTAGCTAGTCGATAAATGTTTGTGAGAGAAATACGAGTCGGGGTGCGAAAGCGAGAGTTTTGTGTGTGTGAGAGAGAGACGGTAGTCGGGAAGGGGAGTGGAAGCAGGAGTTGTGTGTGTGTCTGTGTGATAGAGAGAGGAGATGGTAGTCGGGGTTGTCTGATCGGTAAACAAATGAATAATGTCAGTCTGGGATGGAGACGAAAAGGAGACCGCAACAAATGTTGTGTCTACAGGAGAGAGAGAGTAATTTTAGTGCTATGAGTCATATGTAGAGACATATAGGGTGTGTGAGAGAATCCCATAGAGAGAAAGACAAAGTGAAAGACGAGTGGAGACTGCGTGTGTGTGGCGGTGAAAAAGAAAGCTTAGGTACCGAGTGATACCAGAGAAGTAGAGACGTGAGAGATAATGAAAACCATGTAATGTATAATGATAGGGAGAGTGTGACACTTCTCAAGGGAGACGTCGAGAGACCATGTTTGCGAGGATAGGAGAAACATGAAG
The DNA here is from genome assembly GCF_056163025.1 of Triticum urartu. Taxonomy (NCBI): domain Eukaryota; kingdom Viridiplantae; phylum Streptophyta; class Magnoliopsida; order Poales; family Poaceae; genus Triticum; species Triticum urartu. Next base: position 542,542,707 of record NC_141877.1, read on the forward strand.
TGAGCGTGCGGGTGAGATGGAGAAAAGAGAGTAATAGCTACCTGAAGGAGCATGCATGCGAGAGAGATGGACGTGAAAGGAGTGAACAAAAAAGGGATTCAAATATTTGAATTCGAGATGATGATACATGTAATCCATACTCGAACCAAAATTGATCCATCAAACATGCATACTCATATGAATTCACGCACATCTATGTTATTTAATATGTAGATATTACTGATCCATACATTTAGTAGAACATAATTTGGTTAAAAAAATTCGAATTCAACCTTCAGATTTCGAGATCATTGTATTTGTAAATCATATTATACATATAATGGAGCAAAATTCTTTGTTGTGCTTTTGAAAGTATATATAAAAAAATGATGTATATAGAATGTAATTCCAATTGAAAATGGATCCCGCCCAAAAAAATAGAATACAAACGGGATTCGAATTGAGTTGGCACGGTAAACGTGCACTCTGCAAAATTTGAATGAAGCGGGGAAAGTCGCAGTAACCGCCCGAAACCAAAATCTGCGAGATGGAAATCACTACTGCCTATCCCTGCCACGCAAAGCCTATCTGCTGGATTTCTATAGGTTTGGATAGGGGTAGGTTTGTAATTTCACCCAAACGTGACGTAACCGCCTCTCACCCGGATTCATACACGGTGGGCGCCAAAACACAGTGTGTCCTCGGCCGAAATCGACTCCCTCCCCAATTCATATTAATACACGGTGGGCGCCAAAAACAAACTCTTGTCAACAAATATTCAGTGTATGCGAGATTACCGTCCTATCCCCAATCGACTAATGTTGCTTTGATGTAGTAGAAATTTGAAACGGGGGCTAAGTTTGTAAATTTCCTCGCATTTGAGACAAGCGCGCCCTGAATACATGGTTCCCCCCTTCCTCTCTGCTACCTCTTGAGCTTGCGTTGGATTTCCCCGAAGAGGAAGGGATGATGCAGCAGAGTAGCGTAAGTATTTCCCTCAGTTTTTGAGAACCAAGGTATCAATCCAGTAGGAGGCCAGGCTCAAGTCCCTTGTACCTGCACAAAACGATAGCTACTCGCAACCAACGCGATTAGGGGTTGTCAATCCCTTCACGGCCACTTACGAGAGTGAGATCTGATAGATATAATATTTTTGGTATTTTTGGTATAGAGATGCAAAGTGAAAAGTAAAAGGCAAAGTAAAAAGAAAAACAAGATTAAAGTGATGGAGATTGATATGATGAGAATAGACCCGGGGGCCATAGGTTTCACTAGTGGCTTCTCTCAAGAGCATAAGTATTCTACGGTGGGTGAACAAATTACTGTTGAGCAATTGACAGAATTGAGCATAGTTATGAGAATATCTAGGAATGATCATGTATATAGGCATCACGTCCGTGACAAGTAGAACGAAACAATTCTGCATCTACTACTATTACTCCACTCATCGACCGCTATCCAGCATGCATCTAGAGTATTAAGTTAAAAACAGAGTAACGCCTTAAGCAAGATGACATGATGCAGAGAGATAAATTCATGCAATATGAAATAAACCCCATCTTGTTATCCTCGATGGCAACGATGCAATACGTGCCTTGCTGCCCCTTCTGTCACTGGGAAAGGACACCGCAAGATCGAACCCAAAGCTAAGCACTTCTCCCATGGCAAGAACTACCAATCTAGTTGGCCAAACCAAACGGATAATTCGAAGAGACTTGCAAAGATAACCAATCATACATAAAAGAATTCAGAGAAGATTCAAATATTATTCATAGATAGACTTGATCATAAACCCACAATTCACCGGTCTCAACAAACACACCGCAAAAAAAGAATATTACATCGAATAGATCTCCACAAGAGAGGGGGAGAACTTTGTATTGAGATCCAAAAAGAGAGAAGAAGCCATCTAGCTACTAACTATGGACCCGAAGGTCTGAGGTAAACTACTCACACTTCATCGGAGAGGCTATGATGATGTAGAAGCCCTCCGTGATGACGGCCCTCTCCGGCGGAGCTCCGGAACAGGCCCCAAGATGGGATCTCGTGGATACAGAAAGTTGCGGCGGTGGAATTAGGTTTTTGGCTCCTGTTCTGATCGTTTGGGGATACATAGGTATATATAGGAGGAAGGAGTACGTCGGTGGAGCACCGAGGGGCCCATGAGGCAGGGGGGCGCGCCCTAGGGGGGGCACCCCCCACCCTCGTGACCGCCTCTTTGACTCCTTGGAGTAGGGTCCAAGTCTCCTGGATCACGTTCGGTGAGAAAATCACGTTCCCGAAGGTTTTCCGTTTGGACTCCGTTTGATATTCTGTTTCTCCGAAATACTGAAATAGGCAAAAAACAGCAATTTTGGGCTGGGCCTTTGATTAATAGGTTATTCCCAAAAATAATATAAAAGTGAAAAATAAAGCCCAATATAGTCCAAAACAGTAGATAACATAGCATGGAGCAATCAAAAATTATAGATACGTTGGAGACGTATCAGGCATCCCCAAGCTTAATTCCTGCTCGTCCTCGAGTAGGTAAATGATAAAAAGAGAATTTTTTATGCGGAGTGCTACTTGGCATAATTTCAATGCAAATCTTATTAATTGTGATATGAATATTCAGATTCGAAAGATTCAAGACGAAAGTTTATATTGACATAAAAATAATAATACTTCAAGCATACTAACAAAGCAATTATGTCTTCTCAAAATAACATGGCCAAAGAAAGTTATCCCTACAAAATCATATAGTCTGGCTATGCTCTATCTTCACCACACAAAGTATTTAAATCATGCACAACCCTGATGACAAGCCAAGCAATTGTTTCATACTCTAACTTTTTCAAAACTTTTTCAATCTTCACGCAATACATGAGCGTGAGCCATGGATATATCACTATAGGTGGGATAGAATGGTGGTTGTGGAGAAGACAAAAAGGAGAAGATAGTCTCACATCAACTAGGGATATCAACGGGCTATGGAGATGTCCATCAATAGATATCAATGTGAGTGAGTAGGGATTGCCATGCAACGGATGCACTAGAGCTATAAGTATATGAAAGCTCAAAAAAGAAACTAAGTGGGTGTGCATCCAACTTGCTTGCTCACAAAGACCTAGGGCATTTTGAGGAAGCCCATCATTAGAATATACAAGCCAAGTTCTATAATGTAAAATTCCCACTAGTATGTGAAAGTGATAACATGAGAGACTCTCTACTATGAAGATCATGGTGCTACTTTGAAGCACAAGTGTGGTAAAAGGATAGTAACATTGTCCCTTCTCTCTTTTTCTCTCATTTTTTTATTTGGGCCTCTTATCTTTTTTATGGCCTCTTTTCTTTCTCTTTTTTTGGGCTTCTTTGGCCTCTTTTATTTATTTTTCGTCCGGAGTCTCATCCCGACTTGTGGGGGAATCATAGTCTCCATCATCCTTTCCTCACTGGGACAATGCTCTAATAATGATGATCATCACACTTTTATTTTTCTTACAAATCAACAATTACAACTCGATACTTATAACAAAATATGACTCTATATGAATGCCTCCGACGGTGTACCGGGATATGCAATATGACAATGATGGAGTGTGTCATAATAAACGGAACGGTGGAAAGTTGCATGGCAATATATCTCGGAATGGCTATGGAAATGCCATAATAGGTAGGTATGGTGGCTGTTTTGAGGAAGGTATATGGTGGGTGTATGATACCAGCGAAAGGTGTGCGGTATTAGAGAGGCTAGCAAAGGTGGAAGGGTGAGAGTGCGTATAATCCATGGACTCAACATTAGTCATAAAGAACTCATATACTTATTGCAAAAATCTAGAAGTTATCAAAGTAAAGTATTACACGCATGCTCCTAGGGGATAGATTGGTAGGAAAAGACCATCGCTCGTCCCCGACCGCCACTCATAAGGAAGACAATCAATAAATAAATCATGCTCTGACTTCATCACATAACGGTTCACCATACGTGCATGCTACGGGAATCACAAACTTTAACACAAGTATTCTTTAAATTCACAACTACTCAACTAGCATGACTCTAATATTATCACCTCCATATCTCAAAACAATTATCAAGTATCAAACTTTTCTTAGTATTCAACACACTCAAAATAAAGTTTCACAAATCTTGAATACCAAGCATATTATTATTAAGCAAATTACCATGCTATTAAGAGACTCTCAAAATAATTTAAGTGAAGCATGAGAGATCAATAGGTTCTCTAAAACAAATCCACTACCGTGCTCTAAAAGATCTAAGTGAAGCACATAGAGCAACATTATAATGCTCAAAAGATATAAGTGAAGCACATAGAGCAAAACTACATAGCTCAAAAGATATAAGTGAAGCACATAGAGCAAAACTACTTAGCTCAAAAAGATATAAGTGAAGCACATAGAGTATTCTATCAAATTTTAATTCATGTATGGCTCTCTCAAAAGGTGTGTACAGCAAGGATGATTGTGGCATACTAAAACACAAAGACAAAAATAATACAAGACGCTCCAAGCAAAACACATATCATGTTGGTGAATAAAAATATAGCTCCAAGTAAATTACCGATGGAAGTGGACGAAAGAGGGGATGCCTTCCGGGGCATCCCCAAGCTTTGACTTTTTGGTGTCCTTGGATTATCTTGGGGGTGCCATGGGCATCCCCAAGCTTAGGCTCTTGCCACTCCTTGTTCCATAATCCATCAAAATAATTCACCCAAAACTTGAAAACTTCACAACACAAAACTTAAAGTAGAAAACTCGTGAGCTCCGTTAGCGAAAGAAAACAAAAGACCACTTCAAGGTACTGTAATGAACTAATTCTTTATTTATATTGGTGTTAAACCTACTGTATTCCAACTTCTCTATGGATTATAAACTATTTTACTAACCTTAGATTCATCAAAATAAGAAAACAACACATGAAAAACAGAATCTGTCAAAAACAGAATAGTCTGTAGTAATCTGTAGCTAGCGCAAGATCTGGAACCACAAAAATTCTAAAATAAATTGCTGGACGTGAGGAATTTATCTATTAATCATCTGCAAAAATAATTAACTACATAGCACTCTTCAAATAAAAATGACAGCAGTTCTCTTGAGCGCTAAAGTTTCTGTTTTTTACAGCAAGTTCAACAAGACTTTCCCCAAGTCTTCCCAATGGTTCTACTTGGCACAAACACTAATTAAAAACAAAAAAAACACAAACAAAAGAGAGGCTAAATAATTTATTTATTACTAGACAGGAGCAAAAAGCAAGGAATAAAAATAAAATTGGGTTTCCTCCCAACAAGCGCTATCGTTTAACGCCCCTAGCTAGGCATAAAAGCGAGGATAGATCTAGGTATTGCCATCTTTGGTAGGCAATCCATAAGTGGCTCTCATGATAGTTTCATATGGAAATTTTATTTTCTTTCTTGGAAAGTGTTCCATGCCCTTTTTTAATGGAAATTGAAATCTAATATTCCCTTCCTTCATATCAATAATCGCACCAACCGTTCTAAGGAAAGGTCTACCAAGAATAATAGGGCAAGAAGGATTGCAATCTATATCAAGAACGATGAAATCTACGGGCACATAATTTCTATTTGCAACAATAATAACATCATTAATCCTTCCCATAGGTTTCTTAATAGTAGAATCCGCAAGATGCAAGTTTAGAGAGCAATCATCAAAATTGCGGAAATCTAGCAAATCAAATAAAATTTTGGGGATAGTGGAGACACTAGCACCCAAATCACACAAAGCATAAAACTCATGATCTTTAATTTTAATTTTAATAGTTGGTTCCCACTCATCATAGAGTTTTCTAGGGATAGAAACTTTCAACTCAAGTTTTTCTTCATAAGATTGCATCAAGGCATCAACAATATGTCCGGTGAAGGCTTTCTTTTGACTATAAGCATGTGGAGAATTTAGCACGGATTGCAACAAGGAAATACAATCAATTAAAGAGCAACTTTCATAATTAAATTCCTTGAAATCCAATATAGTGGGTTTAGCAACATCTAGATTTTTATTTCTTTCAATCCCACTTTCATCAATTTCATCATAAAGATCTAAATACTTTGAATTTTTAGAACGCCTTCTATGTAAAGGAAGATCATAATCAGTTTCATCAAGATTCAAATTGCAAAACAAAGATTTAATAGGAGAAACATCAATAACTTTTAGATCTTCATCTTGATTTTCATAGGAATTGGAAGAACACGCTTTAATAAAGGCATCTTAGCGGTTCTTTCCTTGCACTCATCAATGGAAATTCTCATGGCTTTGAGAGACTCATTGATATCATGCTTAGGAGGAATAGATCTAAGCTTTAAAGAATCAATCTCAAGAGAAATTCTATCAATGTTCCTAGCCAAATCATCAACTTTAAGCAATTTCTCTTCAAGCAAAGCATTAAAATTCTTTTGTGAATTCATAAACTCTTTAATACTATTCTCAAATTCAGAGGGCATCTTATTATAATTTCCATAAGAGTTGTTGTAGGAATTCCCATAATTATTAGAAGGATTACTAGGATATGGCCTAGGATTAAAATTCCCTCTATAAGCGTTGTTACCAAAATTATTCCTACCAACAAAATTCACATCCATAGATTCATTGTTATTCTCAATCAAAGTAGACAAAGGCATATCATTAGGATCATAAGAAACACTCTTAGTAGCAAATAATTTCATAAGTTCATCCATCTTTCCACTCAAAACATTGATTTATTCTATCGCATGCACTTTTTTATTAGAAGATCTTTCAATATGCCATTGAGAATAATTAACCATAATATTATCTAGGAGTTTAGTAGCATCTCCTAAAGTGATTTCCATAAAAGTGCCTCCTGCGGCCGAATCTAAAAGATTTCTAGAAGCAAAATTCAATCCGGCATAAATTTTTTGTATAATCATCCACAAATTCAAACCATGAGTAGGGCAATTACGTATCATTAATTTCATTCTCTCCCAAGCTTGTGCAACATGTTCATGATCAAGTTGCTTAAAGTTCATAATATCGTTTCTAAGAGAGATGATCTTAGCGGGAGGGAAATACTTAGAGATAAAAGCATCTTTGCACTTGTTCCAAGAATCAATACTATTTTTAGGCAAAGACGAAAACCAAGCTTTAGCACGATCTCTAAGCGAAAAAGGAAATAGCTTCAATTTAACGACATCATTATCGACATCTTTTTTCTTTTGCATATCACATAAATCAATGAAGCTATTTAGATGAGTGGCGGCATCTTCACTAGGAAGGCCGGTGAATTGATCTTTCATAACAAGATTCAACAAAGCAGTATTGATTTCACAAGATTCAGTATTGGCAAGAGGAGCAATCGGAGTGCTAAGGAAATCATTATTATTGGTATTGGTGAAGTCACACAATTTGGTAGTATCTTGAGACATTGAGACAAACAAGCAATCCAACACACGAGCAAACAAAAGGCAAGCGGGCAAAAAGAGGCAAATAGAGAATGAGGAGAAGAGAGAGGGCGAATAAAACGGCAAGGGTGAAGTGGGGGAGAGGAAAACGAGAGGCAAATGGCAAATAATGTAATGCGAGAGACAGGGATTATGATGGGTACTTGGTATGTTGACTTTTTGCGTAGACTCCCCGGCAACAGCGCCAGAAATTCTTCTTGCTACCTCTTGAGCTTGCGTTGGATTTCGCCGAAGAGGAAGGGATGATGCAGCAGAGTAGCGTAAGTATTTCCCTCAGTTTTTGAGAACCAAGGTATCAATCCAGTAGGAGGCCACGCTCAAGTCCCTCGTACCTGCACAAAACGATAGCTACTCGCAACCAACGCGATTAGGGGTTGTCAATCCCTTCACGGTCACTTACGGGAGTGAGATCTGATAGATATACTATTTTTGGTATTTTTGGTATAGAGATGCAAAGTGAAAAGTAAAAGGCAAAGTAAAAAAGCAAAACAAGATTAAAGTGATGGAGATTGATATGATGAGAATATACCCGGGGGCCGTAGGTTTCACTAGTGGCTTCTCTCAAGAGTATAAGTATTCTACGGTGGGTGAACAAATTACTGTTGAGCAATTGACAGAATTGAGCATAGTTATGAGAATATCTAGGCATGATCATGTATATAGGCATCACGTCCGTGACAAGTAGACCGAAACGATTCTGCATCTACTACTATTACTCCACTCATCGACTGCTATCCAGCATGCATCTAGAGTATTAAGTTAAAAACAGAGTAACGCCTTAAGCAAGATGACATGATGTAGAGAGATAAATTCATGCAATATGAAATAAACCCCATCTTGTTATCCTCGATGGCAACGATGCAATACGTGCCTTGCTGCCCCTTCTGTCACTGGGAAAGGACACCGCAAGATCGAACCCAAAGCTAAGCACTTCTCCCATGGCAAGAACTACCAATCTAGTTGGCCAAACCAAACGGATAATTCGAAGAGACTTGCAAAGATAACCAATCATACATAAAAGAATTCAGAGAAGATTCAAATATTATTCATAGATAGACTTGATCATAAACCCACAATTCATCGGTCTCAACAAACACACCGCAAAAAAAGAAGATTGCATCGAATAGATCTCCACAAGAGAGGGGAGAACTTTGTATTAAGATCCAAAAAGAGAGAAGAAGCCATCTAGCTATTAACTATGGACCTGAAGGTCTGAGGTAAACTACTCACACTTCATCAGAGAGGCTATGATGATGTAGAAGCCCTCCGTGATGACGCCCTCTCCGGCGGAGCTCCGGAACAGGCCCCAAGATGGGATCTCGTGGATACAAAAAGTTGCGGTGGTGGAATTAGGTTTTTGGCACCTGTTCTGATCGTTTGGGGGTACGTAGGTATATATAGGAGGAAGGAGTACGTCGGTGGAGCACCGAGGGGCCCACGAGGCAGGGGGGCGCGCCCTAGGGGGGGTGCCCCCCACCCTCGTGACCGCCTCTTTGACTCCTTGGAGTAGGGTCCAAGTCTCCTGGATCACGTTCGGTGAGAAAATCACGTTCCCAAAGGTTTTATTCCATTTGGACTCCGTTTGATATTCTGTTTCTCCGAAATACTGAAATAGGCAAAAAACAGCAATTCTGGGATGGGGGTTAATAGGTTAGTCCCAAAAATAATATAAAAGTGGAAAATAAAGCCCAATATAGTCCAAAACAGTAGATAATATAGCAGTGAGCAATCAAAAATTATAGATACGTTGGAGACGTATCACTCTCTACCTCCCTTTTCCCCATTCGTGCTCCGTGGGCGCCAAAACACCCTCTCCACCCCACCCTCCTCTGTCCGCCGCCGTCCGCCACCCCATCCACCGCCGTCCTCCTCCACCATGCCGGAGCTGATACCCCGACGCCGCCGTACATTTCGAGAGATCGACCTCTCTCATCCACGGCTTCGGACCGGGATCCTTGCATCCCGTCCTCTCACTTCATCCTCGCCGTCATCCACCTTGCCGGTGCCGCTCCTACGACCGTCTCGTCCACCGCGCCCCGCCGCCACCGTCTACCCTCCTAGATCTGCTTCCACGCCGCCGAGAACCATTGCTACCGTTGCACCGTCAAATTCTCAGCAGATGCGTACACGGCGCCGCACCAGAGGCGGTACTCTTTTGTATCTTCTCAACTTATTTATCGTAGCAAGAAAATAGTACTTTACTTTGATTCCTTGTCTTGGTTGCGAAGTTGCCTTTGTCCGGTTTGCACCTTCAGATCCGCCATGGCACGCTCAACACTATACTCCCAATGCTTATAGTTTTCCCCTTTTATATTCCACACTAGTTAAATCACAGTAGACTAAATTTCAAAATTGGGTCAATCGATTTTTCAGAGCTCGCCAGAGTTCGCCGGTGCGATCGAAGGGGCTCGGGTGGTTGTGGGGCCTCGCCGAACGAACAAAACTCGCCGCGGGTGGGGGTTGGGACAGGGGTGGGGGTGGGGGTGGCGGAGGAACACAGGTGGTGGGGGCCAGTGGTCTGGCCGGTGGCCCGTGCGGTGTCCTATATGGGAAGAATCAGAGACGAGGAAGAAGAAGGGTTAGGAGACATAGGATCTTCATCCAACCGCTTGAAATGGTCGAGAGACAGCTGGGAGTTGCATTCTTAATGCGCTCTGGTTCATCATGTGTGGGCACTGCGCAACCAACACTTTATTATCCAAAATCTGCTTGCTCTTCTTTACCATGTTCCGCTTCCGTTCTTCTTTAATATGTACTCTCTCTGTTCCTAAATACATGTATTTGTATGGATTCCACCATGGACTACATATGGAGCAAAATGAGTGAATCTACACTCTAAAATGTATCTGGATACATCTGTATGTGATCCATAGTGGAAATCTCTACCAAGACTTATATTTTGGAACGGAGGGAGTATGATAGTAGTACAGTATGTTCCTTGTACTAAAAATGAGCAGGGACATTTGCAGTGTAGAGGTCTATATGGTCGGTTGTGATGGACACTTTGAGCCTCTTTGATTCGTAGGATCTTGTAAACATAGGAATATGATTTGTAGTGTCCTGCCCACTTGAATCCTATAAGAATAGCAAGGAAATGCGGGAGCTGTGTCGCCTTTGAGAGTTACACTGATATTAACAGTACCGCACCTTCACTTGAAGAGAGCTGGTATCCGAAGCCTTTCTAGCCGTACCGGCAATACTAGCACATATATTCCAGCAAGTTCCACTTTGCTGATTTTACTCTGATGCTTAAGGTTTTCCCGTTATATCTACATTATGATCTGTGTAGCTGCTTTGTGTCGCACTAGCAGCAGTCCACTCTTGAAGCTAAACACTGCAGTGACTTACAAAATTGGCACCAAGGCATTGAGTGCCACTCTGGATGCAATGAAACTCATACGCTCCCCACCTGTTGATTCTTGTTCAGAATATGATCCTAATGACTATTCTAACCTCGAGGAGTCAAAGGCAGATGACCTGTCCTGTTCACCCATCAAGGTGCCTGTTCTAATTTGGCAATGTTTTATTATTGCAGGTATCTTGCATATGTTGTCTTGCATTTCTTCTACTTTGTTGCACCGCCATCTGCTTAGTTTACTCATCATATATGTCGAGATGCCATGCCCATCCATTATCAATACATATTCCATTTGTCATCATACCATGGTTTTCCACTCAAATGATGTTCTTGTGCACCAGACATCAAAAAGGAAGAGGGTGATTGCTGAACCTGAAGGAGCACCAGCAAAGTCCTTGAAAAACATGGTGGTGCCGGAGAAATCAGACAGCACCCCACTTATATTGGTTGTACAAACAGTGACACAAAACGTAGGACCGACTCCAGCAGACTGTACCCATACTTCACTGGCCACACCACTAGCCCCACCACACAGGACCTGCACTCCAGCAAAAGGTATACCGATTTCATTTGCCATAGCACCAGCTGTACCACAGAAAAATCCAACTCCAGCAAAAAGTACAGTAAGTCCACCGGCCGAAGACCTATCCCAACTGCAGAGACGGCCAATTCCCGCAGATTGGAACCCCATTCCATTTATTCCCAGTTTAAAAGACAATGCTTTCAATGTTGTTAGGGACTACGTGCATATATTCCCATCATGGGAAGATTATTGTGAAGACAAACACTGTTTTCACATCTTCCTGTCCAACTTACGTGTAAGTGCTATTATTCATGGTTATTATTTTCCTGTTTTCTACTGATTGAACACATCAATGATTTACATTACATTGTTCTAACTAGGCGAGGGTCAATCTGGATAGTCATGACGAGCAGAGCTTGCTTGTGCTTTTCAAGGAAGCATTGCAGCAGTATCGGTGTTACCTGAGGAAATCACACTTTGATGGTAAGTCTATAAACGAATTTCCGATGAAGTCTCCTGTGCTAAATTTAGAAGACATTGAATGGAAAAACCTTGTTATGCACTGGTCTCGTTCCCAGGATGAGGTACTGTGTATGAAATCACATGACAATTTGAACTTCTACTTTTGCGCATGTGCCTTACGGATCTTTTTTGCAGGAAATCTGCTCAAAGAAGAATTCCGATTTGACAAGAACGACAGGATATCGCAAATATGCTGCCCGCTGCTTTGCTCTTGTTAGTACCTGTTGTCCTGTATCACTGTACTTGCATACATACCTGGTTCATTATGTGACAGCAGTATGCATGATAACTTGCTTATCAATTGTTCGCTCCAAATTATCTGATCTGTATGAATGGTTACATTAGTGTAGAATATATCCAATGCCAATGTTTTTTTAGCTCTGCATTGTTCTTGTAATTACATTTTGTCCTTTATCAGTGTACTTATAATGACAGGTAGTTGTTCATGTACCATCACTCTGCAACTTATTTTCCTTTGCCCTCCATTTTCTACACATCAGATCTATATTTACTCTTACCATAAGGTTGGTACTGAAGAAGTTTAGCTATGCATTGCTCTTGGCTGTACCTTTTGCCTGTATCGTTGCACTTACATTTATAGCTACTTGGTCATGTAGCATCACTCTTCATCTTATCTTAAATATTCTCCATTTTTTCGTATATTATCACATCTATATTTACTCTTGACAAAATGTAGAATAAAGGCAATGCTTTTGAAGAAGATTCTATGGTAAACTTCTTGAATCCCCCCCGTCTTTTTATTTGCTAATCTGAAATGGTATAAATTGACATCACACTAACCATTGATACTTATGAGTTCTTGATCTGTAATCCAGTGGTGTCGTGAAGCTGCCAACTCCTTCACAATGTCATTTCCTGCCATGTCTTGACCTGAACAATACCATATTGTGTTAATGCAATTTCAAACTATGTCACTTTATTCGTCAATAAGAAATGTGATGAATTGTCAGCACTAATACTTTTATGTGCAAAACATGTCATCTGTCTACTTGTTTATCTTTCAGAGTGAGGAAGATATAAGTGTTGAACAAGCGCAGTCTCAACATCTTGCTCAGCTGCTTGCGCTGCAGCTCCCCAGTAGGGCTAACCTTTCTTGAACTCTATTGAAGTGCTGTCGGTTTTGTATATTATTTTGTCGGCGTGTTTATTTGCACTGGTGGCGATCTTTGATGCCTAGTGTATGTAATATGCTGTCTGCTTGTGCTTTATTATCATAGTGGCGAACTTCGATGCCCAGTGGATGTAATATGCCGTAATTTCTTTATTGTATAGTCTAGGTTTTTTCTTATTTACGATGCTGCAGTTATTTTACTGTATATATATCTTGTCTTCAGAGTAAACCGGCCAAACCGTAAAATTACGGTACATAATCGGGCCGTCATGCAATCACGATGTAGGTTGGGCCTGAAACGTGCCGAACAGGTCACGGGCCAGTAGCAGCCCGAAATGAACCCCGGCCCATGATTGTGTGAATCAAATCACGGGCTTTTAACATGCCAAAATTGTCTCAGTCCTTGTTTGGCCCAATCAGATATTGGCTGCGAGCAGGCCGGATGCAAACCGGGCTGTAGTTAGGCCCAACTATATGACAAGCTTTTAACAGGCCGAAATTGATATAGGGCCGAAATGTTAAACGGGCCCTTAACAGGCCAAAACTAATATCAGGCCGAGTTACTAAGTGGGCCTTTAGCAAGTGGGCCCAAAAGCATAGTGTCCAGTTGACGGGCCGAATCTGATATGGGCCATAATTAAGCCCAAAGCCTCTTAAAGGGCCGAACCTGATCTGGGCCGTAATTTGGCCCAGAACGTGGTAGGCTTTTAACGGGCCGGATCTCATATGGGCCACTGTTAGGCCCGGAGCGTGGTAGGCCATTAATGGACCGGATCAAATATGGGCCGGCATTTGGCCCAAAACATGGCAGCCAGTTAATGGGCCGACCTACTAGGGTCCTCAAAATCTTGTGGGCCTACAGCTGGGCCGACCCATTAATGTCGACGAAATCTCGTGGGCCTTTAGCTGGGCTGGCCCATTATGATCCGCAAGAATCTTGTGGGCCTTTACCTGGGCTGGCCCATTATGGCACACAAAAATCTTGTGGGCCTTTACCTGGGCTGGCCCATTATGGCCCGCAAAATCTTATGGGCCTTTAGCTGGGCCAGCCCATTATGGTCCGCAAAATCTCGTGGGCCTTTAGCTGGGCCGGCCCATTATGGTCCGCAAAATCTTGTGGGCCTTCAGTTGGGCCGGCCCATTTAAACTTGATGGGCCGGTCCACGTGTCAACATATCATAGGCGCGTCTCGCCCATTGGATGAGTGACACATGTGCCAACGCGGACCTGACACGTGTCTCCTCCAGCCAATGATGATTTTACACGTGGAAAATCCCCATTGGTTGGGGCTGTTAACGGGTTATCGGATCCAAAACCCGACCCGATAGCTTAACGGCGTTCCGTTACGGTGGATGCCATGTGTCGGTCACCCTTGACGAAAGCACTTCTGTGACGCATGATTTATCGTCATGGAAGTGGACACTTCCGTGATGATAATTTTGGTAATGTCATGGAACACTTCTATGACAGCACATGTATGACTATCTTGATTCTGTCATAAAATCATCATGGATGTACATGCATGACAGAAAACGTGACCTACTGTGACAAACACGTATCATCACAGAAGTGTATTTTTTTTGTAGTGGTAATTCTTCTTAATTGTGGTATGAATATTCAGATCCGAAAGATTAAGGATAAAAGTTCATATTGACATAAAAATAATAATACTTCAAGCATACTAACAAAGCAATTATGTCTTCTCAAAATAAAATGGCCAAAGAAAGTTCATCCCTACAAAATCATATAGTTTAGTCATGCTCCATTTTTGTCACACAAGAATGCTCTCATCATGCACAACCCTGATGACAAGCCAAGCAATTGTTTCATACTTTAGTAATCTCAAACCTATAAACTTTCATGCAATACATAAGCACGAGCCATGGATATAGCACTATGGGTGGAATAGAATATAATGAGGGGGGTTATGTGGAGAAGACAAAAAGGAGAAAGTCTCACATCAGCGAGGCTAATCAATGGGCTATGGAGATGCCCATCGATTGATGTTAATGCAAGGAGTAGGGATTGCCATGCAACGGATGCACTAGAGCTATAAATGTATGAAAGCTCAACAAAATAAACTAAGTGGGTGTGCATCCAACTTGCTTGCTCACGAAGACCTAGGGCACTTGAGGAGGCCCATTGTTGGAATATACAAGCCAAGTTCTATAATGAAAAATTCCCACTAGTATATGAAAGTGACAAAACAAGAGACTCTCTATCATGAAGATTATGGTGCTACTTTGAAGCACAAGTGTGGCAAAGGATAGTAGCATTGTCTCTTCTCTCTTTTTCTCTCATTTTTTGGGCCTTCTCTTTTTTATGGCCTTTCTCTTTTTGGGGGGCCTTCTCTTTTTTTGGCCTTTCTCCCTTTTTTATTCCTCACTTTGGACAATGCTCTAGAAAATGATGATCATCACACTTCTATTTATTTACAACTCAATGATTACAACTCGATACTAGAACAAAGTATGACTCTATATGAATGCCTTCGGCGGTGTACCGGGATTGCGATGAATCAAGAGTGACATGTATGAAAAATTATGAATGGTGTCTTTGCCACAAATACGATGTCAACTACATGATCATGCAAAGCAATATGGCAATGATGACTGTGTCATGATAAACAGAATGGTGGAAAGTTGCATGGCAATATATCTCGGAATGGCTATGGAAATGCCATAATAGGTAGGTAGGGTGGCTGTTTTGAGGAAGATATAAGGAGGTTTATGTGTGAAAGAGTGTATCATATCACGGGGTTTGGATGCACCGGCAAAGTTTGCACCAACTCTCAATGTGAGAAAGGGCAATGCACGGTACCGAAGAGGATAGCAAGGATGGAAGGGTGAGAGTGCATATAATCCATGGACTCAACATTAGTCATAAAGAACTCACATACTTATTGCAAAAATCTACAAGTCATCAAAAACCTCGGCACTACGCGCATGCTCCTAGGGGGATAGATTGGTAGGGAAAGACCATCGCTCGTCCCCGACCGCCACTCATAAGGAAGACAATCAAAAAACACCTCATGTTTCAAATTTGTTACACAACGTTCAGCATACGTGCATGCTACGGGACTTGCAAACTTCAACACAAGCATTTCTCGAATTCACAACTACTCAACTAGCCCGACTTTGATATTATTACCTCCATATCTCAAAACAATCATCAAGCATCAAACTTCTCTTAGTACTCAACACACTCATAAGAAAGTTTTTACTATTCTTAGATGCCTAGCATATTAGGATTATTTGAGAAAATTACCATGCTATTTAAGACTCTCGAAATAATATAAGTGAAGCATGAGAGATCATTAATTTCTACAAAATAAAACCACCACCGTGCTCTAAAAGATATAAGTGAAGCACTAGAGCAAATGACAAACTACTCCGGAAGATATAAGTGAAGATCAATGAGTAGTCGAATAATTATGCAACTATGTGAAGACTCTCTAACATTTAATAATTTCAGATCTTGTTATTTTATTCAAACAGCAAGCAAAACATAATGAAATAAAATGACGCTCCAAGCAAAACACATATCATGTGGCGAATAAAAATATAGCTCCAAGTAAAGTTACCGATGAACGAAGACGAAAGAGGGGATGCCTTCCGGG
The DNA here is from genome assembly GCF_056163025.1 of Triticum urartu. NCBI lineage: Eukaryota > Viridiplantae > Streptophyta > Magnoliopsida > Poales > Poaceae > Triticum > Triticum urartu. The sequence continues at coordinate 542,559,267 of NC_141877.1, forward strand.
GCATCCCCAAGCTTAGGATTTTGGTTTTCCTTTAATATTACCTTGGGGTGCCTTGGGCATCCCCAAGATTAGGCTCTTGACACTCCTTATTCCATAGTCCATCGAATCTTTACCCAAAACTTGAAAACTTCACAACACAAAACTTAACAGAAAACTCGTAAACTCCGTTAGTATAAGAAAATAAAACACCACTTCAAGGTAATGTAATAAACTCATTATTTATTTATATTTGTGTTAAAACTACTGTATTCTAACTTCTCTATGGTTTATAAACTCTTTTACTAGCCATAGATTCATTAAAATAAGCAAACAACAGACGAAAAACAGAACAGTCTGTAGTAATCTGGATCAAACGTATACTTATGGAACTCATAAAATTCTCAAATAAATTTCTGGACCTGAGGAATTTATCTACTAATCATCTGCAAAAAGAATTAACTAAATATCACTCTCTAATAAAAAATGGCAGCAATTCTCGTGAGCGCTAAAGTTTCTGTTTTTTACAGCATGATCGCAAAGACTTTCCCCAAGTCTTCCCAAAGGTTCTACTTGGAACAAACACTAATTAAAAGCATAAAACCACAACTAAATAGAGGCTAGATGAATTATTTATTACTAAATAGGAACAAAAATCAAGGAACAAAAATAAAGTTGGGTTGCCTCCCAACAAGCGCTATCGTTTAACGCCCCTAGCTAGGCATGATGATTTCAATGATGCTCACATAAAAGATAAGAATTGAAATATAAAGAGAGCATCATGAAGAATATGACTAACACATTTAAGTCTAACCTACTTCCTATGCATAGGGATTTTGTGAGCAAACAACTTATGGGAACAATAATCAACTAGCATAGGAAGGCAAAACAAGCACAACTTTGAAACTTTAAGCACATAGAGAGGAAACTTGATATTATTGCAATTCCTACAAGCATATATTCCTCCATCATAATAATTTTCAGTAGCATCATGAATGAATTCAACAATATAACCAGCACCTAAAGCATTCTTTTCATGATCTACAAGCATAGAAATTTTATTACTCCCCACACAAGCCAAATTCTTCTTATGAATGATAGTGGGAGCAAACTCAACAAAATAATTATCATGTGAGGCATAATCCAATTGAAAACTAAAATCATGGTGACAAGTTTCATGGATATCATTATTGTTTATAGCATACAAGTCATCACAATAATCATCATAGATAGCAACTTTGTTCTCATAATCAATTGGAACCTCTTCCGGAATAGTGGATTCATCACAAAATAAAGTCATGACCTCTCCAAATCCACTTTCATCAATATAATTATCATAAATAGGAGGCATGATTTCATCATAATAAATTTGCTCATCAAAACTTGGGGGACAAAAAATATCATCTTCATCAAACATAGCTTCCCCAAGCTTGTGGCTTTGCATATCATTAGCATCATGGATATTCAAGGAATTCGTACTAACAACATTGCAATCATGCTCAAAATTCAAATATTTAGTGCCAAACATTATAATGTATTCTTCTTCTAGCACGTGAGCACAATTTTCCTTCCCATCATACTCACGAGAGATATTAAAAATATGAAGCGTATGAGGTAAACTCAATTCCATTTTTTTGTAGTTTTCCTTTATAAACTAAACTAGCGATAAAACAAGAAACAAAAAGATTCGATTGCAACGTCTAAAGATATACCTTCAAGCACTTGATAACCCACAAGTATAGGGGATCGCAACAGCTTTCGAGGGTAGAGTATTCAACCCAAATTTATTGATTCGACACAAGGGGAGCCAAAGAATATTCTCAAGTATTAGCAGCTGAGTTGTCAATTCAACCACACCTGGAAACTTAGTATCTGCAGCAAAGTGTTTAGTAGCAAAGTAATATGATAGTGGCGGTAGCGGCAACAAAAGTAAAGACAGCAAAAGTAATGTTTTTGGTATTTTGTAATGATTGTAACAATAGCGGTGGGAAAGTAAATAAGCGTAAACCAGTATATGGAAAACTCGTAGGCACCGGATCAGTGATGGATAATTATGCCGGATGCGATTCATCATGTAACAGTCATAACATAGGGTGACACAAAACTAGCTCCAATTCATCAATGTAATGTAGGCATGTATTCCGTATATAGTCATACATGCTTATGGAAAAGAACTTGCATGACATCTTTTGTCCTACCCTCCCGTGGCAGCGGGGTCCTATTGGAAACTAAGGGACATTAAGGCCTCCTTTTAATAGAGAACCGGAACAAAGCATTATCACATAGTGAATACATGAACTCCTCAAACTATGGTCATCACCGGGAGTAGTCCCGATTATTGTCACTTCGGGGTTGCCGGATCATAACACATAGTAGGTGACTATAGACTTGCAAGATAGGGTCAAGAACTCACATATATTCATGAAAACATAATAGGTTCAGATCTGAAATCATGGCACTCGGGCCCTAGTGATAAGCGTTAAGCATAGCAAAGTCATAGCAACATCAATCTCATAACATAATGGATACTAGGGATCAAACCCTAACAAAACTAACTCGATTACATGATAAATATCATCCAACCCATCACCGTCCAGCAAGCCTGCGATGGAATTACTCACGCACAATGGTGAGCATCATGAAATTGGTGATGGAGGATGGTTAATGATGACGACGGCGATGAATCCCCCTCTCCGGAGCCCCGAACGGACTCCAGATCAGCCCTCCCAAGAGGTTTTAGGGCTTGGCGGTGGCTCCGTATCGTAAAACGTGATGATTTCTTCTCCCTGATTTTTTTCTCATCGAAACTCAATATATAGAGTTGGAGTTGGCGTCGGAGGGTCAACAGGGGGCCCACGAGGTAGGGGGGCGCGCCCTAGGGGGGGGGGGCGCCCCCCACCCTCGTGAGAAGGGTGTGGGCCCCCTGGTCTTCCTATTTGGCGAGGATTTTTTATTATTTTTTCTAAGACCTCCCATGGAGTATCAGGTCATTCCGAGAATATTTGTTTTCTGCACATAAAACAACATCATGGCAATTCTGTTGAAAACATCGTCAGTCCGGGTTAGGTCCATTCAAATCAAACAAGTTAGAGTCCAAAACAAGGGAACAAGTGTTTGGAAAATTAGATATGACAGAGACGTATCAACTCCCCCAAGCTTAAACCCTTGCTTGTCCTCAAGCAATTCAGTTGACAAACTGAAAGAAAGAAAGAAAAACTTTTACAAACTCTGTTTGCTCTTGTTGTTGTAACTATGTCAAGCCAGCATTCAAGTTTTCATCATAGATCATAACTAACCACATTTGCAATAATTCTCAGGTCTCATCATTACTCATATCAATGCATAATCAACTAGCAAGTCATAATAATAAATCTCGGATGACAACACTTTCTCAAAACAATCATAATATGATATAACAAGATGGTATCTCGCTAGCCCTTTCTAAGACTACAAAACATAAATGCAGAGCACCTTTAAAGATCAAGGACTGACTAGACATTGTAATTCATGGTAAAAGAGATCCGATCATAGTCATACCCAATATAAATTAACAGTGATGAATGCAAATGATGGCTGTGCTCTCCAGCTAGTGCTTTTTAATAAGAGGGTGATGACTCAACATAAAAGTAAATGGATAAGCCCTTCACAGAGGGAAGCAGGGATTTGTAGAGGTGCCCGAGCTCGGTTTTGAAATAGAGATACATTGTATTTTGAGCGGTATACTTTCATTGTCAACGTAACAACTAAGAGATGGCGATATCTTCCATGCTAAACACATTATAGGCGGTTCCCAAACATAATGGTAAAGTTTATACCCCCCCTCCACCAACAAGCATCAATCCATGGCTTGCTCGAAACAACGAGTGCCTCCGACATACATCAGGTCCCAGGGGGAGTTTTGTTTGCAATTAATTTTGATTTAGTTTGCATAAAGCATGGGACTGGGCATCCCGGTGACCAGCCATTTTCTCGTGAGTGAGGAGCGGAGTCCACTTCTCTTGAGAATAACCTGTCTAACACGGAAGATAAGGACAACCTTTGTTGATACATGAGCTATTCGAGCATACAAAACAGAATGTTTATTTGAAGATTTAGAGTTTGGCACATACAAATTTACTTGGAACGGCAGGTAGATACCGCATATAGGAAGGTATGGTGGACTCATCTGGAATAACTTTGGGGTTTAAGGGATTGGATGCACAAGCAGTATTCCCGCTTAGTACAAGTGAAGGCTAGCAAAAGACTGGGAAGCGACCAACTAGAGAGCGACAACAGCCATGTACATGCATTAAAATTAATAAACATTGGATGCAAGCATGAGTAGGATATAATCCACCATGAACATAAATATCGTGAAGGCTATGTTGATTTTGTTTCAACTACATGCGTGAACATGTGCCAAGTCAAGTCACTTAAATCATTCAAAAGAGGATACCACCCTATCATACCACATCATAATCATCTCAATAGCATGTTGGCATACAAGGTAAATCATTATAACTCATAGCTAATCAAGCATGACACAAGCAACTCTGATCTCTAATTGTCATTGCAAACATGTTTATTCATAATAAGCTGAATCAAGAATGACGGGCTCATCATATTTACAAAAACAAAAGAGGTTGAGTTCATACCAACTTTTCTCATCTCAGTCAGTCCATCATATATCATCGTAATTGCCTTTCACTTGCATGACCGAACGGTTTGAATAATAATAAGAGTGTACGTGCATTGGACTAAGCTGGAATCTGCGAGCATTCAATAAACAGGAGAAGACAAGGCAATATGGGCTCTTGGTTAAATCAACAATAATGCATATAAGAGCCACTTCAACAATTTAATTATGGTCTTCTCCTACTGACCTGCAAGGAAAAAAAAGAAATAAAACTATTTACACGGGAAAGCTCCCAACAAGCAAAAGAAGACGGAAAATATTTTTGGGTTTTCTTTTTAATTATTACTACTACAGCAGAGAGATAAACTACTACTAATTTTTTTGGTTTTTCTTAAGGTTTAACAAACGCACAAGAAGAAAGCAGGAAAAAGAAAATAAACTAGCATGGATATTACAGTGAAAAAGTATGAGCTCCGACATCTAGCAATGAGTGCGTGTGAACATAAATTTAATGTCGGTGAGAAACACGTACTCCCCCAAGCTTAGGCTTTTGGCCTAAGTTGGTCTATGGCCACGATTGGCCTGGCGGATATCCATAATAATAGTTGTTGGGGTCGTACTGTGATGAGGAGGAATAGTTGGGATCATACTGTGATGAAGAAGAAGACTCTGACTGCCACTGGCTGACAGTCATCTCTGGATCCCAAGAATAAATAGATTGTCATGGAGGCTCATCTTGTGGTTCCTGTTCTGGATCCTCGACTGGTGCAGGGTTCCGGTAGGCGTGAATAGCCGTCAACGGAATAAGGTACGTGCCTGCGGTCAAATCAAACAAAGAAGGAGCAGGCAAGGTAATAGTCTCAGGATGATGTTTATTAAAGAACAATTGATACTTAAGCTCTCCTGCCCTATTCTTAACAATAAAATCATGTGCCACCATACTTTTATGATCTAGATAAACATGGGGCAACACCTTTTCTTCCTTCTCAGCATGCCTAATAGGTATGTTAAAATGTGCGGCTAGGCGTGTGGCATAGATGCCTCCAAAGATGGGGCCCTTAGTACGATTCATATTTAACCGTCTAGCAATAATACCGTCCAAACTAAAAGTGTTGTCACTGTATAAACCTTGGAGCAGAATAATTAAATCAGGGATACTCAGGTTTCCAGAATTTCCGTGTCCAATTAAACAACGACTAGCAAATAGTGCAAAGTAACGCAAAACAGGAAAATGTATGCTAGTGATTCGTGCATCGAAAACCTTCCTGGTTTCTCCTAGAGTGATATTATCAATAAACCCAGCCACATCATCATGATGTGGTTCTTCTATCTTGCCCTCAAAAGGGACTAAACAAACCCGACAGAAATCATAAAGTGACATTTCCTTATGCTCATCATATAAATGAAACACCACCGTAGGTGGTGAGTCCCTAGAATGAAAATGAAAGTTTTGCACAAAGGTATTTGTGAGTAAGAGATACTGATCGCATTGGTCGTGGAGGAAAGCGGTGAGGCCTGCATTGTGAGCCAATTCATGAAAATCTTCATAGATACCGGCTACTCTCAAGAAATCATCAGAAGGCCATTCACACGCCCGAATCTCCGCGGTGCGTGGCAAATTGTACTTAGGCTTCGGTGCCTTTTCCTTCGAGCTTTGGTTTGATGAGCCCCTCAATAATCTCCTCATCATTTTCTGAAAACTTCTTAAATTTTTAGTAACTTCAAAATAAAAGTAAACCAACTTTAATAAAACTGATAGCAACTACTCCTACAAGTGCCTAGAGCTTATATCAAGCATTAGAACTACTTGGAACCATATAAATTTTACATGCAAGCTCAAGAACATGGTCACCTATGCAGCATGAATTTGCAAAGAATAAAGCACTAGAACAAAAACTAATTGGACCAATAGAGGAGTCACATACCAAGGAACAATCTCCCCAAGGAGTTTTGCGAGAGGTGCTTTGAGAAAGGAGATCGAAAATCACAACAAAAGTGGCTGGAACTCGTGCTCGAGTTGGTTTTTCGGGTTTGTGTGAGATAGAGGAAGAAGATGGGTGCTGGGATAAGTGGAGGAGGGCCACCATGGGCCCACGAGGCAGGGGGGCGCGCCCTATAGGGGGGGGCGCCCACCACCCTCGTGGCCAGGTGGCATCTCCTCCTACGGTATTTTTTGCACAGTAAATCCTCAAATATTCCCGAAAAAATCATATTAAATTGGCATGGCATTCTGAGGACTTTTATTTTCGGGATATTTTTATATTGCACGGATAAGTCAGGAAACAGACAGAAAATACTATTTTTACTTTATTTAATATAAATAACAGAAAGTAAGAGTGGGGTACAGAAGTTTGTGCTTCTAGTTTCATCCATCTCATGCTCATCAAAAAGAATCCACTAACAAGGTTGATCAAGTCTTGTTAACAAACCCATTCCGATAATCATGAAACCGGAGAAATTTCAAATAACACTAAGTTACCTCAACGGGGATATGCACATCCCCAATAATAAGAATATCATATTTCTTCTTGACATTAGGAAGAGGAAATTCAAAACCTCCAAATATAATCGATGGAATTTTTCCAATAGAGTTGATACTATGAACTTGAGGTTGTTTCCTCGGAAAGTGTACCGTATGCTCATTACCATTAACATGAAAAGTGACATTGCCTTTCTTGCAATCAATAACAGCCCCTACAGTATTAAGAAAAGGTCTTCCAAGAATAATAGACATACTATCATCCTCGGGAATATCAAGAATAACAAAGTCCGTTAAAATAGTAATGTTTGCAACCACAACAGGCACATCCTCACAGATACCAACAGGTATAGCAGTTGATTTATCAGCCATTTGCAAAGATATTTCAGTAGGTGTCAGCTTATTCAAGTCAAGTCTACGATATAAAGAGAGAGGCATAACACTAACACCGGCTCCAAGATCACATAAAGCAGTTTTAATATAATTTCTTTTAATGGAGCAAGGTATAGTAGGTACTCCGGGGTCTCCAAGTTTCTTTGGTATTCCACCCTTAAAAGTATAATTAGCAAGCATGGTGGAAATTTCAGCTTCCGGTATCTTTCTTTTATTAGTAATGATATCCTTCATATATTTAGCATAATGATTCGTTTTGAGCACATCAGTTAATCTCATACGCAAAATATAGGCCTAATCATTTCAGCAAAGCGCTCAAAATCCTCATCATCCTTTTTCTTGGATGGTTTCAGAGGAAAAGACATGGGTTTCTGAACCCAAGGTTCCCTTTCTTTACCATTTTTCCTAGCAACAAAGTCTCTTTTATCATAACGTTGATTCTTTGATTATGGGTTATCAAGATCAACAGCAAGTTCAATTTCTACATCATTATTATTACTAGGCTGAGCATCATCATGAAACATCATCATTAATATTTTTGCTAGGTTCATGTTCATTACCAGATTGTGTTTCAGCATCAGACATAGATATATCATTTGGATTATCAGGTGGTTCAGCAATAGGTTCACTAGAAGTTTGCACAATTTTATCATTTTCTTCTTCTTCTTTTTAGAAGAACTAGGAACATCAATATTATTTCTTTGAGAATCTTGCTCGATTCTCTTAGGGTGGCCTTTAGGATACAAAGGTTCCTGAGTCATTCTACCAGTTCTAGTAGCCACTCTAACATCATAATCATTTTCCTTACTATTCATTTCATTAAGCACTTCTTTTTGAGCCTTAAGTACTTGTTCTACTTGAGTGGTAACCATAGAAGCATGTTTGCTAACAAGTTTAAGTTCACCTTTAATATCAGCCATATAATCACCCAAGTATTTAAGCATATTGGAATCATATTTCAATTGCCTACCAACATAAGCATTGAAACTTTCTTGTTTGACAATAAAATTATCAAACTCATCAAAGCATTGCCTCGCAGGCTTATAGTGAGGGATATCACCTTCATCAAATCTACAGAGAGAATTTACCTTTACTACCTGTGTCGGGATATTGAGATCAGGAGGTTCTTCAGTAAATAAATAATTAAGATCATATGTTTCTTCAACAGGCGGTATATTAAGACCATGTATTTCTTCAATAGGAGGTAAATTCTTAACGTCTTCAGCTTTAATACCTTTCTCTTTCATAGATTTCTTTGCCTCTTGCATATCTTTGGGACTGAGAAATAGAACACCTCTCTTCTTCAGAGTTGGTTTAGGAATAGGCTCAGTAATTGGAGCAGGAGTTGGATCAGGAGCTGGCTCAGGAGGTGCCCAATTATTTTCATTTGTCAACATATTATTCAATAGAATTTCAGCTTCATCCGGTGTTCTTTCCCTAAAAAGAGAACCAGCACAACTATCCAGGTAATCTCTCGAAGCATCGGTTAGTCCATTATAAAAGATATCAAGTATTTCAGGTTTCTTAAGAGGATGATCAGGCAAAGCATTAAGTAACTTGAGAAGCCTCCCCCGAGCTTGTGGGAGACTCTCTTCTTTAATTTGCACAAAGTTGTATATTTCCCTCAAAGCAGCTTGTTTCTTATGAGCAGAGAAATATTTAGCAGAGAAGTAATAAATCATATCCTGGGGACTACGCACACAGCCAGGATCAAGAGAATTAAACCATACTTAACATCACCCTTTAATGAGAACGGAAATATTTTGAGTATATAAAAGTAACGCGATCTCTCATCATTAGTGAACAGGGCAGCTATATCATTTAACTTAGTAAGATGTGCCACAACAGTTTCAGATTCATAGCCATAAAATGGATCAGATTCAACCAAAGTAATTATATCAGGATCAACAGAGAATTCATAATCTTTATCAGGAACACATATAGGTGAAGTAGCAAAAGCAGGGTCAAGTCTCATTCTATCTCTAAGTGATTCTTTGTTCCATTTAATTAATAACCTCTTAAGCTCATATCTATCTTTGCAAGCAGAAATAGCAGCAGAAGATTCCATATAAAAAAGATAACCTTCAGGGATAATAGGCATATTTTCATCATCACTATCATCATCGTATTCAGATTCAATAATTTCTCTTTCTCTATCCCTAGAAATTTGTTCATCAAGAAATTCACTAAGGGGCACAGTAGTATCATGCATAGCAGAAGTGGCATCATCAATAACATGCGACATATCAGAACGAATAGCAGAAGCAGATGTAGGTGTCGCAAACTTACTCATAACAGAAGGTGAATCAAGTGCAGAGCTAGATGGCAGTTCCTTACCTCCCCTCGTAGTTGAGGGATAGATCTTGGTTTTTGGATCTCTCAATTCTTCACAGTGTCCAGCAGATATAAATCCCAAGTGACTCAAATAATAGAGCTATGCTCCCCGACAACGGCGCCAGAAAAAGGTCTTGATAACCCACAAGTATAGGGGATCGCAACAGCTTTTGAGGGTAGAGTATTCAACCCAAATTCATTGATTCAACACAAGGGGAGCCAAAGAATATTCTCAAGTATTAGCAGCTGAGTTGTCAATTCAACCACACCTAGAAACTTAGTATCTGCAGCAAAGTGTTTAGTAGCAAAGTAATATGATAGTGGTGGTAGCGGCAACAAAAGTAAAGACAACAAAATTAATGTTTTTGGTATTTTGTAATGATTGTAACAATAGCAGCGGGAAAGTAAATAAGCGTAAACCAGTATATGGAAAACTCATAGGCACCGGATCAGTGATGGATAATTATGCCGGATGCGGTTCATCATGTAACAGTCATAACATAGGGTGACACAGAACTAGCTCCAATTCATCAATGTAATGTAGGCATGTATTCCGTATATAGTCATACGTGCTTATGGAAAAGAACTTGCATGACATCTTTTGTCCTACCCTCCTGTGGCAGCGGGGTCCTGTTGGAAACTAAGGGATATTAAGGCCTCCTTTTAATAGAGAACCGGAACAAAGCATTAGCACATAGTGAATACATGAACTCCTCAAACTATGGTCATCACCGGGAGTGGTCCCGATTATTGTCACTTTGGGGTTGCCGGATCATAACACATAGTAGGTGACTATAGACTTGCAAGATAGGGTCAAGAACTCACATATATTCATGAAAACATAATAGGTTCAGATCTGAAATCATGGCACTCGGGCCCTAGTGATAAGCATTAAGCATAGCAAAGTCATAGCAACATCAATCTCATAACATAATGGATACTAGGGATCAAACCCTAACAAAACTAACTCGATTACATGATAAATATCATCCAACCCATCACCGTCCAGCAAGCCTGCGATGGAATTACTCACGCACGGCGGTGAGCATCATGAAATTGGTGATGGAGGATGGTTGATGATGACGACAACGACGAATCCCCCTCTCTGGAGCCCCGAACGGACTCCAGATCAGCCCTCCCGAGAGGTTTTAGGGCTTGGCGGCGGCTCCGTATCGTAAAACGCAATGATTTCTTCTCCCTGATTTTTTTCTCATCGAAACTCAATATATAGAGTTGGAGTTGGCATCGGAGGGTCAACAGGGGGCCCACGAGGTAGGGGGGCGCGCCCTGGGGGGGCACCCCCCACCCTCGTGAGAAGGGTGTGGGCCCCCTGGTCTTCATATTTGGCGAGTATTTATTATTATTTTTTCTAAGACCTCTCGTGGAGTTTCAGGTCATTCCAAGAATATTTGTTTTCTACACATAAAACAACATCATGGCAATTCTGCTGAAAACAGTGTCAGTCTGGGTTAGTTCCATTCAAATCATATAAGTTAGAGTCCAAAACAAGGGCAAAAGTGTTTGGAAAAGTAGATACGACAGAGACGTATCAGCACTCACCTCCCCGGCAACGGCACCAGAAAAGATCTTGATGTCTACTACACAACCTTCTTCTTGTAGACGTTGTTGGGCCTCCAAGTGCAGAGGTTTGTAGGACAGTAGCAAATTTCCCTCAAGTGGATGACCTAAGGTTTATCAATCCGTAGGAGGCGTAGGATGAAGATGGTGTCTCTCAAGCAACCCTGCAACCAAATAATAAAGAGTCTCTTGTGTCCCCAACACACCCAATACAATGGTGAATTGTATAGGTGCACTAGTTCGGCAAAGAGATGGTGATACAAGTGGTATATGGATGGTAGATAAAGGTTTTTGTAATCTAAAAATATAAAAATGGCAAGGTAACTAATGATAAAAGTGAGCGTAAACGGTATTGCAATGCTAGTGAACAAGGCCTAGGGTTCATACTTTCACTAGAGCAAGTTCCCTCAACAATAATAACATGATCACATAACTATCCCTCAACATGCAACAAAGAGTCACTCCAAAGTCACTAATAACGGAGAACAAACGAAGAGATTATGGTAGGGTATGAAACCACCTCAAAGTTATTCTTTCCAATCAATCCGTTGGGCTATTCCTATAAGTGTCACAAACAGCCCTAGAGTTCGTACTAGAATAACACCTTAAGACACAAATCAACCAAAACCCTAATGTCACCCTGATACTCCAATGTCACCTCAAGTATCCGTGGGTATGATTATACAATATGCATCACACAATCTCAGATTCATCTATTCAACCAACACATAGAACCTCAAAGAGTGCTCCAAAGTTTCTACCGGATAATCACGACGAAAACGTGTGCCAACCCCTATGCATAGGTTCATGGGCGGAACCCGCAATTTGATCACCAAAACATACATCAAGTGAATCACGTGGTATCCCATTGTCACCACAGATACGCACGGCAAGACATACATCAAGTGTTCTCAAATCTTTAAAGACTCAATCCGATAAGATAACTTCAAAGGGGAAACTCAATTCATTACAAGAGAGTAGAGGGGGGGGGAGAAAACATCATAGGATCAAATATAATAGCAAATCTCGCGATACATCAAGATCGTATCACCTCAAGAACACGAGAGAGAGAGAGATAAAACACATAGCTACTAGTACATACCCTCTGCCCCGAGGGAGAACTACTCCCTCCTCGTCATGGAGAGCACCGGGATGATGAAGATGGCCACCGGAGGGGGATTGCCCCCTCCGGCAGGGTGCCGGAACGGGTCTAGATTGGTTTTCGGTGGCTATGGAGGCTTCTGGCGGCGGAACTCCTGATCTATTGTGCTCCCCGATCGTTTTAGGGTATATGGATATATATATAGGAGGAAGAAGTATGTCAGGGGGGCCACGAGGGGCCCACGAGGGTGGAGGGCGCGCCCCCTGCCTCATGGCCTCCTCGTAGATCCCCTGACGTGCACTCCAAGTCTTTCTGGGCTTCTTCTGATCCAAAAATAAGTTCCATGAAGTTTCAGGTCAATTGGACTCCGTTTGGTTTTCCTTTTCTGCGATATTCTAAAACAAGGTAAAAATAGAAACTGGCACTGGGCTCTGGGCTAATAGGTTAGTCCCAAAAATGATATAAAAGTATATAATAAAGCCCATAAACATCCAAAACAGTAGATAATATAGCATGGAGCAATAAAAAATTATAGATAAGTTGTAGACGTATCAGGTATTAATATGCATATAGGATCTGAACATATGATCTTCCACCAATTAAACCAACTAGCATCAACTACAAGGAGTAATTAACACTACTAGTAACCTACTAGCACCAATCCCGGACTTGGAGACAAGAGATGAACTAGGGTTTTGAGATGAGATGGTGTTGATGAAGATGTTGATGGAGATTGCCCTCTCCCGATGAGAGGAGCGTTGGTGATGACTATGGCGATGATTTCCTCCTCCGGGAGGGAAGGTTCCCTGGCAGAACAGCTCCACCAGAGCCCTAGATTGGTTCCGCCAAGGTTCCGCCTCGTGGCGGTGGAGTTTCGTCCGAGAAGATGGCTTATGATTTTTTCCCATCGAAAGACTCCATATAGCAGAAGATGGCCACCGGAGGGCCACCAGGGTGGCCACGAGGTAGGGGGGTGCGCCCAGGGGGTAGGGCGTGCCCCCACCCTCGTGGGCAGGGTGTGGCCCCCCTGGTGAAGTTCTTGCTCTCAGTATTTTTTATATATTTGGAAAACATCTTCCGTGAAGTTTCAGGACTTTTGGATCTCTGCAGAATATGTCTCTAATATTTGCTCCTTTTCCAGCCCAGAATCCTAGCTGCCGGCATTCTCCCTCTTTATGTAAGACTTGTAAAATAAGAGAGAATAGGCATAAGTATTGTGACATAATGTGTAAAAACAGCCCATAATGCAATAAATATTGATATAAAAGCATGATGCAAAATGGACGTATCAACTCCCCCAAGCTTAGACCTCGCTTGTCCTCAAGCGAAAAGTCGAAATCGAGAAATATGTCCACATGTTTAGATATAGAGGTGTCGATAAAAATAAAATACGGACATGAGGGCATCATGATCATTCTTAGAACAGCAACTCATATAATTCTTTGTCATGTAATCTCTAATGCTAGAGTAATAATTCAATCGCAATATCAAGTATGAATCATAAACTTCATTGAAAACTAACAAACTACAATCTCAGTCATTGAAGCAATTGCAATTTATCATAACATAGGAAAGAGTCAATGTATAAGAGCTTTTCAGCAAGTCCACATACTCAACTATCATATAATCTTTCACAATTGCTGACACTCCCGCAATACTTATGGGTATGGAGTTTTAATTGGACACAGAGAAAGATAGGGGCTTATAGTTTTGCCTCCCAACATTTTACCTCAAGGGTAATGTTAACAGTAATAGTTCATGAAAACTCACATCCAATTAGCCATATATACCAGGATCTTTCCAACATATTGTGCTTGCCAAAGGCTAAAATGTAAAAAGGAAGGGTGCAGATCACCATTACTCTTATGCCCTGTAGGAGATAAAAGTAAAAGATAGGCCCTTCGCAGAGGGAAGCAGAGGTTGCCATGCGCTTTTATGGTTGGATGCACAAAATCTTAATGCAAAAGAACGTCACTTTATATTGCCACTTGTCATATGGACCTTTATTATGCAGTCTGTCGCTTTTATTACTTCCATATCACACGATCGTATAAAGCTTATTTCCTCCACACCAATCAATCATACATATTTAAAGGGCAATTTTTATTGCTTTGCACCGATGAAAACTTACTTGAAGGATCTTATTCAATCCATAGGTAGATATGGTGGACTCTTATGGCAAGACTGGTTTAAGGGTATTTGGAAGCACAAGTAGTATCTCTACTTGGTGCAATGAATTTGGCTAGCATGAGGGGGAAAGGCAAGCTCATCATGTTGGAAGATCCAAGACAATATAATTCATCTCAGATGTAAGAAAACATAACCCATTATGTTGTCTTCCTTGTCCAATGTCAACTCTTTAGCATGTCATATTTTAATGAGTGCTCACAATCATAAAAGATGTCCAAGATAGTATATCTATATGTGAAGACCTCTCTTTCTTTATTACTTCCTATTAATTGCAACGATGACCAAAACTGTGTTTGTCAACCCTCAACAACTTTTATTCATCATACTCTTTCTATGTGAGCTCATTACTCTCCATAAGATTCACATGATCTCTTTGTTTCTTTTTATTGCTTTCTCTTTTCTTTTATTCACTTAGGATCATGGCAAAATAATCAAGCCCTTGACTCAACACTAATCTTTATTATATAGCTCACGGACTCGATTACATAGGAGGATAATAAAGCAAAACTCACAACTAGATCATACTAAGAACTTTTATTCTACTAGATCAAGATATTACCAAAAGGATCGAACTAAGAAAAACGGTAAAGATAAAAGTGATGGTGATACGATACCGGGGCACTCCCCCAAGCTTGGCAGTTGCCAAGTGGAGTGGCCATACCCATGTGGTTATGTCTCCTTTGTTGGTGAAGAAGGTGGGGATGTTGATGATGGATAGTCGCACATTGAGCGTAGGAGGTCTTCTAACTTGCGGATAATGCCCTTGAGTGCGATGATGTGCTCCTTCAACAAAATATTTTCATGTGTGAGATACTTATTTTGTATACGAGCTAACTCAATCATCTTGAAAACTTCGATTTCTATTGGGGTAAGAAGATCCTGATTCAATTGAAGGGTGTCTTCTGTTGCCGGAACTTGGTCCTCCATGGCCTTCTTGATCCCTTCATCCTTGTTGATCTCCATGGGTTCTTCTCTCTTCAGCTCTATCTTCATTAGCCAAGCATCGTTGCCCTCATGGTTGGATGAGGAGGGAGATGACATAGTGCCTGGCCTTGACAACCCTGACAGAAAACAGCTCGAAGGAGATTTTTGCGTGATACAGGAGTCAAAACCCCTGGGAGGTTATATAATGAATTTTTACCGACCAAAATACGTGTCGTGTACGAAAACGGAGTCCAGAGAGCACACGAGGTGCCCACGAGGTAGGGGGGCGCGCCCTCCACCCTCGTGGAGGCCTCGTGTCCTTCCCGGAGTGCTTCTTATTTTTCTAATTTTCTAAATATTCCAAAACGGAGAAATATTGCCTTAAAAACTGTTTTGGAGTCGGTTTACTTACCATACCACATACCTATTCCTTTTCGGAGTCTGAAACATTCCCGAAAGTGTCCCTTATGTATTCCTCCGGGGTTACGGTTTCAATAACATTGGTTTCAACATTTATGGGATTACCTGAGATATAATGTTTGATTCTTTGACCGTTCACCACCTTCGGATTTGTGCCTTCGAAGTTGTTGATTTTTATGGCACCAGAACGGTAGACCTCCTCGATAACGTAAGGACCTTCCCATTTAGAGAGAAGTTTTCCTGCAAAAAATCTTAAACGAGAGTTGTATAGCAATACATAATCACCTACATTAAACTCACGCTTTTGTATCCTTTTGTCATGCCATCTTTTAACTTTTTCCTTAAACAACTTGGCATTTTCATAGGCTTGGGTTCTCCATTCATCAAGTGAGCTAATATCAAATAACCTCTTCTCACCGGCAATTTTAAAATCATAATTAAGTTCTTTAATAGCCCAATAAGCCGTGTGTTCTAGTTCGAGAGGTAAGTGACATGCTTTTCCATAGACCATTTTATACGGAGACATACCCATAGGATTTTTATATGCAGGTCTATAGGCCCATAATGCATCATCTAGTTTCTTGGACCAATTCTTTCTAGACCTATTAAAAGTCTTTTGAAAAATTAATTTTAGTTCTCTATTACTCAATTCTACTTGACCCCTAGACTAAGGGTGATAAGGAGATGCAATTCTATGATTAACATCATATTTAGCAAGCATTTTACGGAAAGCACAATGAATAAAATGTGAACCACCATCAGTCATTAAATATCTAGGGACTCCAAATCTTGGAAAAATAACTTCTTTAAGCATTTTAATAGAAGTGTTATGATCAGCACTACTAGTTGGAATAGCTTCTACCCACTTAGTAACATAATCAACAGCAGCTAAAATATGTGTATAACCATTAGAGCAAGGAAAAGGTCCCATATAGTTAAAGCCCCAAACATCAAATGGTTCAATAACAAGTGAATAATTCATAGGCATTTCTTGACGTCTACTAATATTACCAATTTTTTGACATTCATCACAAGATAAGACAAACTTACGGGCATCCTTGAAGAGAGTAGGCCAATAAAAACCAGATTGCAGTACCTTATGTGCAGTTCTATCTCCAGCATGGTGTCCTCCATAAGCTTCGGAGTGACACTTGTGTAGGATCTGTTCCTGTTCATGCTCAGGTACACAACGTCTAATAACACCATCCACTCCTTCTTTATAAAGATGTGGGTCATCCCAAAAGTAATGCCTCAAATCATAGAAGAACTTTTTCTTTTGTTGGTATGTGAAACTAGGTGGTATAAACTTAGCAACAATGTAATTAGCATAATCAGCATACCATGGAGCAGTATGAGAAGCATTTATGAAATTTAATTGCTCATCAGGAAAGCTATCATCAATAGGTAGTGGGAAATAAACCACATTTTCTAACCTAGACAAGTTGTCTACAACGGGGTTCTCAACTCCTTTTCTATCAACAATATGCAAATCAAATTCTTGTAGCAAGAGAAACTATCTAATAAGTCTAGGTTTAGCATCTTTCTTTTCCATAAGATATTTAATAGCAGCATGATCAGTGTGAATAGTTACTTTAGAATCAACAATATAAGGTCTGAACTTATCACAAGCAAATACAACTGCTAAGAATTCCTTTTCAGTAGTAGCATAATTTCTTTGAGCATTGTCTAGAGTTTTACTAGCATATTGAATACCATTTAGTTTCTTATCAACTCTTTGTCCTAGAACAGCACCTACAACATAATCACTAGCATCACACATAATTTCAAAGGGTAAATTCCAATCAGGTGGCTGGACAATAGGTGCAGAGATCAATGCTTTCTTAAGTATTTCAAATGCTTCTACACAATCATCATCTAAGACAAATAGTATATCTTTTTGTAATAAATTAGTCAGAGGCCGAGAAATTTTTAAGAAGTCCTTAATGAACCTCTTATAAAAACTGGCATGACCCAGGAAACTTCTTATACCTTTGATGTCCTTGGGACATGGCATCTTTTCAATAGCATCAACCTTGGCTTTATCAACTTTAATACCTCTTTCAAAAACTTTATGCCCCAAGACAATACCTTCATTAACCATAAAGTGGCACTTTTCCCAATTCAAGACAAGATTAGTTTCTTCACATCTCTGCAAAACTCGATCAAGGTTGCTCAAGCAATCATCAAAAGAAGATCCATAGACTGAAAAGTCGTCCATGAAAACCTCACAAATCTTTTCACAAAAGTTAGAGAATATAGCCATCATGCATCTGTGAAGGGTAGCAGGTGCATTACATAAACCAAAAGGCATACGTCTATAAGCAAAAGTACCAAAAGGGCATGTAAAAGTAGTCTTTGATTGATCTTTAGCTGACACAGGTATTTGAGAGAAACCAGAATAACCATCTAGAAAGCAAAAATGTGTATGTTTGGACAATCTTTCTAGCATTTGATCGATAAAAGGTAAGGGGTAATGATCTTTTTTAGTAGCCTTATTTAATTTGCGGAAATCAATTACCATCCTATAACCTGTAATAATTCTTTTAGGAATCAATTCATCTTTATCATTAGGAACAATAGTAATACCTCCCTTCTTAGCGACACAATGGACAGGGCTTACCCACTGACTACCAGCAACTGGATAAATTATACCTGCCTCAAGGAGCTTTAGTATCTTCTTTCTTACCACTTCTTTAATTTTAGTATTCAGCCGGCGTTGATGATCACGAACTGGTTTAGCATCTTCTTCCAGATTAATTTTATGTTGACATAGAGTGGGAATATTGCCCTTAAGATCATCAAGAGTATACCCAATAGCAGCACGGTGCTTCTTTAGAGTTTTCAATAATATCTCTTCCTCATGCTCTGAAAGGTTAGCACTAATAATAACAGGATATATCTTTTTCTCATCAAGATAAGCATATTTAAGAGTATCAGGTAACGGTTTAAGCTCAAACACGGGATCACCCTTGGGTGGAGGAGGATCCCCTAGGATTTCAACAGGTAAATTGTTTTTCAGAATAGGTTCCTATTTAAAGAATACTTCATCTAATTCCCTTCTTTCATTCATAAACATATCATTTTCATGGTCTAGCAAATATTGTTCTAAAGGATCACTAGGAGGTACGGCAATAGAAGCAAGACCAATAATTTCATCCTTACTAGGTAATTCTTCTTCACGGTGTTGTCTACTGTATTTAGAGAAATTAAATTCATGAGTCATATCATCTAAACCGACAGTAACAACATCTCTTTTGCAATCTATGGTAGCATTAACAGTGTTTAAGAAGGGTCTACCAAATATAATGGGGCAAAAGCTATCTTGTGGGGAACCAAGAACAAGAAAATCAGCAGGATGTTTAATTTTCCCACACAAGACTTCAACATCTCTAACAATTCCCATTGGTGAAATAGTATCTCTATTGGCAAGTTTAATTGTGACATCAATATCTTCCATCTCAGCAGGTGCAATATGATGCATAACTTCTTGGTATAAGGAATAAGGTATTGCACTAGCACTAGCACCCATATCACATAAGCCATGATAACAATGATCTCCTATTTTAACAGAAATAACATGCATGCCTACCACAGGTCTAGGTTTATCTTTAGCACAAGGTTTAGCAATTCTAGCAGTTTCATCACAGAAATAAATAACATGCCCATCAATATTATCAGACAAGAGATCTTTAACAATAGCAATATTAGGTTCAACTTTAACTTGCTCAGGAGGTGTATATGTTTTAATATTGCTTTTACGAACTACAGTTGAAGCTTTAGCATGATCCTTTATCCTAACAAGGAAAGGTGGTTTCTCAACATAAGAAGTAGGAACAATAGGATCATTATAAGTGATAGTCTTTTCTTCAACTTTAATAGGTGCAGCTACTTTTACTTCTATGGGAGGATGATATTTAAACCACTTCTCCTTGGGGAGATCAACATAGGCAGCAAAAGATTCACAGAAAGAAGCTACTATCTCAGAGTCAAGTCCATATTTAGTGCTAAATTTACGAAAAATATTGGTATCCATAAAAGATTTAACACAATCAAAACTAGGTGTCATACCTGACTCCTTACATTGTCGAGGTCCCAATCTTCAGAGTTGCGTTTAATTCTTTCCAATAAATCCCATTTGAATTCAATAGTCTTCATCATAAAAGAGCCAGCACAAGAAGTATCAAGCATGGTGCGATTGTTACCAGAAAGCCGAGCATAAAATTTTTGAATAATCATTTCTCTTGAGAGCTCATGATTGGGGCATGAATACAACATTGATTTAAGCCTCCCCCAAGCTTGGGCGATGTTTTCTCCTTCGCGAGGCCAAAATATATATATATATATATATATATATATATATAATTGCGATCACGATGAACAAGATGCATAGGATAAAACTTCTGATGAAATTCCAATTTCAATTGTTTGTAATTCCAAGACCTCATATCATCACATAGCCTATACCATGTCGATGCATCTCCCCTCAAAGATAAAGGGAAGACCTTCTTCTTAACAACATCTCCGGGTACACCTGCAAGCTTAAATAATCCACAAACTTCATCCACATATATCAGATGTTCATCAGGATGTTTTGTTCCATCTCCTAAGAAAGGATTAGCTAGCAATTTTTCTATCATACCCGCAGGAACTTCAAAGCAAGCATTTTCATTTTCATTTTCAGTAGGTTCAGTAGGTTGAGGAGCAACTCTTTGCTCTACTGGTCGGGGTGAAGATACCCCGAACAAGCCCCTCAATGGATTACTTTCCATAGTAACAAGTGACAGTAAATTTCAGCACACTATATAAATTTTTCCTTACCAAATTCCCCCTACCAAAGGCGCTTCACTACCTGGCAACGGCACCAGAAAAGAGTCTTGATGACCCACAAGTTTAGGGGATCTATCGTAGTCCTTTCGATAAGTAAGAGTGTCGAACCCAACGAGGAGCAGAAGGAAATGATAAGCGGTTTCCAGCAAGGTATTCTCTGCAAGTACTGAAATAAGTGGTAACAGATAGTTTTGTGATAGGATAATTTGTAACGAGCAACAAGTAACAAAAGTAAATAAAGTGCAGCAAGGTGGCCCAATCCTTTTGTAGCAAAGGACAAGCCTGGACAAACTCTTATATGATGTAAAGCGCTCCCGAGGACACATGGGAATATCGTCAAGCTAGTTTTCATCACGTTCATATGATTCGCGTTCGGTACTTTGATAATTTGGTATGTGGGTGGACTGGTGCTTGGGTGCTGCCCTTACTTGGACAAGCATCCCACTTCTAATTAACCTCTATTGCAAGCATCCGCAACTACAACAAAAGTATTAAGGTAAACCTAACCATAGCATGAAACATATGGATCCAAATCAGCCCCTTACGAAGCAACGCATAAACTAGGGTTTAAGCTTCTGTCATTCTAGCAACCCATCATCTACTTATTACTCCCCAATGCCTTCCTCTAGGCCCAAATAATGGTGAAGTGTCATGTAGTCGACGTTCACATAACACCACTAGAGGAGAGACAACATACATCTCATCAAAATATCGAACTAATACCAAATTCACATGACTACTAATAGCAAGACTTCTCCCATGTCCTCAGGAACAAAAGTAACTACTCACAAAGCATAAACATGTTCATAATTAGAGGGGTATTAATATGCATATAGGATCTGAACATATGATCTTCCACCAATTAAACCAACTAGCATCAACTACAAGGAGTAATTAACCCTACTAGCAACCTACTAGCACCAATCCCGGACTTGGAGACAAGAATTGGATACAAGAGATGAACTAGGGTTTTGAGATGAGATGGTTCTGATGAAGATGTTGATGGAGATTGCCCTCTCCCGATGAGAGGAGCATTGGTGATGACGATGGCGATGATTTCCCCCTCCGGGAGGGAAGGTTCCTCGGCAGAACAGCTCAGCCAGAGCCCTAGATTGGTTCCGCCAAGGTTCCGCCTCGTGGCGGCGGAGTTTCATCTGAGAAGATGGATTATGATTTTTTTCCCATCGAAAGACTCCATATAGCAGAAGATGCCCACTGGAGGGCCACCGGGGGGCCCACGAGGTAGGGGGGCGCGCCCCCACCCTCGTGGGTACGGTGTGGCCCCCCTGGTGAAGTTCTTGCTCTTAGTATTTTTTATATATTTGGAAAACATCTTCTGTGAAGTTTCAGGATTTTTGGAGCTGTGCAGAATAGGTCTCTAATATTTGCTCCTTTTCTAGCCCAGAATCCCAGCTGTCGGCATTCTCCCTCTCTATGTAAACCTTGTAAAATAAGAGAGAATAGGCATAAGTATTGTGACATAATGTGTAATAACAACCCATAATGCAATAAATATTGATATAAAAGCATGATGCAAAATGGACGTATCACGTCCCCACATGGTGGCTGGTCAACTACCACCCGCATCTTTATTAATGGCTACCACCTACCAAGGGCCCACACGTCAGCGATGGCGGGCGTCCTTTTTTAATCCAAGCGTGCAGGGGGCGTCATCCGCTTCTAACCTCCTCCACATGTAGCCACCTTCTTGCTCCCCTGCCGACGACAACCCTAGCGCCACCATGGGCTTCTTCTCCACCAAGAACAAGGGCAAGGCCCTCGTTGTCTCTTCACGTGCGCTTCCCCGCCTCCGCTGGTGACTTCCCGCTCGGTGAGGCAGTGGCTACATGTCCTGGTGCACCAGGCGAGGTGGCACTGGGAGAACCGTATCCCCCTCCTGTATCCCGACGTGATGCTGCCACACGACTGGCATTTGGATCTAGAGCGGATCCCGGTGCCGGCGGTGCCGCGGGCGCACGCGAAGGAGGTGCAATGCCGGCGGGAGCTGCTAACGTCGGAGCAGCGCCTCAACCCGGCCTACGCATTAGACCCTCCCGATTGGGAGGTCTAGTTCGCGCTCGAGCACGAGAAGCAGCGCCGGCATGGAGTCCAGCACGTTTGTGCTGGCACCCCGTTGCCCCTGTCGTGCACGAGAAGGACCGGGAGGAAGAGGTCGCCTACCAGGAGGCGCTGGCGGCCATGCAGAACAACGTAGAGGACGAGCGGCGCAAGGCGAAGGAGGAGGAGGCGGCGTACCAGGCGCGACTGCAGGAGGCCATCGCGCTCTCCACTTTAGGCGACTGCGTCCTGCCGCCGCTGATACTGCCATCCCCTGCCAAGGCCGAGATGGTGATGTCCCTTGTGTCGACGACCCATCGGTTCAGCTGGGATGGAGTGGTGCGCAAGTGGGTCAGCGCGCCCTCATCTGGCTTGGGGCGACGCCGACATAGGAGCAACTCTACCTCCAATAGTGGAGGACGCGCTGGCTGGCGGAGGAGCGCTGATGGAGAGCGCCAGATGCAGTCGGAGCGCGAGGCGGAGGAGGAGGAACGCCGCGTCCATGACGGAGGACGTCGCCAAAGTTTGGAAGACGGCGTTCCCCTGGGCTGGCCCGCCGCCGATGCTCGTCGACCTCACCCGCCCTGACGCCGATGACGCCGACGAGGACGCCTAGG
Source organism: Triticum urartu (assembly GCF_056163025.1). Taxonomy (NCBI): domain Eukaryota; kingdom Viridiplantae; phylum Streptophyta; class Magnoliopsida; order Poales; family Poaceae; genus Triticum; species Triticum urartu. The sequence goes on from NC_141877.1 coordinate 542,582,780, forward strand.
GCAGAGCGCGCACCTCATTTTCTGTTTTATTTATTAATGTTTTAATTAATATAATGTGGACTCTCTCCGGTCTTTATGACCGGCATTATGTTTAGTTAACGTTTTAGTTTCAAAATATTTCCATTTTTTCATTTTTCGTGCACGCACAAAAGATGGGTCGGGCCAGTGTTGGGCGCAAACGCCGACACAAACGTGAAACTGGACATGGGCGTCCGCTCGTGCGCCCGTTTGGGTCGGTCGGTTGGAGTTGCTCTTAGGCCAACTCCACCGCACGACCCTATCCCGTCCGACCCCGTCCGTTTGGTGTAAAAGGGACAAACCAGACGACCCAGCGCGCGACAGCCTGGACCCATCTGGTCCGTTTTGTGTCCGGGCCGACCCATTTCGAGCGCAAACATGCGCCAGGTTTGAGTCGCGGCAGACATCAAACAGACGCGATTCTCATCCGCATCGGGGCCACTTGGCAGGCGGGCGGCCCGGACATTAATGTGCATGCGCGGGCGGCCCCACCTGTCATCTGCCCAGGTGAACGGTCGTCGTTCTTCTTAAATGGGAAGGCCGTGGACCAGTCGTCGTCCACACTCCCTAGTCCAGCCCGCTGCCTCCTCGAAACCGACACCCCCAAACCCTATCCTCTCCCCGTCCTCGAACTCGCCGGCCGGCCGCTCGCAGCCATGGGGTTCTGGAACCACGGCTGCAAGGGGAAGCACGACCGTGAGGCCGGCTCCTCCTTGGGGCACCTCCGCGGCTCCGTGAAAGAGGAGGCCGCATCGCCACCGTGTCTGGCCCCCGCGCCCGCCCCATTCACCATCGGCCCTAGGGCCGCCGGCGAGCGCGATCGGCAGTACATCAACGCGGATGTATGCAGACGCTATTGGGAGATGAGGACGCCGGTCCCGTGGAGCGACGTCCACCTCCCCAACAACTGGCACCTCTCCGCCGAAAGGGTCCCGATCCCGCCGGTCCTGACGAGCGGCCGTGCGCGCCGCCAGGAGATCGAGCGCCGCCGCTGCCTCCTCCCCGACGACCTCTACTACGATGATAGGTATGCCCCGACTCTGTGCTCTGGGACACCTGGCTAAGGGACAAGCACGACGTGCGGCGCGCCTCTTTCTTCGCCGGCACGTCGTCGGGGCCGCGACGGCCACGCCGGGAGGTGCGCGGGCGTATGCGGGTGCGCGGCCTCACGCCCACGCCGTCGCCTCCCCCATCTCCGTCGCCACCTCCACCTCCTCGCATGACAGCGGAGGAGGAGGCCCGGATCATGCAACGTGTCATGGAGGACTCCATGAACATGCACGATGAGCGCCAATGGCCGGGCCTCGAGGAGACGATGGCCCTCTCTGCGGCCGGCGACGTCACGATCCCCGAGCTGGAGATGGCGAGGGTGGATGAGGTGATGGAGGAGGAGCCGGTGGCCGCGTTCCACCTGGGCCTAGTGGGCCAGCACTGGAGCTGGTCATGCACGACTCCGGAGATGGCCGACGCCGTGGGGGGCATGAACTGGTGACCCACGCCGCCACGGTCACCGGAGCGGGACGCGTCGCCACTGCAGGAGGTGGTGCAGGCACCTCCCGCCTTCCAGCCCGCCCCATCTACCACGGACCGCCGGCCCACCTCTGGATGCCGCCGGACTACGTCGACCTCGTCAGCGATGACGACGACACTGACGGCCACGGCCACGACATCGACGGGCAGGGCAGGGCAGGAATGCGCGGGCGGCCAGAAGACGGCGTTTTTTATGTTAATTATGGCAATGTAAACCGTGGAACTGGGCCGTTTTGTGGCCATCATCTTCAATTATGTTTTATGTTTTTATGCTTTATTTACTTTTTTCGGCATTTTATTTTAGTTTTTATGTTTTTTTAATCATGTCCACTCCGGACATGATTTGGGATGCGGCCGCGCGCTGGGCGCATCCACGACCCAACAGACAGAAGCGGACATGGGCGAACCCATTGCCGCCGCGAACGGACGAAATCCGGTCAAACCGGACGTCCGTTTCGGGTCGTGCGATGGAGTTGGTCTTAGGAGGACAGTGGTATCTGCAGCCCATCAAAGTTCAAGTCTTAGCGGTCATATTTTTCTGAATTTATTTCAGAATTTTCGGCATGCGTATTTGTTACGTCCCTCTTGCTCGATCTACTCAATTCATGGCGATATAGGGGAATTCGGGGCTAGGGTTCTTGAGAGGAGAAGGGGATCGAGAGGGAGAGGTTACAGGAGGTGGGAGGATAGGGGAAAGACAAGGGGAAGCAATCCACTCATTCCCACCGTGCCCTAACACCTCGGACTCACTCCTACTTATCGATCACCCACCAAGCTCCCAGGTGGCCGGGTCGAACAGCCTGTTGGGCTTCTTGGTCCTCTTGGGCCGGGCCTCCTGGTGGCCTGTAGTAGTAGGGGCCGTGACATCCCCCGGTCTTCAAAAACGGCTTGTCCCCAAGCCGCAGCACCTGGAAAACGGCTCCTGAGCTCGAAGAAGTCCTCCCAGGTTGCCAGCGCCTCCGGTTGCGAAGTCCACTTGATCAGCACTTGAGGAAGTTGCGCCTGTCCTTTGGTGACGACCCGGCGAGCGAGCACACGTTCAGGAAAACCCGGCGCTGCGTGCGCCAACGGTGGTTCCGGAAGAGCAGTCACAACGTCGGTGCCCGGTGGCAGCGCTGCTTGCAGCAGGGACACGTGGAACACTGGGTGAACACGACTGCCTTCTGGAAGCTGGACGCGATACGCCACTGCTCCAATGCGCGCCGTCACCTGAAAGGGACCAAAGTACTTGAAGGATAGCTTATGGTTAGCCCGAGCCGCGACTGAGACCTGCACATAAGGCTGTAGCTTCACGTACACCCAGTCTCCCACTGCAAAGGCTCGCTCCGATCGATGCTTATCCGCCTGATCTTTCATCCGCTGCCTGGATCGTTCCAACTGCTGCTTTAACAAGGCTGAAACCACTGCCCTTTCCTCATGCCAGGTTACCAAATCCACTGGGGCTGATGCGGATGCGTCCAAGATCCCGAAATGGCGAGGAGGGTGCCCATACAACATCTCAAACGGCGAAGCCTGCAGCGCAGAGTGAGATGACGTATTGTACCAGAAATCGGCGAGGTGCAGCCACTGGAGCCATCTATGTGGGCAGGAATGAGCAAAACAACGAAGATAGGTCTCCATGCACTGATTCACTCTCTCGGTGGTTCCATCAGTCTAGGGATGATACGCAGAAGACATCCGGAGCTCGGTCCCCGCTTGTTTGAACATTTCCTTCCAAAAAAGACTGGTGAAAACTTTATCACGGTCTGAGACCAAAGCATGAGGCAGCCCGTGAAGCTTGTAGACATGAGTCATGAATGCGGTCGCGACTTGCAAGGCTGAGAAAGGATGAGCAAGAGGAATGAAGTGAGCATACCTGGTCAACTTGTGTACCACTACCAGGATGCACGAGTAACCCCGAGACACTGGCAATCCTTCCACGAAATCCAGAGTAACTGTATGCCACGCATGAGGTGGAATGGGCAGGGGTTCGAGCAGTCCAGGAGTACGGATTCGTTCACTTTTGGATTGCTTGCACACACTGCAGTTAGACACCAGGTTCACCACATCTTGCTTCATTCCAGGCCAAGCGAACAAGCGTCGCAATCTATCATAGGTGGCATGAATGCCAGAGTGGCCCCCTGTGGCACTAGCATGAATGGCATGCAAGAGTTTCTGTTGCATAGCTGTATTGGCACCAATCCACACCCTGCCTTTGTAAAAAAATCACCCCATGTCGAACAGAATAGTCAGAGGCTGTGTCTCCCATCTCGTTGCAGCGAAGCAAGATCTCCTTAGCATTTCCATCAGTCTGGTAGCCCTGCACTACTTCATCCAGCCAAACAGGTAGAGCCACCGATATCGCCGAAACTTCTGCATCTCGTCGCGATAAGGCATCGGCCGCTTTGTTCTCAACCCCTTTCCTGTACACCACTTTGTATTGCATCCCCATGAGTTTTGTGTAAGCACGTCTCTGCCAGGGAGTCACTAGCCGTTGGTCGTTCAAATGAGACAATGCGCTTTGGTCTGTGCGGATGATGAACTCACTCCCTTGCAGATAGGCACGCCATCGATCAACTGCCATCAAGATTGCCATGTATTCTTTCTCGTAGGTGGACAAACCACGGTTCCTTGGTCCCAACGCTTTGCTGAGAATAGCCAGCGGGTGCCCATCTTGAATCAGTACAGCCCCCACCCCAAACTTACAGGCATCAGTCTCAATTTCGAACGGTCTGTCAAACCGAGGAAGTGCCAACACAGGGGCTGAAATTAAAGATTTTTTTTAGATGGTTGAATGCCTCCTCAGCCTCGGCCGACCACACAAAAATAGAGTGTTTCTTCAGCATATTTGTCAAAGGACGACCGATGAGCCCAAAATCACGTACAAATCGCCTATAATAGCCTGCCAGACCAAGAAACCCTCGCACTTACTTAACTCCAGTAGGTGTCGGCCAATCTCTGACAGCTGCGATATTCTTCTCATCGGTGGCGACACCCTGCTCGCTGATGACGTGTCCCAAGTAGGTGAGTTGTTGCTGGGCGAATTTGCACTTGGACAACTTTACCTTAAGTTGGTGTTTGTCCAACAGTTCAAAGACTTTTCGGAGAAGTTTGATGTGCTCTTCCAAAGTCTCATTATGGACCAGGATGTCGTCGATGAACACTAGAACTCCATGCCGCAACAAGGGACCCAATACATAGTGCATGCCCCCTTGAAAAGTTCCCGGACCACAGCACAGTCCATATGCCAACACTTTGAACTCATAGTGCCCCAGGTGGGTTTTGAGCGCCGTTTTGTAAACATCCTCGGGTGCCATACGAATCTGGTGATATCCCGCCTTCAAGTCCAGGCAGGTAAACCATTTGGATCCCGCAAGCTCATCAAGAAGCTCCTCAATAACTGGCATGGGAAAACGATCCTTAACGGTGATGGCATTGAGCTGCCGGTAATCCACGCAAAATCGCCAGGACATATCTTTCTTTTGAACCAGCAGGACTGGTGAAGCAAACGGACTGTAGCTGGGCTGAATGATGCCTTGATCTAGCATCTCTTGAACCTGCTTCTCTATTTCATCTTTCTGAAACGGACTGTACCGATATGGCTTGATGTTCACTGGTTGAGCGCCAGGTATGAGTGGTATTTTGTGATCAAAAGGCCGAGCAGGTGGTAGGCCTTTCGGAGCCTCGAACAAGGACTGGAATTCGTCGATGATTTTTGCTATTGGGGGTGGTATCTCCATCTCAGGCTGCTGTTTCTGCTTGTTATCCACAACTTGGAGATGCACCAGTTGATGCACATCATTACAGCTCATCATGAAGTGCAGTTGATCCGTAGTCACAGGATAGCACTCTTTGGTGTGAGGTTGTATGCCACTCAACATGATCTTCTTCCCATGGTGGTTGAAAGCCATTCTCTTGTCTCCCCAGTGCACGTCCATAGGACTGTGTTGCTCTAACCAGTCCATTCCAATGATCATGTCATAGCACCCCAATGGCAGAACCTTGAGGCCAGAAGTAAACTTGTGCCCTTGTACTTACCACCCACATTGCGTGATAGCATGGTCGTTGAGAAGCTGACCTCCGTCTGCTATTTTCACCTTCAGAACATTGGAGATCTTGTGCACTCCTTTCAAACAGCCAGCCAGATCAGAACTAACAAAACTGTGCGAACTGCCCGAGTCGACAAGCATCAACACCTGCTGATTCTGAATCTTGCCTTGCAACCGCAGAGTCTGAGGTGCGACTGAGCCTTGCACTGCTGCGCTGGATATGGTGTGACATTCACTTGCAGTATCTGAGTGTTCCCCACCTGTCGAGCCACTGGACAAACCCAACACATCAAACATTTCCTGCACAACGTGGAGTTGCACTGCTGCTGCACACTTGTGCTCTCGACTCCACCTCTCTCCACACATGTAACAGAGGCCTCTGGCTCGACGATAGGCACGCAGGGTTGCCAGTCGATCTTCCACAGAACTGCCCCCCTTTAGCCCATCAGCGGCTGCTCCCCGACGTTCATCTGTCGGCACGGCGACCGCAGGAGGTGGCCGTCCCGGAGGTGCTGGCAACGGCATGGCCCCTTTGAGATGGGAGCGGCTGCTCATGCCGTTCCCCGCGGTGCTCTCCGAGCGTCTTGGCTCCCGTCGTTTGGAAATCTCCAGCGCCTCTTCCTGTAAATAAGCCAACGAAACAGCAGTATCGAGGTCTTTTGGATTATGAACCAAAACAACAACGCGGATCTCGTCGCGCAAACCATCCACAAATCGTGAGGGAAAAAGGGCAGGATCCCAAGTAGTGCTGTGGGCTAACAAGGAATGCATTATCTCAGTGAATTTAGTGGTGTAATCGATCACGGAATCAGTTTGTTTCAAGTGAAACAACTGACGCAGCAGCACCGTGAACTCATTCCTCTCAAACTGCTCACAGACAGTGGTGCAAAAGTGTTCCCACTCCATGTGACGCAAATCGAAATCGCTGTTTTCGAGCCACACCATAGCGGCCCCAGTGAAATGCATCGCGGCGGTGTCCACCCAAAGCACCGGATCTAAGCGGAAAACCCGGAAGTACGACTCGCAATTTCGTTTCCAACTACGAGGTCGTTCCCCCTAGAATTGAGGGAAATCCATCTTAGGCCTCGGAATGACAGAGCTGTGGTGACGATAAGGGCTCTGAGATCGTGGAGGAAGAGGACTGCCAGATCTGGACATGCCCCTCAAAGGCGACCGCCCAGGTGCTCGGGAGCAATGATCGACCGAAAATTGACCCGCCGTGGAAAGGAAATTCGGAGATGGTGCCATACCCGTGACCGGAGGCGGGACTAGAGTGGTGACCACTCCAGAGCCGACCCCCCCGGTGAGCTTGGTCGACGCGGTGGCCATCTGGCCCTTGGAGGCTGCTGCCGGCTTGGTTTTGTGGCGCGCCTCTGGGTCGATGGAAGATGGGAGGCAGATCCCCCGGTTTGAGCCCGAGCACAGGGTTCCGCGCGATGACGTCCAGCTCCTTGCGCACCCCGCCCAACTCCTGCTGCACATCGGAGAGTGATTTCTCCAACGCGGGCTTCCAGGCGGCCAGGTCAGCCACCACCGGCTGGATCTCCGAGATGAGGGTGGTCGTCGCCGCCACCGCCTTCTGGATGGCCTCATTCTGATCCTGGATGGCCTTGAGCGCCGCCGCCATCTCCTCCACTCTCTGCTCCATCTCACCCGCCTGTCGCTGCTGGCGCGTGGTGAACGTCGGCTTCTTCAAGTAATCCGGTAGCTCTGATACCATATGTTACGTCCCTCTTGCTCGATCTACTCAATTCATGGCGATACAGGGGAATTCGGGGCTAGGGTTCTTGAGAGGAGAAGGGGATCGAGAGGGAGAGGTTACAGGAGGTGGGTGGATAGGGGAAAGACAAGGGGAAGCGATCCACTCATTCCCACCGTGCCCTAACACCTCGGGCTCACTCCTACTTATCGATCACCCACCAAGCTCCCAGGTGGCCGGGTCGAACAGCCTGTTGGGCTTCTTGGTCCTCTTAGGCCGGGCCTCCTGGTGGCCTGTAGTAGTAGGGGCCGTGACAGTATTTAATTGAAGAAGACTTTTTCGTGGACTACGAGACGCTTAAAGTGACGTCGTCAATCTTAAAATGATACGTGAGATACTCGTAGAAACAGAGTGTACGACGTGTGCATGCGTCCATATAGGTGGGTGGGTGTATTAACGAACGTTTCTGTCTGGTGTCAAAAAGACGTGCGAGTCACGACGACGGGCAGCGAGGGAGGTGGAAGGTGGTGACGTCTCACGACGACGGGCAGCGAGGGAGGTGGAAGGTGGTGACGTCGCACGTGGACGGCATGCACTTCCGTCGGCTGTTACTAGTAGTAGTAGGAGTGTATATCCCCACAGGCCACAGCACTCCCAGCAACCAGCTGCCTCCGTCCGTTCCCTTTTCTTCCTCCCCCCTACGCCGCAACTCCTGCAGGGTTCCAGCCAGCGAGCGTGCACGCGAGAAGACTGATGTCGACGGGAGCGGGAGCGGGAGCGGAGCCGGAGACGGACGACGGCTACGAGTCCGTCTTCAACGTGGAGGCCTTCTCCGACAGGGAGCTGCGGGTAGAGGTTGTCGGCCGCCACGACGACGCGCCCGGTCCCGGCGCCAGCCGCAAGCGCCGCCGCGAGGAGGACAAAGGTGCGTGCATCCAGGCCTCCGTTGGTGCGTCGGTGGTGCCGTTGACATTTTTATAGTCTTCTATCTAATTTTATGTACTACCTTTTCTCCGGGTGTTAGTTTATTTCGTAACGTACATCCTCCATCCCAAATTACTAACATCTATATTTAGACAAATCTAAAATTAAATAATTTGCCATGAAGGGTTGTGATTCTTCATTAGCTAGTACTCCCTCTGTTTCTCAATATAAGTCTTTTTTACAGATTTTAATATGAACTATATAGTACATAACAAAATGAGTGAATCTACACTCTAAAATACGTCCATATACATCCGTATGTAGTTGATATTGAAATCTCCAAAAAGACTTGTATTTAGGCATGGAGGGAGTAATAAATTTGTCTGTACTTGCTTTAGAGCATCTCCAACAGGCGCGGCAAAACGCGCGCCCGCGCGGTAAAAGCAGTTTTTCTCGCGCGCTCGAGCGGTGGCGGGAAGTTACCGCGCGCAGGAGAAAACGGCACGCGGCGCGGTAGATTTGGCGCGCCGCTTCACGCGTGCCTATAAAGTCCCGTGCTTCGCCACGCGCACAGAACAGCCACGCGCCCTCCTCCTCGCAGCCTCGCCGCTTCGCTGCTTTCTGCGCCACCACCGCGCCACCATGCCGCCGCGCCGCCGGGGTGCTTCGGGCTTTCGCAGCGTCCGCGAGCGCCCCAACGGCTGGTACTCCGCCGAGATACGGGCCGGCAACGTCCGGCTCGGCCTCGGGACATTTCGGAGCGCGCGCGAGGCGGCCCGCGCGTACGACACAGCGGCGTGGCGCTTGGAGAGGCCCCGGTCGAAGATGAATTTCCGGGACGTCTTCACGCGCGAGGAGGCGCAGCGCGTCGCCCCTCCGCCGCGTCTCATCACGGACATGGACCGTGCCGACCACTCTCGGCGACATCGCCGTCTCCTCGTCGCCGAGGAGGACGAGCGAGCCATGGCGGAGTGGCGCCTTCGCCACCCAGAGGACGTCGACGCCGAGCGTGCCTACTGGGCGGAGAGGACGGCAAGGCGCCGCTCGGAGCGGGCGGACCGACGTCAGCGGAAGGCAGTGGCGAATGAGCAGTGCGACATCGTCTCCGCAGGTGGGAGGTCGTTCTTCACCTCGTACGATGAACGTTGGGACGACATATGGCTCTCAACCTCGGACGACGCCGAGGAGAATGATGATGGTGATGGTAGCGATTTGGAGTAGTTTTCTATCTATGTATGCCGTAGTAGTTTCTATCTATCTATCTATGCCGTAGTAGTATCTATCTATCTATGTATGTCGAACTATCTATCTATCTATCTATGCCGCAGTAGTTGCACCGATGTAAAATATCTTTGTATCGTTTTTTTATCTATGTAATTTTAATTTAAAAAATATTGTAGAATGAGCGTGCGCTGCATTTTATCGCGCCTGCTGGAGCTGCGCGCGCGCGCGGCTGCTGGAGCAAACACTGCGCGCCGCGCCAAACCAGGCGATGGGCGCGCGCCAAATCCGTTTTTACCGCGCGGCGCGTTGGGCGCCTGTTGGAGATGCTCTTAAGGCAATTAATTTAGGTTTAGGTTCTTCATATTTGTGGATAATTTAGGTTTAGGCATATCTGATGAATGGATATCAGATTTATCCTAACGAAGCAAGCAACAAACTTATAGAAAAGGTTCTTTTATATTTGTCTACATAGTATCTAGCACTAACGTCATCCTCCTTTTCTTAAAAAAATCTAGCACTAACGTCCTTTCCAGGACTTGACGGAGGAAGTATGTGACTAGAAGTAGACATTTCGCTTTGCCTGTAGGTTTACTTGTTCTGTTGGTTGTTTTTGGCGCGTGGCTCTTTTCGTAATTTGTAGGAGACTGGGAGGTGACCATGGTGTGAGATCCATTGAAGACGCATATAAATTGTTGAAGAGCCCATGACCTGAAGCATCAGAAGATTCAGTTCACTCGATCTTTTTTCTTCAGAAAGTTCTATTTAGCGTTTTTCCACAAAGGTTGAAGAGAAAGGAACCGAGGCAGCACATGAGAAGGCTGTCTGGGCTAGAACTCACGGGAGAAATAAATACTGGCTTGACGGATATTCTTACCTGCAAATATTTTTTTTGAGAAAATCTTACCTGCAAATAACTTGTCTAGTAATTCTGCTCACATCGAGAAACATGATGTTCCACATATTTTTACCAGCAAAAAGCTTATCTAGTAATTCTGTTATGTGCCTTATTCTCCTAGTGTTGCATGTTACTCTATATTTATCCAACCTTGGTATTTTGCAGGTGATGATGGAGAAGATATTGACTCATCTCGTACTGTGACGAGTACACCGGTTTTGCGAGTTGAGACTATTTATGTCAGCTCGGCGATTCTTGCTGCAAAAAGTAGTTTCTTTTACAAGGTAATTCTGACGATCTACTGAAATGCATTTGTTCTATAATCTGTCCCTCATCTTTCTGATAAGTTTCATGCTCCTTAGCTTTTCTCAAATGGCATGAAAGAATCTGGCCAGAGGCAGGCAACAGTCAGAATTGCTGATTCAGGTAATGGTGTACCGTACTATTATTTGCCTTTTTATAACTGCTGTAAATAGTTTGCCATTGTGATTTTATTATTGATGTATGCACCTTTTGAAGAAAAAATGTGAAAATTATAGAGGGGCCTGTTTAGAGTTACTTTGATGATTAATTGCCTATTGTCATTTCATCTACAGACTTTGCCTCCCAGGTTTCACAATTGATCATTACACTTGAGAAAGCATTTTTGCGTAAAACATTTTTTATTCCTTTTCTTTTCTACTCCCTCCGTAAACTAATATAAGAGTGTTTAGATCACTATTTTAGTAATCTAAACGCTCTTATATTACTTTAGAGAGAGGGTACTTCTTTATTTATTGTTATTACTGTTTGAGATTTATTGCACTGTTTCATCAATCCTTATGCCTCCTTGCTTTCATTTTCAACAGAGGAGAAAGCCTTCATGGAGCTGTTACGCTTTATGTATAGTGGAAAGTTGACAACAACTGAGCCTACTCCTCTGGTTGATATATTGATGGCTGCTGACAAATTTGAGGTCGTTTCCTGCATGAAGCGTTGCGTTCAGCTTCTCATGGTCCTGCCTATGACTCCAGAATCTGCATTGATGTGCCTTGATCTCCCATGTTCCATTTCAATGGTAGCAGACCTGACAGAGGCAGCCAAGAAATTCCTTGCCGAAAGGTACACGGAATTCCTGTCAACAGAGTAAGTGATCCCATATTCCCATTGGATTGAGATACCTACTCTCCTTTTCCCATTATTAGGAAGCATGCGGACATTGTTGTCACAAAGTCACATGTTTTTGCTGCACTGCAGGTTCCAAGATGAACTTATGAGGATGCCTCCTGCTGGGATTGAGGCCATCTTATCAAGGAATGACTTCGGGGTTGCTTCTGAGGTAGCTGTCTATGACTTCGTCCTCAGGTGGGCCTGTTCACCTTGCTCAAATTCTGAAGAAAGAAGGAACATCTCGAGTTCTCGGTTACTTCCACTAGTGCGTCTTCGTATGACCAATGCTGCTTTTTATTCTTGCCGCACTCTTAACTGGGCTGTGAAGCGTGAGCAGTGCCGCTCTCTGCGTAAACTGAAAACAATACTCAGTCAGCCATTCAGCTGGGAAGAGCATGTCTTCTCCCTCTCGGCATGCTGGCTTGGTCATGTTGGTCTCAATATAGAGATGGTACGAAACAAAGGGCCAGCAAGGACAGTACATTTTGAGTTTGAGGCAAAGAGAAAGCCGTTATTGCAGTTTGTGACCTGTTACACGGGCACCTTAACCAAGGACTGTCGGGGGGTTATTGCATCCATGGGACGCCTTGGCATTCCTTGGCCGGGGTTCGTTGCTGACGACAGCCCCTTCTTCATCGACGACATGCTCCATCTGCGAGTTAAGCTCAAGATAATGCAGGGGCCCAAGTGATGCCTGCGTCAACTGCTAGCTTGATGGGCCTCGCTCGAGTCCCTTTTTGCTCTTTGTGAGCGAGGAGGAAACATGAAGAAACCTGAACTTGATGCTGGGGACTTCACCATCTCACATACTCTTGCCAGTATCGAATCTGTTATGTCTGCATGTGTGTGCTCTGCTATACACCGAAGGTGCTCACCAGTTAATGCTCTCTTTGTTGTAAGTTGCTAATATATGTGTGGCTAAGGAGCTGACTGATTTGATGCAGTGGTATCCTTAGAATTTATATTATGTGATAATCTGTTGATGGTGGACATTTTAGAAGATATACTGCCTAGCAGTCAATAATTTTGGTTAACACCGCTCCCTGGAGTTGGAACGTTGGCAAGTAGATGATACATGATACGCTCCGCGTTGCTGTGGCAATTTTGTTAAAAAAAGCATGATTAGGTGCTACATAAACAACTAAAACTAATGAAAAGAAAACATAAGAGTATTATCGATTTACACTTCAAAAATATTTAAAAACATATGAAGCATATGAAATGTATAAAAGAGGGGCCGCAGTGAGAGACAGGACTAGACTCCTTCGGCTCTCGCGACCGCGTCGCCCCCGCAGGTGACCTGTTGTGCCTCCACCCCCCCTTCCCCAGAGGCCCTCCTCCACCCCCTTCCGTTCCCCCTCCCGCCGTCGCCGGCGTGCACGGCCGGGCCTGTCCCGGGTGGCGCCGGCGGCCCCTGCTTTTCCCCTCCCGGAGGCACTCCTGCGCGGGGCGACGCGTCTCCTGGTGGTGCGCTCAGGCAGCGGGGGTCCGGCGGGGCATCCTGGCGCGGACAAGGGAGGTCGGCTGCTCGGCGGCATAGGCTGGCGGCGTCCGCTCGGCTCAGATCTGGGCCCCATTTGGGCCTGGGCGGGCCGGCAGATCCTGTGTTGACGTCGAAGCCCCCTAGAGGTGGATATGGCGAGTAGGGAGTATGGGTGCGCTGTTGCCGCTTACTACAGCGCGAGGAAGGAGGCTTTGCGGGCCCGAATTGGGTCGGGCCAGGGCCGGGAGGCCTGGTGTGCCTCTTCTGCCATGTCCAGTCGGCTACCACGACGGCACCGGAGGCAGTGACCTCCCGCGTGACGGCGGTGGAGGTAGTTCCCTCCTGCGCGGCCTCGGTGTTGCCGTCCCTGATTCCTTGCGATCCCCAATTTTGTCTTCTAGGCCTCATGATGGTGACCTCAGTGAGACGGCGAGGGTGGTGTCAAGACTGTGGTGGCGCATGTTGGTGGGCTTCAAGTTGGATGGAAGACTATAGACCGGGTGGGTAGTGGTATTTTGGGGTTGGGCCGGAGAAATCTCTGTCAGCTCGCTTGGCACCGACACGGTGCCGCCGTTCCTTCCTGAGGGGCGTCGGATGTACCCATTCCCCTTGTTCCTCCGCGTGCCGAGGAAACCCTGGGACATGTCCGGACAACAGTGTGTCATCGTCCCGTTCCGTTTTGAAGGTGTTGCTTGGTATGTGGCGGTCCATAGCACTCGGAGAGTGGTGGGTCGAATCCGGAGGGTGCAGTGGTGGTGAGTCATCCGCGTTTCATCGAGCTGTCGTTGTTGGCATTAGTTTCTTGTTTCTTTCTTTTCTCTTTCCTTTTAGGCTTGATGTGTTGTTTTCCCCAGCGGATGTTGTGTGTGGTTGCTATATTAATATAGAGGGGCTAAGCCTGTTTCGAGGAAACGTATAAAAAGAAAATATTATATTCAGTTGAAAGAGTGTCTTTTCCCAAAAAATGAGTAAATGATCAATTATATAGGTGTGCTCATCTACCGAGTAAATGAGAACACGCAATTTAATGCAAAAAATTAACTGATGACATACATGCATGAACTCGTGATGTGGCATGACAATGTTGTTGCATGGACAACAAATGCAGAAATGTAATTTATAACTTACATGCATGGCTTGCTAAAGTGGCATGGTTGCATAGCTAGAAAAAAATAGGTACTGGATTTAGTGCAGGTCCCAACTCACTAGTAGAAAACAGGGCTTTGATCCAGGCCGGGTCAGCCCATTAGTCCCGGTTCAGTCCAGAACCGGGACCAATGGGGGCATTGGTCCCGGTTCGTGAGCCCAGGGGGCCGGCCGGGCCACGTGGGCCATTGGTCCCGGTTCATCTGGACCTTTTGGTTCCGGTTGGTGGGATGAACCGGGACCAATGGGCCTCGCTCTTGGCCCACCACCATTGGTCCCGGTTGGTGGCTTGAACCGGGACCAAAGGCTCCCCTTTAATCCCGGTTCATGTCACCAACCGGGACCAATGAGGTGCCTATATATACCCCTCGCTCGCGAGCAGAGCACCTCAGTGCTCTGTTTTTCTCTGGCCGAGGGGGAGAGGGCTTGGTGGTGCTCTAGCTCACCTCCTATGCACACAAGGTGTTCGATGGAATGCCCGAGCCATACTACTTAAGCTTTCTCCTTTTCAAGCTCGACCTCCAAGCTCCATTTTCCATAATATTTGTCTAGGTTTAGCGGTCCGTCACGCCCCGTCCCCGTCTTCACCGCCGTCGATCACCCGCGCCGAGCTCATCGCCGGCACCACCGTGGTGAGCCTCTTGTTCTTATCTTCTTTCTGAAAGGAAAAATATTCTTACTTGTATGTTTACATAGATACTTGTATTATTTTCTTACTTTTATTATTGCATCTTATATAGTGCGATGGTTTTGGTATCCGCCCCCGTCGGCCCTCGTCCTGTCTATGATTCGGATGTGGTATATATATTATCTTTATAACTATTGGTTCATTTATTGTTTATGAAAATTATGCCGACCAACGTGACATAGATTTTATTTATGTAGGATGTATGTGAGTCGGAAATGCCAACCGACCCTATTGTCGAGAGGTTAAATTTAGTTGAAGAAGAAAACAATTTGTTGAAGGAAAAAATAAAAAAATTGAGGAGGAGAAGATGATATTGGAGTTGCATGTTGCGGATGTCGTCGATGATCACAAGATCAAGATGGATGCAATGTGCTTGAAGATTAGAAAGATTAGAAAACATGCCATTCATACCGAGGCTTGGTATCATTATGCCGTTGGTTCAATTGTTACCTTGGTTGCGATTATGATTGCATTTGTTTTTGCATTGAAATGTTTTACATAGTTTCAATGTATGGTTTAATTAATTAGATGCTCTGGAGAGCTATATGTTGTTAGATGAGAACTATGTATGCACTTTGGTTTTAATGTGATGATGAACTTCTATTAATTTGGACACTTAATTATATATAATGCACGCAGATGAACCGGCAATGGATGTACGGTGACAGACACACCTGCGAGTACATTAAGGGCGTGCATGAGTTTCTCGATGCGGCTGAGGCAAACAAGCAGAATGGTTTTATGTGTTGTCCATGCACTGAATGTGGGAATACGAGGTCTTACTCTAACCGGAAAATCCTTCACTCCCACCTGCTTTACAAGGGTTTCATGCCACACTATAATGTTTGGACGAGGCATGGAGAAATAGGGGTTAACCAGACGATGTGCCCAATGATGCTGCAACGGGTGAAGCTGCTGAAGATCAAGAGGATCCAGACGATGTGCCCGATGATGATGATCTCCGCCGGGTCATTGTTGATGCAAGGACGCAATGCGAAAGTCAAAAGGAGAAGCTGAAGTTCGATCGAATGTTAGAGGATAGCAAAAAAGGGTTATACCCCAATTGCGAAGATGGCAACACAAACCTCGGTACCGTACTGGAATTGCTGCAGTGGAAGGCAGAGAATGCTGTGGCTGACAAAGGATTTGAGAAGCTACTGAAAATATTGAAGAAGAAGCTTCCAAAGGATAACGAATTGCCCGACAGTACATACGCAGCAAAGAAGGTCGTATGCCCTCTAGGATTGGAGGTGGAGAAGATACATGCATGCCCTAATGACTGCATCCTCTACCATGGTGCATACAAGGATCTGAACGCATGCCCGGTATGCGGTGCATTGCGGTATAAGATCAGACGAGATGACCCTGGTGATGTTGATGGCGAGCCCCCCCAGGAAGAGGGTTCCTGCGAAGGTGATGTGGTATGCTCCTATAATACCACGGTTGAAACGTCTGTTTAGAAACGAAGAGCATGCCAAGTTGATGCGATGGCACAGTGAGAACCGAAAAAAAGATGGGAAGTTGAGAGCACCCGCTGACGGGTCGCAGTGGAGAAAAATCAAGAGAAAGTACTAGGATGAGTTTGCAAAGGACCCAAGGAATGTATGGTTTGCTTTAAGCGCAGATGGCATTAATCCTTTCGGGGAGCAGAGCAGCAATCACAGCACCTGGCCCGTGACTCTATGTATGTATAACCTTCTGTTCGCACACGAACACGTCACCGTGTACCCTCGACGCCGGGGGTGATGCACCGCAGCTCACGTCGAAGGAGACCTGCCGGAAGCGCGATATGCAAGACAATCCGACGGGCGCTTTTGAGGACCCGAAACCCCACACGCCCGGGAGGGACCATGTCAGGGCGTGCGGCGGCTATGGGCTGCCCTAGGTCGGTTCGCCCGCCCCTAGAGCCTCGAGGATCGCGGCCCTTCAACACGAAGGACAAACGAAGAACGAGGAAGAAGAAGAACAAGGGAGAAGGAAAAGTAAAGGTAAAAGATGTAGATAGATTTGTTCGATTGTGTGTTGTTCAATCGGCCGTCACCCCCAACATATATAAGAGGCGGCTGGACTTCCCGTACAAGCAAAGGATTTATCTAGGCTTTCCTTACAAGAAAATTACATCAATTCACGTCCTAGAATCCTAGTTCTGGTCCCACTCGGATTCAGCCCGAATCTGGCTCAATCTTCTGTCTTGCTCCTTGTGTGGGCTGTGGAATCTGCATATGACTTCCGAGGGAAACGGTTCAAATATCAATTATGTGTGCTTCGACGAGGCCAACAATCCGTATGTTGATCACTTTTCCAAATAAGGCCATCTTGAAAAGCAAAGTTGACCGTTTCGACGTTACGAACAACTCCTGTGTTGAACACTTCTTCATCCGAAGCCATCTAGATAAGTATTTGAGCCCATCTTCAGCATCTGGTCGTATTGGCCTCGACAGTTTCTACTGTTCACGGCAGCAAGCTTTCCCGGCAAGGTTACTGTTCACGGCGGCAAGCTTTCCCCGGCAGGTTACTGTTCACGGCGGCAAGCTTTCCCCGGCAAGGTTACTGTTCACGGCGGCAAGCTTTCCCAGCAAGGTTACTGTTCACGGCGGCAAGTTTTCACACCGGCAAGCTTCTCCGCCGGCAAGCTCTCCACGCAGCCATGCTTCTCCGCCGGCAAGGTTTTACCCCGGCAAGGTTTCATTCAGCCGACAAAGGCCGAATACTTTCTTACTCAGGGCCGGCCCGCAAAGTGTTGCCTCTAACTTTTGCACATGAATCTGGATTCGTGACCATGCCAAAATCTGGTGTCAACACATGCCCCCCTGTTTTTCGGCAAAGCTTGTGTGCCGAAAAATAACTTGCATGATGATTTTCCTAAGGATGATGTCAACACTCCATCGGCCATTCTATGTGCTTAGGGCGATAATTTCTATATCGGCCATGTTTAACCTCTTGTTTACATCATAACCTGGAACCGATTACCACCAATCGGCTTTAAAGAGATGGGAATGAACCCGTTCCTCGTAGCACTAAGGAAATCAAACTCCGAGAGGTCACGCCCTGTTAAGCAAGTAACATCCGGATGATTCCAATCCACCGATGTATCGGCCAAAGCAACACAAGCCGAATTATCCGCGTGAATGACTTCTACCTCATCATCGACCCATTGTATTAAGAATTGATGCATGGTAGATGGCACACATTGGTTAGCATGAAGCCAATCGCGGCCTAATATAACATTATAGTTACCTTGCACCTCGGCGATGAAGAATGTGGTGGCCAAAGTTTTGCTTCCCATGGTGAGTTCCATGCACATCACACCTTTGGCCTCTGTCTTTTCTTTTCCCTCAAATCCATTAAGTACCATATTGGTCTTTATCAATGCGTTATCGTCTAACCCCAACTTCTTGAAGACCGAGTAGGGCATAAGATTTATCACAGCACCACCATCAACGAGCATCCTAGCAACCGGCGATCCGTTAATATGACCTTTGAGGTACAATGGCTTCAAGTGTTTCACCGGTTCTTTTGGCTTCTCGAAGATAGCATTCTTAGGACCAAAATCCAGCTAGGCTACCTCCCATTCTTTACCTATAGCACGAAGCTCGGCAGGTAAGTAATATACCATATTAATATCCATACCTTCCTGAACCGGCATAGATTCACAATCCACCATCTCATCTTCATCCCCCAATGTGAATATTGGACTCAAAGATTCCTCAACTGAAGGGGATGTTTCAGGTGGTGTGGACGATGTAATAGGGGTTGCATCATCCTCTTTTGGTGGCGAATGGGTTGCTGTAGCTAATGTAGAAGCATCTGCGTTTTCTTTTTGTTTAGGCCTCCATACTTGTTTTGTGAGTGCCATGGGCCGAATTTCACTTAACAATTCGTCCCTTTGCCTCTCCTCTTTGTGATCTACCTTCTCGTGGTTCCTCATGCGTTGTAATCTCCTTTTCATGGTCTTGGTTAAGCCGGGAGGACACCACTTAGGTTGAGTATATTTGGGATCCCTTGGTTTGGCCTTGCTTGTGCTCGCCTCATGATCACTAACCATGGAACCCTACTGAACAATAACAATATCACCATTAGAAGTAGCCAGATTACCAACAACCGGCTTTTCGATCTCCTTTTGCTTGTCGCATTCTGAAATTTTCGCATTAGATAACTTAACACGCCACACTTTTTTATTGGCCTTACTTGGAGAAATTTTTGTTGGACGATTAGCACCATTGCTCAAACGGCCTTGTGTGGGATAATAAAGCCTTTCGCAAGCAAACCTTCTAGGTGCTGCCCACCCCATATGGAAAGCATAAGGAGCCATTGGGGGCTGCCCCCATCCTCCACTGAAGCCTCTCATGTAATATGGCGCATACAAGGGTTGTGACATCCATGGTGTCGGTGCCCATGACCCATATGGCCTTGCATATCGTCGAAACTCTTGCTCCGGAGGCAATCTTGAACGCTTTGAATGTGATGGCCGATTAGATCTAGAACTGGCCGCTTGACTTGCATATTTGGATAGCAACATATCAAAAGTTGGCTTGATTCTCTTGTTCTTAGTTTCATTCTTTTTCCACTTGCCAACTTCTGAATTCTTGGGCTTGATCAATTTAACATGAGCATCCTCTCGTACTTGTGGTTGCCCCCCGAGTGTAGCATTTTTTATAGTGATCTTCAACACTTCCTTGCCATCGGGTTGCTTCTCAAGCACGATATTTCTTCCCAAGACCTTGTCGCCCTCCTTGCTATTCCTGGGTTCACCAATAACAACATTATCTTTATTAGCAGATTCGGCTATGCTAGGCCGAATCAACATTTTCTTTCCCTCCAAGTCTATGGTGTTTATCGGGAAGGGCTGTTTATCAACTTGCATCTCAGCAAAATTCAATCGTCCGTCATTAATGGCCGATTGTATCTATCGTCGGAAAACATTGCAATCATTAGTAGCATGAGAAAATGAATTATGGTACTTGCAATAAGCACGCCGTTTCAGCTCCTCAAACGGCGGTATGGTGTGTGATATTCTAATCATCTTATCTTGCAAGAGTGCATCAAATATTTTATCACACTTTGATATATCAAAAGTAAACCTCATCTCCTCATCACGATTCTTGCGAATCAGCTTAAGAGCATTGCACATATAGGGTTTGGCCTTTGAGGACCAAACAAATTCAGTAGTATAGACATCAACCTCATCGTCCGAATTATCATCATTGTGTTCAACCATATGCATTCTAGGACGATCGGTTGTAGACCCATGGACCTCTTTATTTCGACTCTCTTGGGCCAAAGCTTTTTGCAAGACTTGATTAATGCTCAAAAACTCATAACTTTCTAGCCTCTCTTTAATGTGAATTTTCAAACCATTAAGAACAGGATCTGCCAAGTCTCTCTCAGTTATCACTAAGCTATAACATCGGTTTTTTATATCTCTAAACCTCTTGACATAATCTGTGACCGATTCATCATGTTTCTGCCTAACCGATGTAAGATGTGACAACTTTAGCTCATTATCGCCGCTATAAAAGTGATCATGAAACTTTTGCTCTAATTGTGACCATAAGAGAATTGAGCCATGTGGTAAAGCAGCAAACCATGAAAATGCGGTACCAGTTAAAGATAATGGAAATAAACGCACTTTCAATTCTTCTATGGAACCTGCTTCACCCAACTGTGCTAGATACTGACTCACGTGCTCCCAAGTTGTTTTCGTACCCTCACCACTAAATTTAACAAAATCAGGAACCTTATAACCTTGAGGGTAAGAAATTGCATCGAAGTGTTCAGGATAAGGCTTTTGGTACACACGACTCTTTACTTTCGGCTCGTTTCCGAAAGTTTCTAGAAACATATTATGCAAATCCTCCCTTAATTTAGCTAAAATTGGATCCGAGGTAGATGAAGATGTTTGTGGTAATGACATAGAAGCAACCTGAGTACTAGCTATTGGTGCAACTTGTGGGATGGGCGCCGAACCATGATTCGGTGGAAGACCAAACATGCCTGCGCCTATGGGTGGTGTGACAAAGCGATTCAGCATTGACGCCGAATTGGGCACACTCATAATAGGATTAGAGTATGTAGGTGCAGCCACAAGCTGGTTGGTTTGAGTAGGGTAAAAATTCAACGGCATATTATATTGTTGTTGCATAGGTGGTGCCGATGAAATAGGTAAAATTGGACTAGGGTCTTCAGATATACCAACAGTACCACTAGATGATGGAGGCATATTTTTCTGAGCATTAGCACTAGCCACAAAAGAATTGTATGCCATCACATTACCCTTACTAACAAGACTCTCAATCACAGCCACTTGCTCTGGAGAAAAAACTTTACTCACGGTGATTAGATCTTGTTCGTCGATGAGGGGAGGAAAATTGGTGTTTCTAACTGGAGTGATGTTGCCTTGACGGTCCTTCTTGAAACTTGAAAGAAACGCTTCCAAATCCTCCTCCTCGCGCTTCTTCTTGAGCGCCTCAAAAGCCTCTTCACGCTGTTTCTTGCGCGCTTTGTAGGCTTGGCGATGTTCATCCGATAGTTCATCAAGACCGGGCTTAATGATGTTATCGGCGTCAACTTCTGAGGGCTTGGGGAGATTAGACATGATTGATGATGATTCTTGATCTTTCTTCCCCAGCGGAGTCGCCAAAAAGTGTGTTCGCACATGAACACGTCACCGTGTACCCTCGACGCCGAGGGTGATGCACCGCAGCTCACGTCGAAGGAGACCTGCCGGAAGCGTGATACGCAAGACAATCCGACGAGCGCTTTTGAGGACCCGAAAACCCACACGCCCGGGAGGGACCCCGTCAGGGCGTGCGGCGGCTATGGGCTGCCCTAGGTCGGTTCGCCCGCCCCTAGAGCCTCGAGGATCGCGGCCCTTCAACACGAAGGACAAACGAAGAATGAGGAAGAAGAAGAACAAGGGAGAAGGAAAAGTAAAGGTAAAAGATGTAGATAGATTTGTTCGATTGTGTGTTGTTCAATCGGCCGTCACCCCCAACATATATAAGAGGCGGCTGGACTTCCCGTACAAGCAAAGGATTTATCTAGGCTTTCCTTACAAGAAAATTACATCAATTCACGTCCTAGAATCCTAGTTCTGGTCCCACTCGGATTCAGCCCGAATCTGGCTCAATCTTCTGTCTTGCTCCTTGCGTGGGCTGTGGAATCTGCATATGTGTTCCGATGGAAATGGTTCAAATATCAATTATGTGTGCTTCGACGAGGCCAACAATCCGTATGTTGATCACTTTTCCAAATAAGGCCATCTTGAAAAGCAAAGTTGACCGTTTCGACGTTACGAACAACTCCTGTGTTGAACACTTCTTCATCCGAAGCCATCTAGATAAGTATTTGAGCCCATCTTCAGCATCTGGTCGTATTGGCCTCGACAGTTTCTACTGTTCACGGCAGCAAGCTTTCCCGGCAAGGTTACTGTTCACAGCGGCAAGCTTTCCCCGACAGGTTACTGTTCACGGCGGCAAGCTTTCCCTGGCAAGGTTACTGTTCACGGCGGCAAGCTTTCCCGGCAAGGTTACTGTTCACGGCGGCAAGTTTTCACACCGGCAAGCTTCTCCACCGGCAAGCTCTCCACGCCGGCATGCTTCTCCGCCGGCAAGGTTTTACCCCGGCAAGGTTTCATTCAGCCGACAAAGGCCGAATACTTTCTTACTCAGGGCCGGCCCGCAAAGTGTTGCCTCTAACTTTTGCATATGAATCTGGATTCGTGACCATGCCAAAATCTGGTGTCAACACCTTCCTCCTTGGATGTGCATGAAGCGGAAGTTCATTATGATGCCAGTTCTCATCCAAGGCCCTAAGCAACCCGGCAACGACATTGATGTGTACGTAAGGCCATTAGTTGAAGAACTTTTACAGCTGTGGAATGGAAACGATGTACGTATGTGGGATGAGCACAGATAGGAGGAATTTAACCTTAAGGCGTTGCTATTCGTGACCATCAACGATTGGCCCGCTCTCAGTAACCTTTCAGGACAGACAAACAAAGGATACCACGCATGCACGCACTGTTTAGATGACACTGAAAGTATATACCTGGACAAATGCAGGAAGAATGTGTACCTGGGCCATCGTCGATTTCTTCCGACCAACCATCAATGTCGAAAGAAAGGCAAGCATTTCAAAGGCGAGGCAGATCACCGGAAGAAGCCTGCCATGCGTACTGGTGATCACGTACTTGCTATGGTCAATGATTTACACTACGTAATCTTTGGAAAGGGTCCCAGTGGACTAGCTGTTCCGAATGACGCTGAGGGACACGGACCCATGTGGAAGAAGAAATCTATATTTTGGGACCTACCCTACTGGAAAGACCTAGAGGTCCGCTCTTCAATCGACGTGATGCACGTGACGAAGAACCTTTGCGTGAACCTGCTAGGCTTCTTGGGCGTGTATGGGAAGACAAAAGATACACCTGAGGCATGGGAGGACCTGCAACGTTTGCACGAAAAAGAGGGCATGCCTCCGAAGCAGTATAAAGGTCCTGCCAGCTACGCTCTTACGAAAGAAGAGAAATAAATCTTCTTTGAATGCCTGCTCAGTATGAAGGTCACGACTGGCTTCTCATCGAACATAAAGGGAATAATAAATATGCCAGAGAAAAAGTTTCAGAACCTGAAGTCTCATGACTGCCACGTGATTATGACGCAACTGCTTCCGGTTGCATTGGGGGGGCTTCTACCGGAAAACGTCCGATTAGCCATTGTGAAGCTATGTGCATTCCTCAATGCAATCTCTCAGAAGGTGATCGATCCAGAAATCATACCAAGGCTAAGGAGTGATGTGGCGCAATGTCTTGTCAGTTTCGAGCTGGTGTTCCCACCATCCTTCTTCAATATCATGACGCACGTCCTAGTTCATCTAGTCGACGAGATTGTCATCCTGGGGCCCGTATTTCTACATAATATGTTCCCCTTTGAGAGGTTCATGGGAGTCCTAAAGAAATATGTCTGTAACCGCGCTAGGCCAGAAGGAAGCATCTCCATGGGCCATCAAACAGAGGATGTTATCAGGTTTTGTGTTGACTTCATTCCTGGCCTTAAGAAGATAGGTCTCCCTAAATCGCAGTATGAGGGGAGACTGACTAGAAAAGGCACTCTTAGAAGAGACTCAATAATATGCAGGGACGGATATTCTTGGTCTCAAGAACACTACACAGTTCTACAGAACTCTACCTTGATGACCCCGTATGTCGATGAACACAAGAACAGTCTGCGCTCCAAACACCCGGAGCAGTGCAACGACTGGATTACATGTGAACACATCAGGACTTTCAGCAGTTGGTTGGAAACACGTCTCAGAGGTGACAACACTTTGTGATGAGTTGTACTTGTTGTCCAGGGGACCATCTTTGACTGTATTGACTTACAAAGGATATGAGATAAATGGGAATACATTTTACACGATCGCCCAAGATCAAAAGAGCACCAACCAAAATAGCGGTGTTCGCTTTGATGCAGTGACCGAGAGCGGAAAGGACACATATTATTGTTACATAGTGGACATATGGGAACTTGACTACGGACCTGATTTTAAGGTCCCTTTGTTTAAGTGCAAATGGGTCAATCTGTCAGGCGGCGGGTACAGGTAGACCCACAGTACGGAATGACAACAGTGGATCTGAAAAATCTTGGGTACACTGACGAACCGTTCGTCCTAGCCAATGATGTGGCACAGGTTATCTATGTGAAGGACATGTCTACCAAACCGAGAAAAAGAAAAGATAAGGAAGCGAATACATCATACGATGAGCCAAAGCGCCACATAGTTCTTTCAGGAAAAAGGGACATCCTGGGAGTGGACGGCAAGACAGACATGTCTGAAGATTATGAAAAGTTTCATGAAATTCCCCCCTTCAATGTCAAGGCTAACCCAAGCATCCTGATAAACAATGAAGATTATCCATGGTTACGGCGCAATAAGCAAATGACACAAGCGAAGAAAAAGTGAAGACTTTCTCCCGCAACTATTATGATGATACCATGCCAACTTTGTAACACACGAACATGCTACCATTGTCCGTTTTGTACATGCACATGCTATGTGGGTGAAATTATGATACCATGCCAACTTTCAACTTTTTCAGAGTTCATTTGAAATGCTTTCATGTCTTATGGTTCGGCCCTCGTAATACCATTATTCAAATTTTAACTATTCAAATTTGAAAACTAATGGCACTAACAGAAAGTTTATAATTTTTTCTAAAACTGATGGCACTAACAGAAAGTTTATAATTTTTCTGACCTAAAAGCAAAAAGAATTAAAAAATGCAAAAAACAAAAGAAAATAAATAATGCAAAAAACAAAAAAAACTGGAAAAAGTAAAGTTAATCACAAACTTGTGATTCAAACAAATATCAAAGAATTCAAATTTTAACTATTCAAATTTGAAAACTAATGGCACGAACAGAAAGTTTATAATTTTTCTAAAACGCACTAACAGAAAGTTTATAATTTTGCTCCTCTTGCTGGCCCATGACCATTAGTCCCGGTTTGTGCCACAAACCAGGACTAAAGGGTTGGTCCTTGTTGCAGGCAGAGTTTAGTCCCACCTCGCCAACCGAAGGAGGCTCACACCGGTTTATAAGCCCTTCCCTCTCTGCCTTGTTGAGGTCCTCTCAAAGTGAAAATAGATGCCCTAATAGGGAAAAGTTTAACCTAAATTCATAGTGAATTTCTCTGAAATTCATAGAAATTTAGTATGAATTTAGGTTGAATTTTCTCTATAAGCGCATCTATTCTCATTTTTTAGTAAGTTAATCACAAACTTGTGATTCACACAAATTTCAAAGAATTCAAATTTTAACTATTCAAATTTGTAAACTAATGGAACTAACAGAAAGTTTATATTTTTTCTAAAACTAATGGCACTAACAGAAAGTTTATAATTTTGCTAACCTAAAAGCAAACAGAATTAAAAATTAAAGCAAAAAACAAAAGAAAATAAATAATGCAAAAAACAAAACAAAAAAACTGGAAAAATAGCAACAATAAGTATTTTGTTGTAATTAGAAACAAAATAAAATAAATAAAGCAACAAAGAAAACAAAAAACAAAAAAAGTGTTTTCAAATTTGAAAACTAATGGCACTAACAGAAAGTTTATAATTTTTCTAAAACTAAAACCAAAAAGAATAAAAAATAAAGCAAAAAACAAAATAAAATAAATAATGCAGAAAACAAAACAAAAAAACTGGAAAAAATAGCAACAATAAGTATTTTGTTGTAAGTAGAAACAAAATAAAATAAATAAAGCAACAAAGAAAACAAAAAACAAAAAAAGAGTTTTCAAATTTGAAAACTAATGGCATTAACAAAAAGTTTATAATTTTTCTAAAACTAAAAGCATAAAGAATTAAAAAATAAAGCAAAAAACAAAAGAAAATAAAATAAAGCAACAAAAAAACAAAAAAAAATATGCCACCTACTGGGCCCCCACGGCCTGAATACGACTAGAAACCCATCCAAGGGCCAGGATTCAGGCCCGCAGGAGGCCCAGTAGGCCCACATGCATAGCAGTGACAATTAGACCCGTAAGCCTGCAATGGAGAGAAGCTCGAGAGGGGTGCGACAGTGGGGCTTATAAACCACTGCGCACCCCTCTCAACTAGTGAGGTGGGACTAAACTTTCGACGCCGCAGCAGCACAAGGCCTTTGGTCCCGGTTAGTTGCACCAACCGGGACTAAAGGGGGCATTGGTCACGGTTGGTGATACGAACCGTGACCAATGCCCCCCTTTAGTCCCGGTTGGTGCTACCAACCGGGACCAAAGGCCACCGCTTCCCGCCCTTTGGGCTGCTAAAAAGAGGCCTTTGGTCCCGGTTAGTAGCACCAACCGGGACTAATGCCCACCTTTAGTCCCGGTTGCTGCCACGAACCGGGACTAAAGGCTCTGCTATATAAGTCCACACTTAGGAAATTTTCACTCTCATCTTGTAGTTGCCGCCCCCGACGCCGCCGATGCCGCCAGGCTGCCCCGACGCCGCCCGCCCCGGCCCGCCCCTGTCGTCGCCGTCGCCCGCGCCCCTGCCCCGACGCGCGCCGCCCCGGCCCGCCCCCGTCACCGTCGCCCACGTCCCTGCCCCGACGCGCGCCGCCCCGGCCCGCCCTCGCCGTCGCCCGCGCCGGCCCCTTCCCCGACGCGTGCCGCCCCGGCCCGCCGTGGCCGTCGCCCGCCCCCCTACCCCGAGCGCGCGCCCACTGCCCCGTCGCCATCCTTGCCGCCGACCCCGCGGTCCTCCTGGTCCGGCCAGCGCCCTCCCTAGCTAGCATTATTTTTTCATATATATGCTTTTTTTTTCTTATATATGCTTGTTTTTTATATATATGTATATATGTTCTCTGTGTATATATATGTTCATGTATATATGCAATAGTTTTTTAGAAAAAATAGGATTTTTTTCTGTTCATAGATTTTTTGGTGATATTAATTATTGTAAATATGCAAATGTTTGTATATTCATATGAACAATGAATTAGGCAATACTACTTCATGTATTTTTAAGAAGGAAGAAGAAGAAAAAGAATGAGAGGAAAAAGGAAATAAGAAGAGGAAGAAAGGAGAAGAAGAGGGGAGAGGAAGACGAGGAGAAATAAATAAGAAGAAGAAAAAAGAAGAAAAAGAAGAGGAGAAGAAGAAAGGAATAGAGGAGAAGAAGAGAAAATTGAATATATATTCTATTTTCTCTTTTCTCCTCTATTCCTTTCTTCTTCTCCTCTTTTTTTTCTTCTTTTTTTTTCTTCGACACGTGGGGGGAGGGGGGTCGAGAACGTCGGACATTCATGAGAGAGGCGAGGAAGAAGGGGAAGAAGAGGGAGAAGAAGAGGAGAGGAAGAAGAGGAAGTCTTCTCCTCTATTATTTCTTCTCTTCTTTTTTCTTCTTCTTCCTATATGTATTAGTTTTTTATTTAGGTTGTTAATTAGTAGATATTAATTTTGTTCATATATGTATGGATGCATGTGATATGTATGTATGTATGTATGTATCGGGTATGTCCTTGTCGATATACCCCCTACCCGATAACTTCGACATGAGGGGGTCGAGAGGGGGTCTAGGGTCGCCGAGGGGTTGAGGGTCGTCGAACATGAGAGGAAGAAGAGGATAAAAAAAGAAGAGGAAGAAGAAAAAAAGAGGAGAAGAAAGAATAGAGGAGTTCTTCTCCTCTATTCTTTCTTCTCCTCTTTTTTTTCTTCTTCTTCCTCTTTTTTTATCGGGAACGAGGGTCGTCGAGGGTCGCCGAACAGTAGAGGAAACCCTAAATAGAAAGTATCGTCGGTGTGAGATACATGTGGCCGTCGGTGTCGGATACTACATCCACGTCCCACAAGTGGCGCGGGCTTCGACGCCCACGTCACTTGTGGGACGTGGATGTAGTGTCCGACACCGAGGGCCACATGTATCTCACACCCACGATACTTGCTATTTAGGGTTTCCTCTACCGCTCGGTGACCCTCGACGACCCTCGTTCCCGATAAAAAAAAGAGGAAGAAGAAGAAAAAAAGAGGAGAAGAAAGAATAGAGGAGTTCTTACTCCTCTATTCTTTCTTCTCCTCTTTTTTTTCTTCTTCCTCTTCTTTTTTTATCCTTGAAGCATTGTCGAGGCCACCCCAAACCCTAGAGAAGCAGCGTCGAGGCCACTAATTAATATTAGTTCTACGTTTGCCACTAATATATCCGTCTGTCATGTTTGAATAATAATTGCCATGTTGTCAATATTTGTAGAAACTATGGAGACCGCCCGAGATGAAGTAGAAGAAGAGTTGTTGGGGGACATAATCGCGCGAGGAAGTGATGCTGTCGTCTCATTGTTTCTCAACGACACTGATGGTCTGGAAGCAGCTGGCTATGATTATGATGGCTCCGGTGACCTAATGCCGGTGCAAGAAGGAGACTGTGAGGACGGCTCCGGTGACCCAATGCCGGTGCAAGAAGGAGACCGTGATGACGTCTCCGGTGACCGAACCGAGTCCAGCCAGGTATATATATTAGTTAAGCTTCCACTGACTAGCTAATTGATGCATTCATTGTTTTGGTATGTACACATATTAATTAAGTCTTTGTTCTTTTTTCTAGCCCTCCGGATCGAGAACAACTTCGGTAAAGAGATGAGGCCCGAAGAAAAAGTTGAGCTCGGATGAAAATTTTGAGATCATAGCAATCGCGCCCGACGGCCAACCGATTGAACCCCTCCGGACAAAGAGCGCATTTGTTGCTCAGTGCGGGGTTTTGGTTAGGGACAAGATCCCGATCAGCATCCAGCAATGGTTAAAGCCGGCCACAGAAGACCCTGAGGTGTCTTATGTCAATGATATGCAGAAAAATGATCTTTGGACTAAGCTGAAGTCAAATTTCACCCTACCACCAGAGGATGATCCAGAGAAGCCAGTTAAAGAGCAATTAATCAAGTCTTTTGCTCTTAAGAGGATGGCAGAACTATTAAGGAGGTGGAAGAAAGAGCTGAATAAGTTTGTCGAAAATAAAGAGACACTAGAATTCAAGGGCAGATATGAGATTATCAGAGATCACTGGCCCGCATTTGTGGCCCACAAGACATCGGAAAAGAGTAAGAAGATGTCGGCGACAAACAAGCAAAATTCTGCGAAGAAGAAGAATCACCATCGCATGGGGTTAGGTGGCTACCTCGTAGCCCGGCCTAAGTGGGCCAAGACTGAGAATGATCTGGCTGATAAAGGGATCGAACCAGAGACAATTAACTGGCCAGACCGTTGCCGGACTTGGTTCTTCGGGGCTGGCGGAACCTTGGACCCTGTAACAGGGAAGTGCATTTGGACGAACGATCAAATGGACATACCAGTTAGGAAGCTTCAGCAGTATATCGAAGCAGCGCAGCAAGGGACGTTCTTTCTAGATAGAGAGAGCGACGAGCTCACAATGGCCCTCGGGAATCCTGAGCACCCTGGACAGACACGAGGCATGCCAGGCTCCATTCCGTGGAAGGTTGGGTTTCCGGACGCATGCGGTTACAAATCCCAGGAGAGGAGGAAAAAATTGCAGCAGACCCAAATGCAGGCGCTGCAAGCAAGGGTACAAGCGATAGAGGAACGAGAAGCGAATCACAGCAAACGTACTGCCGAAGCTTCCCCCGAAGCTACCCCGCCATCTCAGCGGAGAAGCAGCGTGGCTTCCACCGAGCTGCTTCAGCCGGAGCATGCCTTGACGGCTCCTGCCAGCTATCCCGTGGATGCTATCACAGAGTCTCAAAATTGCCACCTTATGATGCAATGGATGAATTTGAAGGTCAAGGTGGCTGTTGGCTCTGTTTATCCTACTGAACCCGGCGCAACTTTTCACTACCAGCCGATTCCAGAAGGATATGCTAGGGTGATGGTGGATGAAATAACGGAGGGATTTGAGGACCTCTAGCTTGACCACCCTACCGGTGAAGGGGAGACTAGGCTAGGGTCTGCTCTGAAGACTCCATGCCTATGGCGGAAGGAGCTCATCAACCTTCCGAACGGGATGCCTCCGCCTCCTCCTCCTCCTCCGGCAAGTCAGGGCACTCCGCCTCCTCCATCGCCTCCTCCTCCAGCGAGTCAGGGCACCCCGCCTCCTCCACCGCCTCCTACTCCGGCGAGTGACGATCAGGGCACTCGACCAGCTCCTTCTCCGGCGCGTGGCGGCACTCCGCCTCCTTCTCCGCCTGTGCCAACGCGCCTGAGAAGCCAGCCTCCTCCTTCTCCGCCTCGTCAGCAAGGGCGGAAGAGACCTGCCGCCGCTTCGGCTGCTCCGGTGCGTCGTAGTCCTTCTCCTCTGTCTCGTAACAAGTAAAGAAGACAACCGCTCCGTCTGCTCTACCGATGTCTAGCAGTACAGCCAGAGGCGGGAGGAAATACAGATTCGGTCCTTCTCTGAAGACTCCAGAGAAGTTACCATACGAGAGGACCCCGGAGGAGAACGCCGAGATCACACGAGAAGAAGTGAGGAACTACTTTGAAGGGGTGAAAGCAAAGAAACATCCACCTCCGGAGGAGAAGGTAGATCCGGTGAAAGCGAAGCGCACTCTGGCTGCCCTGACAAACCCACCCAAGTCTCCGCCGAAAGGAAACTATGAGCGCATTATTGGAAAGGAATTTGCCAAAGCGGAGCGGTCGGGAAGTACTGTCAGTGATCAAAGGCTGAAAGAACGACGAGCTGGGAAACAAATTGCCCAGCTCGGCGAACAAGCGAAGCAATCGTGCCCCCCGCTCAAGGTGCCTAGCGACAACGTCGCTAATGATCCGAGGATGGTGCCCGGTTATAGCAATCTTGGCGATTACCTGCCGGGCGATGTACATTATGATTTCATGGAGGTGCAGATACAAGGATACGAGTACGGGAAGCCTCTCGTAAAATATGAAAGATATCTATCAACGATGATGCGAAGATTGCATGATTGGTACTTGAAAATCTGCAGAGACTCTGGGGGGAGGAGTACTTTGTATGTGAAAGTTAAAAAGGAGCATGACCTCGTTGGAATTGAACTGTTGCCTGTTCCATTTGAGGAGTTCTTTCAGTTTTTCAATCAATTGGCCCTCGATAAAACAACGGCCACCTGCTACTGTCTGTAAGTAGTACTACTTCTGTCATTAAGTCTCTCTATATAGCTCAGCTCTTTCATTGCATGTATTTATAATCATCCTCACTATATTATGCAGATTGAAGATCGCCGAATTGAAGAAAAGACAAGTCGGTGATATTGGGTTCATTAACACATATCTCATAGATGCAACTCAGGTTAAATTTCATGCCGCAGCTACCGAGGCCAACTTGCTACGATCGTTGGTAATAAATGAAAACAAAGATATAATACTCTTTCCTTACAACTTCAAGTGAGTGTTACTGTCTTGTGCGTATTCGGTTTCCCTTATATATTAGTCAAGGTTATAGTAATGTAATTGAAGTTATGCATGCGTGTGCAGTTACCACTATATTCTCCTAGAGATTAAGCTTGAGCAGGGACTAGTAACCGTCTTAGACTCAAGACGAAAAGATCCCCAGGACTATGCGGACATGACTCAAATGCTCGAGAAGTAAGTTAAATCGATCATTATCCCCCATATCAGCAACTTTGTTCATTTCTTGATATATCAAGTAATTGTTTTCTTTGTCTGGCAGGGTTTGGAAAAAATTCTCCAAAAAAGCTCCAGGACTCCCGAAGAAGCTGCAATTTAGACACCCGAAAGTAAGTACTATAGTAGCATGTTCCGCGCATCTCCTATTGATTTGGCATTCTTGCTTATCAGTTTGATTGACCTCTATTTCTTGTAAAGTGGTTGTGGCAGGAACAAGGGAATGATTTGTGTGGATACTACGTTTGCGAGTCCATCCGCCACACGACCTATGAGCGGGGCTACACTGACGAACAATATGAAGTACGTAAATAACAACATTCACAATTTTATTTTATTACCATCATTTGTGTTGAGTTTCATTCATTCATATATATATATATATATATATATATATATGTATTGACCCCCTTCTTCAAATTAGATGTTTCGGAAGCGGGATGAACTCCTAGCACCAGCTCGCATGCGAGCAATTCAAGAGGAATTGGCGGCATTCTTTCTTGACCACGTGATCGCTGAAGACGGAGAATACTATGTGGACCATGAGTCCGTATGATTATATTTGTAAGAGATAATTATTGTATATATGTAGCCGGTAGTGTCGGATAGATATACGAGAACTTGTTGTTCGACCAATCTCTCGGAGAAGGAGAGGTGGTCGATATCACTTCTCTCTGTATGCATATATGTTCATGACGATCATCTGTTTCCTTCGTTTGCTTACTAGCTAGCTAGCGTGTCTAGTCCTCTCTATACGTATGTATAGTACATAGCGTCAACCAAGCACGGACATAAGAGAGGACACTTCTCTCTATTAAATATAGCTAGCTAACACAATATATGAAACACCTAAATTAACCCCCCAAAACCCCCCAACCCCCCCTTTCGAAAAAAAACAAAAACCCCAGCCACAGAAATGCTGATGCGTGGATGCCTATTGGTCCCGGTTGGTGCCACCAACCGGGACCAAAGGGTCTCCTGCCTGGGCTCCGCGCACAGGCCACGTGGAGGCCCATCAGTCCCGGTTCTGGATTGAACCGGGACTAAAGGGACAGGGCATTAGTACCGACCCTTTAGTCCCGGTTCAGGAACCGGGACAAAAGGCCCTTATGAACCGGGACAATAGGCCCTTTTTCTACCAGTGACTAAACGTAAGTGTGGGGGTTCAGTTGGATGACTTGTTCCTTTTCTCTCATATACGGGTAGTAATCGGGTTGTCTATGAAGGAAATATGCCCTAGAGGCAATAATAAAGTTGTTATTTATATTTTCTTATATCATGATAAATGTTTATTATATGCTAAAATTGTATTAATCGGAAACTTAGTACATGTGTGAATACATAGATAAAACTGAATGTCTCTAGTATGCCTCTACTTGACTAGCTCGTTAATCAAAGATGGTTAAGTTTCCTAGCCATAGATATTTGTTGTCATTTGATGAACGGGATCAAATCATTAGAGAATGATGTGATGGAAAAGACCCATCCGTTAGCTTAGCATAATAATCATTTAGTTTTATTGCTATTGCTTTCTTCATGACTTATACATGTTCCTCTGACTATGAGATTATGCAACTCCCAAATACCGGAGGAACACCTTGTGTGCTATCAAACGTCACAACGTAATTGGGTGATTATAAAGATGCTCTACAGGTGTTACCGATGGTGTTTGTTGAGTTGGCATAGATCGAGATTATGATTTGTCACTCCGTGTATCGGAGAGGTATCTCTGGGCCCTCTCGGTAATGCACATCACTATGAGCCGTGCAAGCAATGTGACTAATGAGTTAGTTACGGGATGATGCATTACGGAACGAGTAAATCGACTTGCCGGTGACGAGATTGAACTAGGTATGATGATACCGACGATCGAATCTCGGGCAAGTAACATACCGTTGATAAAGGGAACAACGTATGTTGTTATGCGGTTTGACCGATAAAGATCTTCGTAAAATATGTAGGAGCCAATATGAGCATCCAGGTTCCGCTATTGGTTATTGACCGGAGATATGTCTAGGTCATGTCTACATAGTTCTCGAACCCGTAGGGTCCGCACGCTTAACGTTCGATGATGATTTGTATCATGAGTTATGTGATTTGATGACCGAAGATTGTTCGGAGTCACCGATGAGATCACAGACATGACAAGGAGTCTCGAAATGGTCGAGAGGTAAAGATTCATATATTGGAAGGTTGCATTCCAACATTGGAATGGTTCCGAGTGATTCGGACATTTTTCTAGAGTACCGGGAGGTTACCGAACCCCCCCGGGGGAAATCATGGGCCTTATGGGCCATGGGAGAGAAGAGAGTGTTGGTGAACGTAGTAATTTCAAAAATTTCCTACGCACATGCAAGATCATGGTGATGCATAGCAATGAGAGGGGAGAGTGTGTCCACGTACCCTCGTAGACCAAAAGCGGAAGCGTTAGCACAACACGGTTGATGTAGTCGTACGTCTTCACGATCCGACCGATTCAAGTACCAAACGTACGGCACCTCCGAGTTCAGCACACATTTAGCTCGATGACGTCCCACGAACTCCGATCCAGCAGAGCTTCGAGGGAGAGTTCCGTCAGCATGACGGCGTGATGACGGTGATGCTAATGCTACCGACGCAGGGCTTCGCCTAAGCACCGCTACGATATGATCGAGGTGGATTATGGTGGAGGGGGGCACCGCACACGGCTGGGAGAGATCAACAGATCAACTTGTGTGTCTAGAGGTGCCCCCCTGCCCCCGTATATAAAGGAGGGAGGGAGAGGCCGGCCCTAGAGGGAGCGCGCCAAGTGTGGGGAGTCCTACTAGGACTCCCAAGTCCTAGTAGGATTCCCCTTTCCTTTCCGGAGTAGGAGAGAAGGAAAGAGGGGGAGAGGGAAAAGGAAAAGGGGGCTGCACCCCTTGTCCAATTTGGACCAGAGGGAGGGCACGCGCCTCCTTCCTTTTGTCCTCTCTCCTCTATTCCCGTATGGCCCAATAAGGCCCAATACTTCTCCCGGTGAATTCCCGTAACTCCCCGGTACTCCGAAAATACTGGAATCACTCGGAACCTTTCCGATGTCCGAATATAGTCGTCCAATATATCGATCTTTACGTCTCGACCATTTCGAGACTCCTCGTCATGTCCCTGATCTCATCTGGGACTTCGAACTACCTTCGGTACATCAAATCACATAAACTCATAATATAATCGTCACCGAAACTTTAAGCGTGCGGACCCTACAGAGGCAGTTCCGCTTCCAGTGACCAGTCTATCAAATAACATGTCTATCAAATATAGCATTTGTTCACTTTGCCATCCTTATTATCCGCCAAATACTTGGGGCAGTTCTGCTTCCAGTGACCAGTCCCTTTGCAGCAGAAGCACTTAGTCTCATGCTTAGGTCCAGACTTGGGCTTCTTCACTTGAGCAGCAACTTGCTTGCTATTCTTCTTGAAGTTCCCTTTCTTTCCCTTTGCCCTTTTCTTGAAACTAGTGGTCTTGTTAATCATCAACAATTGTTGCTCTTTCTTGATTTCTACCTTCATCGATTTCATCATAATGAAAAGCTCGGGAATCATTTTTGTCATCCCTTGCATACTATAGTTCATCACGAAGTTCTACTAACTTGGTGATTGTGACTAGAGAATTCTGTCAATCACTATCTTATCTGGAAGATTAACTCCCACTTGATTCAAGCGAGTGTAGTACCCAGACAATCTGAGCACATGCTCACTGCTTGAGCTATTCTCCTCCATCTTTTAGCTATAGAACTTGTTGGAGACTTCATATCTCTCAACTCGGGTATTTGCTTGAAATATTAACTTCAACTCCTGGAACATCTCATATGGTCCATGACATTCAAAACGTCTTTGAAGTCCCGATTCTAAGCCGTTTAAGCATGGTGCACAAAACTATCAAGTAGTCATCATATTGAGCTAGCCAAACGTTCATAACATCTGCATCTGCTCCTGCAATAGGTTTGTCACCTAGCGGTGCATCAAGGACATAATTCTTCTGTGCAGCAATGAGGATAAACCTCAGATCACGGATCCAATCCGCATCATTGCTACTAACATCTTTCAACTTAGTTTTCTCTAGGAACATATCAAAAATAAAATAGGGGAGCTAAACGCGAGCTATTGATCTACAACATAGATATGCTAATACTACCAGGACTAAGTTCATGATAAATTTAAGTTCAATTAATCATATCTCTTAAGAACTCCCACTTAGATAGACATCCCTCTAATCCTCTAAGTGATCACGTGATCCATATCAACTAAACCATGTCCGATCATCATGTGAGATAGAGTAGTTTCAATGGTGAACATCACTATGTTGATCATATCTACTATATGATTCACGCTCGACCTTTAGGTCTCAGTGTTCCGAGGCCATATCTGTTATATGCTAGGTTCGTCAAGTTTAGCCTAAGTATTCCGCGTGTGCAAATGTTTTGCACCCGTTGTATTTGAACGTAGAGCCTATCACACCCGATCATCATGTGGTGTCTCAGCACAAAGAACTTTCGCAACGATGCATACTCAGGGAGAACACTTGTAGCTTGATAATTAGTGAGGGATCATCTTATAAAGCTACCGTCGAACTAAGCAAAATAAGATGTATAAAATATAAACATCACATGCAATCAAAATATGTGACATGATATGGCCATCATCATCTTGTGCCTTTGATCTCCATCTCCAAAGCATCGTCATGATTTCCATTTTCACCGGCATGACACCATGATCTCCATCATCTTGATCTATATCAATGTGTCTTCACATGGTCCTTTCGCCAGCTATTGCTCTTGCAGCTATTGCTACCGCATAGCGATAAAGTAAAGCAATTATTTGGCGCTTGCATCTTATGCAATAAAGAGACAACCATAAGGCTTCTGCCAGTTGCTGATAACTTCAACAAAACATGATCATCTTATACAACAACTTATATCTCATCATGTCTTGACCATATCACATCACAACATGCCCTGCAAAAACAAGTTAGACGTCCTCTACTTTGTTGTTGCAAGTTTTACGTGGCTGCTACAGGCTGAGCAAGAACCATTCTTACCTACGCATCAAAACCACAACGATAATTTGTCAAGTTAGTGCTGTTTTAACCTTCTCAAGGACCGGGCGTAGCCACACTCGGTTCAACTAAAGTTGGAGAAACTGACACCCGCTAGTCACCTGTGTGCATAACACGATGGTAAAACCAGTCTCGTGTAAGCGTATGCGTAATGTCGGTCCGGGCCACTTCCTCCAACAATACCGCCGAATCAAAGTGTGACATGCTGGTAAGCAGTATGACTTATATCGCCCACTACTCACTTGTGTTCTACTCGTGCATATTACATCAACTCATAAAACCTGGCTCCGATGCCACTGTTGGTGAACGTAGTAATTTCAAAAATTTCCTACGCACATGCAAGATCATGGTGATGCATAGCAACGAGAGGGGAGAGTGTGTCCACATACCCTCGTAGACCGAAAGTGGAAGCGTTAGCACAACGCGGTTGATGTAGTCGTACGTCTTCACAATCCGACCGATCCAAGTACCGAACGTACGGCACCTCCGAGTTTAGCACACGTTCAGCTCGATGGCGTCCCACGAACTCCGATCCAGCAGAGCTTCGAGGGAGAGTTCCGTCAGCACGACGGCGTGATGACGGTGATGATGATGCTACAGACGCAGGGCTTCGCCTAAGCACCACTACGATATGATCGAGGTGGATTATGGTGGAGGGGGGCACCGCACACGGCTAGGAGAGATCAACAGATCAACTTGTGTGTCTAGAGGTGCCCCTGCCCCCGTATATAAAGGAGGGAGGGAGAGGCCGACCCTAGAGGGGGAGCGCCAAGTGTGGGGAGTCCTACTAGGACTCCCAAGTCCTAGTAGGATTCCCCTTTCCTTTCCGGAGTAGGAGAGAAGGAAAGAGGGGGAGAGGGAAAAGGAAAAGGGGGCTGCACCCCTTGTCTAATTCGGACCAGAGGGAGGGCACGCGCCTCTTTCCTTTTGGCCCCTCTCCTTTATTCCTGTATGGCCCAATAAGGCCCAGTACTTCTCCCGGTGAATTCCCGTAACTCCCCGGTACTCCGAAAATACGCGAATCACTCGAAACCTTTCCGATGTCCGAATATAGTCGTCCAATATATCGATCTTTACGTCTCGACCATTTCAAGACTCCTCATCATGTCTCCGATCTCATCCGGGACTCTGAACTACCTTTGGTACATCAAATCACATAAACTCATAATACAATCGTCATCGAAACTTTAAGCGTGCGGACCCTACGGGTTTGAGAACTATGTAGACATGACCGAGACATGTCTCCGGCCAATAACCAATAGCGGAACCTCGATGCTCATATTGGCTCCCACATATTCTATGAAGATCTTTATCGGTCAGACCGCATAACAACATATGTTGTTCCCTTTGTCGTCGGTATGTTACTTGCCCGAGATTCGATCGTCGGTATCTAAATACCTAGTTCAATCTCGTTACCGGCAGGTCTCTTTACTCGTTCCGTAATACATCAACTCGCAACTAACTCATTAGTTGCAATGCTTGCAAGGCTTAAGTGATGTGTATTACCGAGTGGGCCCAGAGATACCTCTCCGACAATTGGAGTGACAAATCCTAATCTCGAAATACGCCAACCCAACAAGTACCTTCGGAGACACCTGTAGAGCACCTTTATAATCACCCAGTTACATTGTGACATTTGGTAGCACACAAAGTGTTCCTCCGGTAAACGGGAGTTGCATAATCTCATAGTCATAGGAACATGTATAAGTCATGAAGAAAGCAATAACAACAAACTAAACGATCAAGTGCTAAGCTAACGGAATGGGTCAAGTCAATCACATCATTCTCCTAATGATGTGATCCCGTTAATCAAATGACAACTCATGTATATGGTTAGGAAACATAACCATCTTTGATCAACGAGCTAGTGAAGTAGAGGCATACTAGTGACACTCTGTTTGTCTATGTATTCACACATGTATTATGTTTCCGGTTAATACAATTCTAGCATGAATAATAAACATTTATCATGATATAAGGAAATAAATAATAACTTTATTATTGCCTCTAGGGCATATTTCCTTCAGAGAGGACAGCCCACAAGGGGGAGGCGCCCCCCAAGTGGAGTCCGAATAGGAAGGGGAGAGGGCGCGGCCCCCTTTCCCTCTTCCCCTCCTCTCCCTCCCTAGAAAGGAACGAGGGGGGCGGCGAATCCTACTTGGACTGTTAGTCCTAGTAGGACTCCCCCCCTTGGCGTTCCCCGTCTAGGGCCGGCCTCCTCCTCCCCCTCCTTTATATACGTGGGAGGGGGGCACCCCAAAGGGACACCAAGTCTTCTCTTAGTCGTGTGCGGTGCCCCCCTCCACAGTTACACACCTCGGTCATATCGTTGTAGTGCTTAGGCGAAGCCCTGCGCTGGTAACTTCATCATCACCGTCAACAAGCCGTCGTGCTGACGAAACTCTCCCTCGTCCTCAACTGTATCAAGAGCTCGAGGGACGTCATCGAGCTGAACGTGTGTTGAACACGGAGGTGCCGTACGTTCTGTTCTTGGATCGGTTGGATCGCGAAGACGTTCTACTACATCAACCGCGTTACTAAACGCTTCCGTTTTCAGTCTACAAGTGTACGTGGACACACTCTCCCCTCTCGTTGCTATGCATCTCCTAGATAGATCTTGCGTGATCGTAGGAAAATTTTGAAATACTGCGTTCCCCAACAGTGTCTATGTGTAGATGTTATATGCACAAGTAGAACACAAAGAGTTGTGGGCAATAATAGTCATAACTTACCAGCAACACCTTACTTTGATTCGGCGGTATTGTTGGATGAAGCGTCCCAGACCGACATTACATGACCGCGTTCAAGAGACTGGTTTAACCGACGTGCTTTGCACATAAGTGGCTGGCGGGTGTTTGTTTCTCCAACTTTAGTTGAATCGAGTTTGACTACACCTGGTCCTTGTTAAAGGTTAAAGAACACACTTGACGAAAAATCATTGTGGTTTTGATGCGTAGGTAAGAATGATTCTTGCTAGAAACCCAAAGCAGCCACGTAAAACTTGCAACAACAAAGTAGAGGATGTCTAACTTGTTTTTGCAGGGCATGTTGTTATGTGATATGGTCAAGACATGATGCTATATAAATTGTTGTATGAGATGATCATGTTTTGTAAAAGTTATCGGCAACTGGCAGGAGCCTTATGGTTGACTCTTTATTATATGAAATGCAATTGCCATGTAATTTCTTTACTTTATCACTAAGCGGTAGCGATAGTCATAGAAGCAATAGTTGGTGAGACGACAACAATGCTACAATGGAGATCAAGGTGTCAAGCCAATGATGATGCCGATCATGACGTTGCTTTGGAGATGGAGATCAAAAGGCACAAGATGATGATGGACATATCATATCACTTATTTTGATTGCATGTGATGTTTATCCTTTATGCATGTGATTTTGCTTAGTACTGCGACAGCATTATAAGATGATCCCGCCCTAAATTTCAAGATATAAGTGTTCTCCCTGAGTATGCATCGTCGCTACAGTTTGTCATGCCGAGACACCACGTGATGATCGGGTGTGATAAGCGCTACGCTCACATACAACGGGTGCAAGCCAGTTTTGCACGTGCAGAATACTCGGGTTAAACTTGACGAGCCTAGCATATTAAGACCTGGCCTCGGAACACTGAGACTGAAAATGTCGAACGTGAATCATATAGTAGATATGATCAACATAGTGATGTTCACCATTGAAAACTACTCCATCTCATGTGATGATCGGACATGGTTTAGTTGATATGGATCACGTGATCATTTAGATGACTAGAGGGATGTCTATCTAAGTAGGAGTTCTTAAGTAATATGATTAATTGAACTTTAATTTATCATAAACTTAGTACCTGATAGTATTTGCATGTCTATGTTGTTGTAGATCAATGGCTCGTGCTACCGTTCCCTTGAATTTTAATGCATTCCTAGAGAAAGCTAAGTTGAAAGATGATGGTAGAAACTACACGGACTGGTCAGTAACTTGAGGATTATCCTCATTGCTGCACGGAAGAATTACGTCCTGGAAGCACCGCTAGGTCCAAAATCCACTGCAAGAGCAACTCCAGATGTTATGAACGTCTGACAGAGCAAAGCTGATGACTACTCGATAGTTCAGTGTGCCATGCTTTACGGCTTAGAATCTGGACTTCAAAGACGTTTTGAATATCATGGAGCATATGAGATGTTCCAGGAGTTGAAGTTAATATTTCAAGCAAATGCCCGAATTAAGATATATGAAGTCTCCAATAAGTTCTATAGCTGCAAGATGGAGGAGAATAGTTCTGTCAGTGAATATATACTCAGAATTTCTGGGTACCACAACCACTTGACTCAAGTGGGAGTTAATCTTCTTGATGATAGTGTCATTAACAGAGTTCTTCAATCACTGCCACCAAGCTGCAAAAGCTTCGTGATGAACTGTAATATGCAAGGGATGGATAAGATAATTCCCGAGCTCTTCGCAATGCTAAAAGCTGAGGAAGTAGAAATCAAGAAGGAGCATCAAGTGTTGATGGTTAACAAGACCACTAGTTTCAAGAAAAAGGGCAAAGGGAAGAAGAGGAACTTCAAGAAGAACGGCAAGCAAGTTGCTGCTCAAGTGAAGAAACCCAAGTCTGGACCTAAGCCAGAGACTGGGTGCTTCTACTGCAAAGGGACTGGTCACTGGAAGCGGAACTGCCCCAAGTATTTGGCGGATAAGAAGGATGGCAAAGTGCAAGGTATATTTGATATACATGTTATTGATGTGTACCTTACTAATGCTCGTAGTAGCGCCTGGGTATTTGATACT
Source organism: Triticum urartu (assembly GCF_056163025.1). Classification (NCBI taxonomy): domain Eukaryota; kingdom Viridiplantae; phylum Streptophyta; class Magnoliopsida; order Poales; family Poaceae; genus Triticum; species Triticum urartu. The sequence continues at coordinate 542,624,504 of NC_141877.1, forward strand.
GGTTCTGTTGCTCACATTTGCAACTCGAAATAGGGGCTACGGATTAAACGAAGATTGGCTAAGGACGAGGTGACGATGCACATGTGGGAAATGGTTCCAAAGTCGACGTGATCGCCGTCGGCACGCTACCTCTACATCTACCATCGGGATTAGTTTAGACCTAAATAATTGTTATTTGGTGCCAGCGTTGAGCATGAACATTATATCTGGATCTTGTTTGATGCGAGACGGTTATTCATTTAAATCAGAAAATAATGGTTGTTCTATTTATATGAGTAATATCCTTTATGGTCATGCACCCTTGATGAGTAGTCTATTTTTGTTGAATCTCGATAGTAGTGATACACATATTCATAATATTGAAGCCAAAAGATACAAGTTCAATAATGATAGTGCAACTTATTTGTGGCACTGCCGTTTAGGTCATATTGGTGTAAAGCGCATGAAGAACCTCCATGCTGATGGGCTTTCAGAATCACTTGATTATGAATCACTTGATGCTTGCGAACCATGCCTCATGGACTAGATGACTAAGACTCCATTCTCCGGAACAATGGAGCGAGCAACTGACTTATTTGAAATAATACATACTGATGTATGCGGTCCGATGAGTGTTGAGGCTCGTGGCAGGTATCTTTATTTTCTAACCTTCACATATGATTTGAGCAGATATGGGTATATCTACTTGATGAAACATAAGTCTGAAACATTTGAAAAGTTCAAAGAATTTCAGAGTGAAGTGGAAAATCATAGAAACAAGAAAATAAAGTTTCTATGATCTGATCGTGGAGGTGAATATTTGAGTTATCAGTTTGGTCTTCAATTGAAACAATGTGGAATAGTTTCGCAACTCATGCCACCTGGAACACCAAAGCGTAATGGTGTGTCCGAACGTCGTAACCATACTTTATTAGATATGGTGCGATCTATGATGTCTCTTACTGATTTACCGCTATCATTTTGGGGTTATGCTTTAGAGACGGCTGCATTCACGTTAAATAGGGCACCATCTAAATCCGTTGAGAAGACACCATATGAACTGTGGTTTGGCAAGAAACCTAAGCTATCGTTTCTTAAAGTTTGGGGTTGTGATGCTTATGTGAAAAAGCTTCAACCTGATAAGCTCGAACCCAAATTGGAGAAATGTGTCTTCAAAGGATACCCAAAGGAAACTGTTGGGTACACCTTCTATCACAGATCCGAAGGCAAGATATTCATTGCTAAGAATGGATCCTTTCTAGAGAAGGAGTTTCTCTCGAAAGAAGTGAGTGGTAGGAAAGTAGAACCTGATGAGGTAACTGTACCTTCTCCCTTATTGGAAAGTAGTTCATCAAAGAAATCAGTTCCAGTGATTCCTACACCAATTAGTGAGGAAGCTAATGATGACGATCATGAAACTTCTGATCAAGTTACTACCGAACTTCGTAGGTCAACCAGAGCAAGATCCGCACCAGAGTGGTATGGTAATCCTGTTCTGGAGGTCATGTTACTTGACCATGATGAACCTACGAACTATGAGGAAGGGATGATGAGCCCAGATTCCACAAATTGGCTTGAGTCCATGAAATCTAAGATGGGATCCATGTATGAGAACAAAGTGTGGACTTTGGTTGACTTGCCCTGATCAGCAAGCCATAGATAATAAATGGATCTTCAAGAAGAAGTCTGATGCTGACGGTAATATTACTGTCTACAAAGCTCGACTTGTTGCAAAAGGTTTTCGACAAGTTCAAGGAGTTGACTACGATGAGACCTTCTCACCCGTAGCGATGCTTAAGTCTGTCCGAATCATGTTAGCAATTGCCGCATTTTATGATTATGAAATTTGGCAAATGGATATCAAAACCGCATTCCTTAATGGATATATTAAAGAAGAGTTGTATATGATGCAACCAGAAGGTTTTGTCGATCCAAAACGGGCTAACAAAGTGTGCAAACTCCAACGATCCATTTATGGATTGGTGCAAGCCTCTCGGAGTTGGAATATACGCTTTGATAGTGTGATCAAAGCATATGGTTTTATATAGACTTTTGGAGAAGCCTGTATTTACAAGAAAGTGAGTGGGAGCTCTGTAGCATTTCTAATATTATATGTGGATGAAATATTATTGATTGGAAATAATATAGAATTTGTGGATAGCATAAAAGGATACTTGAATAAGAATTTTTCAATGAAAGACCTCGGTGAAGCTGCTTATATATTGGGCATCAAGATCTATAGAGATAGATCAAGACGCTTAATTGGACTTTCACAAAGCACATACCTTGATAAAGTTTTGAAGAAGTTCAAAATGGATCAGTCTAAGAAAGGGTTCTTGCCTATGTTACAAGGTGTGAAGTTGAGTCAGACTCAATGCCCGACCACTACAGAAGATAGAGAGAAAATGAAAGTCATTCCCTATGCTTCAGCCATAGGTTCTATCATGTATGCAATGCTGTGTACCCGACCTGATGTGTGCCTTGATATAAGTTTAGCAGGGAGGTACCAAAGTAATCCAGGAGTGGATCACTAGACAGCGGTCAAGAACATCCTAAAATACATAAAAAGTGAAGTAAATATGCCCTAGAGGCAATAATAAAGTTATTATTTATATTTCCTTATACAATGATAAATGTTTATTATTCATGCTAGAATTGTATTAACCGGAAACTTTGTACATGTGTGAATACATAGACAAACAGAGTGTCCCTAGTTTGCCTCTACTTGACTAGCTCGTTAATCAAAGATGGTTACGTTTCCTAGCCATGGACATGTGTTGTCATTTGATGAACGGGATCACATCATTAGAGAATGACGTGATGGACTAGACCCATCCATTACCTTAGCACTATGATCGTTTAGTTTATTGCTATTGCTTTCTTCATGACTTATACATGTTCCTATGACTATGAGATTATGCAATTCCTGAATACCGGAGGAACACTTAGTGTACTGTCAAACGTCACAACCAACTGGGTTTATTATAAACATGCTCTACAGGTGTCTCCGATGGTGTTTGTTGAATTGGCATAGATCGAGATTAGGATTTGTTGCGGGATGATGCATTACGGAACGAGTAAAGAGACTTGCTGGTAACGAGATTGAACTAGGTATGATGATACCGACGATCGAATCGCGGGCAAGTAACATACCGATGACAAAGGGAACAACGTATGTTGTTATGCGGTTTGACCGATAAAAGATCTTCGTAGAATATGTAAGAACCAATATGAGCATCCAGGTTTCGCTATTGGTTATTGACCGGAGATGTGTCTCGGTCATGTCTACATAGTTATCGAACCCATAGGGTCCGCACGCTTAACGTTCGATGATGATTTATTATGAGTTATGTGATTTGATGTACCGAAGGTTGTTAGGAGTCCCGTATGAGATCACGGACATGACGAGGAGTCTCTGAATGGTCGAGACATAAAGATTGATATATTGTAAGGTTATGTTTGGACACCGGAAAGGTTTCAGATAAGTTCAGGCATTTTCTGGAGTACCGGGGGGTTACGGGAACCCCCTGGGGGGCTAATGGGCCTTCATGGGCCCTAGTGGAAGAGAGGAGGCGGTGGCCTGGTGGAGGCATGAGCCCTCCCAAGCCCAATCCGAATTGGGTTAGGGTTGGGGGGCGGCCCCCTTTCCTTCTCTCCCTCTTCTCCTTCCCCCATTCTCCTTGTGGAAGTAGGAAAGGGGGGGGGGCGAATCCTACTTGGAGTAGGACTCCCCCCTTGGGCAGCCTCCTCCTCCCTCCCCCCTTTATATACGTGGGAGGTGGCACCCCATAGACACACAAGTTGAGCTTTAGCTGTGTGCGGTGCCCCCCTCCACAGTTTTACACATCGGTCATATTGTCGTAGTGCTTAGGCGAAGCCCTGCGTCGGTAACTTCATCATCACAGTTGACATGCCGTCGTGCTGACGGAACTCACCCTCGGCCTCAGCTGGATCAAGAGTACGAGGGACGTCACCGAGCTGAACATGTGCAGATCGTGGAGGTGACGTGTGTTCGGTACTTGATCGGTTAGATCGCGAAGACGTTCGACTACATCAACCGCGTTAATAAACGCTTCCGCTTTCGGTCTATGATGGTACGTAGACGCAGTCTCCCCTCTCATTGCTATGCATCTCCTAGATAGATCTTCATGATTGTAGGAATTTTTTTGAAATACTGTGTTCCCAACAATGGCATCCGAGCCAGGTTTATCAGTAGATGTTATATGCACGAGTAGAACACAAAGAGTTGTGGGCGATAATAGTCATACTGCTTACCAGCATGTCATACTTTGATTCGGCGGTATTGTTGGATGAAGCGGCCTAGACCGACATTACATGACCGCATTCATGAGACTGGTTCTACCGACGTTCTTCGCACACAGGTGGCTAGTGGGTGTCTATTTCTCCAACTTTAGTTGAATCAAGTGTGACTATGCCCGGTCTTTTTTGAAGGTTAAAACATCACACTTGATGAAAAATCGTTGTGGTTTTCGATGCATAGGTAAGAACGGTTCTTGCTAAGCCCATAGTAGCCACGTAAAACTTGCAACAACAAAGTAGAGGATGTCTAACTTGTTTTTGCAGGGCATGTTGTGATGTGATCATGACGGTGCTTTGGAGATGGAGATCAAAAGGCACAAGATGATGATGGGCATATCATATCACTTATTTTGATTGCATGTGATGTTTATCCTTTATGCATCTTGTTTTGCTCAGTACGGCGGTAGCATTATAAGATGATCCCTCACTAAATTTCAAGGTGTAAGTGTTCTCCCTGAGTATGCATCGTTGCTACAGTTCATCGTGTCGAGGCACCACGTGATGATCGGGTGTGATAAGCTCTACGTTCACATACAACAGGTGCAAGCCAGTTTTGCACGTGCAGAATACTCAGGTTAAACTCGACTAGCCTAGCATATGCAGATATGGCCTCGGAACACTGAGACCGAAAGGTCGAACGTGAATCATATAGTAGATATGATCAACATAGTGATGTTCACCATTGAAAACTTCTCCATCTCACGTGATGATCGGACATGGTTTAGTTGATATGGATCACGTGATTATTTAGATGACTAGAGGGATGTCTATCTAAGTGGGAGTTCTTAAGTAATATGATTAATTGAACTTTAATTAATCATGAACTTAGTACCTGATAGTATTTTGCATGTCTATGTTGTTGTAGATAAATGGCCCGTGCTATTGTTCCTTTGAATTTTAATGTGTTCCTAGAGAAAGCTAAGTTGAAAGATGATGGTAGCAACTACACGGACTGGGCCAGTAACTTGAGGATCATCCTCATTGCTGCACAGAAGAATTACATCCTGGAAGCACCGCTAGGTGCAAATCCCGCTGTAGGAGCAACACCAGATGTTATGAACATCTGGCAGAGCAAAGTTGATGACTAAACGATAGTTCAGCGTGCCATGCTTTACGACTTAGAATCGGGACTTCAACAACGTTTTGAACGTCATGGAGCATATGAGATGTTTGATAGGTCTCCAATGTTTCTATAATTTTTTATTGTTCCATGCTATTATATTATCTGTTTTGGATGTTTAATAGGCTTTATTATGCACTTTTATATTATTTTTTGGACTAACCTATTAACCGAAGGCCTAGTGCAAATTGCTGTTTTGTTTCCTATTTCAGTGCTTCGCGGAAAAGGAATATCAAACGGAATCCAAACGGAATGTAAACCTTCGCGAGGATCTTTTTTTGAACAAACGCAATCTAGGAGACTTGGAGTGGAGGTCAAGGAAACAACAAGGCGGCCATGAGGTAGGGCGGCACGCCCCCACCCTCGTGGGCCTCTCGTAGCTCCACCGACCTACTTATTTCGCCTATATATACTCTTATACCCTGAAAACATCCAGGGGAGCAACGAAACCACTTTTCCACCGCCGCAACCTTCTGTACCCGTGAGATCCCATATGGGGACCTTTTCCGGCGATCTGCTGGAGGGGGATTTGATCATGGAGGGCTTCTACATCAACACCATAGCCTCTCTGATGATGTGTGAGTAGTTTACCACAGACCTTCGGGTCCATAGTTATTAGCTAGATGGCTTCTTCTCTCTCTTTGATCGTCAATACAACGTTCTCCTCGATGTTCTTGGAGATCTATTCGATGTAATACTTTTTGCGGTGTGTTTGCCGAGATCCGATGAATTGTGGGTTTATGATCATGTTTATTTATGAACAATATTTGATTCTTCTCTGAATTCTTATATGCATGATTTGATATCTTTGCAAGTCTCTTCGAATTATTAGTTTGGTTTGGCCTACTAGATTGATCTTTCTTGCAATGGGAGAAGTGCTTAGCTTTGGGTTCAATCTTGCGGTGCTCGATCCCAGTGACAGAAAGGGAACCGGCACGTATTGTATTGTTGCCATCAAGGATAGAAAGATGGGGTTTATATCATATTGCTTGAGTTTATCCCTCTACATCATGTCATCTTGCCTAATGTGTTACTCTGTTCTTATGAACTTAATACTCTAGATGCATGCTGGATAGCGGTCGATATGTGGATTAATAGTAGTAGATGCAGAATCGTTTTAGTCTACTTGACATGGACGTGATACCTATGTTTATGACCGTGCCTAGATATTCTCATAACTATGCGCTTCTCTATCAATTGCTCTGCAGTAATTTGTTCACCCACCATAATATATGCTATCTTGAGAGAAGCCACTAGTGAAACCTATGGCCCTCGGGTCTACTTTACATCATATTAATTTCCCATCAACTAGCCATTTCTGTCGCTGTCATGGGTTTGTCACGGCAGATGTCCTCGTGAAAGGACTTAGTCATGGAGCCATCGCAACGGGTTAGCTTAAAGGGGTTAAACCGGACAAGGGGACACGGGAGTTTATACTAGTTCGGCCCCTTCGATGAAGGTAAAAGCCTACGTCTAGTTGTGATTGGTATTTCTAGGGTTTCGAAGGACAGGGAGCGAATCCGCTTTGTCTGGCTCTCGAGTTGTTGTTGTCTGTCCCGAAACCGCGGCCGGGTCGTCCCTTTATATACATAGGTTGACGCCCGCCGGGTTACAGAGTCCCGAAGCCGGTTTATAAATGTATCCGGTTCGGCCTCTCTCTTTCTATCTTACTATACAAGTTACATGACTAGGCCGGTTTACATTTACAGACTGTAACCCGCCTTTGGGCCCTCCGTAAAGCGCCATCATCTTTACATATTCATGGGATTCTAATCTTCAAAGAGTCAACCCGGCTACATAAGGCCGGTTTACCTCCAGTGGTAATATCCCCAACATTAGGCCCCAGATTGGTTTGAACTTGTTCGTGTCAATCTTCCACACTTTAGAAAAAGTCTTTTCTCTTATCTTCATTTTTGATCTTGTAAACCGCCGTGACGTCATACTTCAAAATTACGATAAACCACCCTGACGTCATCCATCCGTTGATGTCGGAGATTTCCTTCATTTAATATATATCCAGTCATCGAGGCGACACCTTTATTAACTTATCCATTTTTTGGGCTCCTCGATTCCCATACTTGCCATTTTATCACTTCGCCTTATAAGTAGGACCGAGAGGTCATTTTCACTGTTTCTCCCTGTGCCTCTTCGCGTCGTCTTCCTCCCGCCGCTCAGCCTCTGGAGCTCCGCCACCATAGTCGACCGTCGTCTCTGCTCCGACCTTGGCCGCTGCATCGCCCTGAACGCACCAGAATACTGCGGCGCCCTTCCGCTTCCTCACTAGCTCCGGTAAGTTCTCTGCTTTTTTCACCATAGATCTGTTCTAGGGTTTCGACATTCTTCGCAGTTCTTCTGAAGTTCATCTGTGCTATTCTTCCATGTTCTTCCTTTAATAGATGGACACTTTATGCTTGATGCATATCTTACCGTAGCTTACCTACCATGGTCATCACAAATCCTTATGCGCAAAGAACTGATCTGGTCTGTCAAAAATTGCTTCAGTTCTGCACCCCTTCAAGATCCAATTATTTTTGCTTTTCTGTCTTATCTTTAAATCCGAAAGTTTTATACATCATTGTGAGATCTGTTTCTATGTTCCTGTGAGATCCGTTTTTCCTCGCACCAATATAAGCAGTTTAACATTGTATAAATAGTCTATGCCATTAGCCCTCTGATAAACCGGAAGAGCATGTTACCTTCATAATTATGCTCCAGTTTAACAGTGTATGATCAATCCTGCGCTAGCATTACCTTTCTTTCTCATTATACTAGTCTTCGGGTTGTACCATTTATCATATCAGTATGTTTCTTACTCCCTTGTCTCTTGTGTATAATCATGCGTAATTTATAAACCGGCCTTTCATTTTTCAGTTTGTTCGCTTTGCAATGGCCAAACAATTCACTGCCTGCAACTGGGCTCGTTCCCGGGTTACTGAGGCTCAATTGAATGAGATGGTTAGCATCGGCTCTCTGCCTAAGAAAACTGAGATCAAATGGCGAGTTCCAGGAACTGAGAATCCTCCAACCCCAAGACAAGGCGAGGTGGTAATCTTTGTTGACCATATAGGCCGTGGTTTCAAACCGTCAGGGTCAAAATTTTAGCGAAATGTGCTTGCCAGCTTCCAACTGCATCCACAAGATATTGGTCCCAACTCAGTCTCCAACTTATGCAATTTCCAAGTCTTTTGTGAAGTCTATTTACAAGAAGAACCAACCGCAGAACTGTTCCGGGGTTTCTTTCACTTAAACCGGCGCACAGAGTTGTGAATGGCCCGAACACAGAGCTTGGTGGTGTCTCGATTCAAAAGCGGAAAGAAGTGGAATTTCCTCATTCCAAACATCATAGCCACCCAAAGGAATGGAACCAAACATGGTTCTATTGCAGAGACACTTCGCCTGAGGATGAAAATCCCCTCCCCGGCTTCCGTGATCATAGATTATCCAATACTCACCCAATGCCACAACGCCTGAGCTCTTCAGAAAGGGCAAAATACGCTCCTCAAATCGCCAAGCTCCGGGCCTTTATGGCAAACGGTTTTACAGGTGTGGATTTTGTGCGCTGTTGGATATCTTGGAGTATCTTACCGCTAAGCCGGGGTCCCGGTTTAATGTGCGAATATACCGGTGAAGTTGACGATCCTCAACGCCACTACAACATCCAATTATCTGAGGAAGAAGTTACTGAAGGTGTAAAGAAAATTCTGAATGAATCGGAACTGGTCTGTAGTCAAACCGGTCTGAATCCCTTCTACACCAAGAACAAACTGCCTGTTGTAAGCATTACACTTCCTTCTCATCTCTAATGTCTTTGACTTATACAAGCTGTAACCCTTCTTCTTTATATATATAGGGTGATGACCCTTTCTGGAAACGGAAATCCATAGAGAAAGCGGCAAAGCCAACTGGAGATAAAGTGGTCAAACCAACCCGCCCGAAGACCAAAGCCGTAAAACGGACGTCAAAGCGAAAAACGGCTGACCGGATTAATATGGAACTTGATGATGATACTGATGACCCAGAAGTTGAGGTAGAACTTGACTCACTTGGCTCTCTTTTTATGCATCTTGTTAACAATGATCTTCCTTAGGAGGAGGCAGAAGCTAGTCAGGCTGATGACGTAGAGGTAATTACCCTTTCCTCCGGTTCAGACTCTATGCCAACACAAAAACTCGCCAAACAATCCGGAAAGTAAGCTTTTCTCATCCTCTTGCTCACTTGGATCCAACATTTATTTTGAAGACTAAATAGCATGAAGCTCGTCGGACAACCCAGCATGGTGGCCAACATGTCACCTCTACCAGTTTACCTGATACTCCGGTTCGGAAGCGCTGGTCTGAGGTCTCTCCTTCTTCTGACCATTCTTACCCCAAGGCAGGTTATTTCAGACAGCCTCTTAATCCGTCCGATTCAAATTATCAGGTGACACCTCCTTCCTCTTCTGGTGAACCGACAGCAACTCAACTCCCCCCCTTGAAAACTATGGCCGGGTGAGTTATGAAAAACCTTTTCCTTTCAATGCACCCTACATCTTTTGAACAGGATATTAATCCTTTTTTATTCTGTTTGCAGGGCCAAAGCCAGACCCAGCAAGAAAGCTCGGGTCACCAATCCGCCAAAAGACCCTGTTACCGAAGAAGAAGAACCAAGAGGTGAACCGTAAGGCCTCCATCCTGAAACAACTTTTGATGATCCGCCCCTTGACGGCCAATATACTGACGAACCAATAGATACCGAGCCTGTCGCCCCTGATACTGAACCAGCAGAACCAAACCGGGCTAATCCAATGAAGGACACTGAAATTCCATCATCATCCACCAAAAATCCTTAAGGCCAAGGTGATGACGTTATTATTACTGGAACAGGCCACATCTCTCCTGGTCATCCCGTCATTTTGGCTCAGCATAATGCCAAAGAAGAGCAAATTGCCAGGGATAAATGTGAATGGAGCAGCGACTTATCAAACTATGCTCATCTTAACGCTGATGAGCTTCATTCCGGCTTCTTGAACCGTCTGCACTCAAACCGGGATTATGAAGCCGGTTTGGTGAATTTGATGAAAGAATGATATGAGGTAAATACTTCTCCCTTGCACATTGTTTTATAGCTGAAATACTATTCCAAGTAGCCTCTAAGAGCCGTTTTATGATTGTTAATCATAAACCGGGTCTTTGTAACACTTCAAGCATCCCATCATTGATCCTTGCAAAGGCGTGTCCTTAATCATAGATCAGACTCATGTTTGAAAAATTAGATAACGTTCTGCAGCATAGCCCCCAAAGGCCGGTTTAACTTGGCAAGTTAATCCGGTTTTTAATCCACACCGCCGGTTTATAACAAACATACATTAGCCCCCAAGTGTCAAGGATAATGCTTGCATTGTTCTGGAGACTTATATGGAGGGTAGTATTTGAGAGCAAATAGGCATTAGCCCCCAAGTGTCAAGGATAATGCTTGCATTGTTCTGGAGACTTGTATAGAGGGTAGTATTTGAGAGCAAATAGGCATTAGCCCCCAAGTATGAAGTGGATAACTTGTTATATGCTTTATACTTAGTGCATAAATATGTTGTTTTGTTGAATATACCTTCAATGGTGCAGGCTGAACTGAGAAGCAAAGATGCCCAAAACACTGACTTGCAAGAAAATGTGAAGTCTCAACAAGCCGAAGCTGCAAAAGCCAAAGAGGAGCTGACGCAGGCCCTGGCCGAAATGGAAAAATTGAAAGAATCCTTCAACCAAGATCGTGCTGAATGGGAAACCGAAAACGCCGGTTTGACCAAAAGAGCTGTAGATGCCGAGGAAGCCCTGAAACCGGTGGTTGAAGAACTAGCCGGTTTGAAGCGCCAAATCAACGCTATGACCTCTGCTATCTTTGGTAAGTGTCTGTTTATGTATATTGCACCAGTCAATGAATCTTAAAACTAACCAAAATGTTGATAAAATCTTTGGCAGGAACTCGGATCACTCATCTTGGTGCAGATATGCGGATGAAGCTCAAAGCGGCATATACATTGGTTGAGTAGCTATACTCTGGGTCTCAGCGAGCCATTAGTACAGTGGCTTATAACAAACTGGCGCCAACGTTGATTAAGGAGACCCTTGAGAAGCTGGGCATGTTACCGGCGTGTATTGCCGAGTTGAAAAGAGCCGCTATGAGAGCAGGAGCATTAACCGCCCTTATTCGAGCCAAGGCCTGGATTCCAGACCTTGAAGCAGAGGATATCATTAAAGGATATCCAGGCGTTAAAGAAGACGGTTCAAACTTTGACGATGATGATCTTCGGCGGCTGACCAAACAGATGCGGCCAGCGGCCAGCAAATTGGCTGAGGACACCGATTTGTCCCATTTTCAACTGTTTTATGATGCATAAGGGAAAAGACAGCCGGCCGAGATCCATGAAGTCGAAGAACTTGTGCCTCCAATTCGTAAGCATACTTATGCCCCTGACATTAACCCTTCTGATCTTATCCATGAGGAAGCAGTATTCCAAGCTTTAACCGGAATCGATTGGTCAACGGCTGATTTCCAGCGGCTGGGGAGGGATGAAGAAGTACCTACACGAACTGATCCGGAACCGTCAAACCGTCGTGATGAAGAGTCCTGATCCGGTCGCTGGTTTATATGGCTACTGTGAAAAACAATGGCACTGTTTGAGCCGCTTTGAAGCTTCATGTAATAGGATAGCTGAAACTTTGTTTATCTGCCATGCCATCAAGCATGTTTCATAACGCTTTGTAATAATCTATGCCGCCCGTCAGGATATATTTTATGCATAGCCTAGGATGACTTGCCTTCCTGGGTCCAAAAAACTTAAAAATGTCTAGCGGTTTACCGCTAAACATGTCATAATATCCAAGAAGTATATAGTACTTTAGCTGAATAATCAAGTGTTTGTACAAAAAATAATGTACAGAACATACCTCATTGAATGACCAAACGTGTATACAGCAAAGGTGTTTAACACCAACCCGATACGTTTGATAATTTCATCTTCATAATGTTGGTCTATGTATTAAACCGAACCGGTATAACTACCGGATTTTCTTTATAACACTAGTGATTTAGTCAAATCAGACCGGGTCAATGACCACCAATTTATAATTGATCATGTGCCAACAACTAGTGGTTGGAAAGCAAGCCGGGTCAAGGACGCCGGTTTATCAAAAAAAATACTTATGATTGTCAACAAACAAAATTCAAATAGAAAAACATGTGAGGCTTTTTACGAGTTGTCAGGCTACAAATCAAGGCTTTTCATGGGCTGCCAGGCCTCTGAGTTAAACCATTTAACAGAGCCTTTTAAGATGGTCCTCCAATTAACCAATCATCGTTTTAACTGTGACAAGTTCAGGGTCTGTAAAAGATTGACTTGTCAAACGTTCGATGGGTCATGCCAGGATTACCTGGATAGGAGTGGCTTACTTGATGAAGGCAGGTTAACCCGGGGTTTGAGGTGAATACACCAGGCTTCCAAGCTGTGGCTTGATAGCCAATTATGAGGGTCCTTTCAAACTCTTTGTTGCTTTGCAAAAAAAGAGCCCCCAAGTAACTTTGTGAACGATGCTCAGCGTGTGCCTATGTTTGAGTTTGTACTGTGTACAATACTCTCTTTGGCTCCACAAATTTTTCCTTGTGTGGCTGAAATGTCTATCAAGAGGTGTAGCTGTGGTTCAAACATGACCAAGCCCCCTAGTGATTTTCTTTATCTTTATGCAACTACTAAAGCCGGTTTAACAAAGACTCCACTTTGACCGTTAAGTTGGAAAAGCACACATATGATATAAGAAAGAACAGATACCCCGCTTATAACGGAGGCTCCGGTTTATTATATGGTATATACACTATCATAAATATGTACAGGTGAAGAGCCTATGGCTTCAAGTATAGTAAGGCCGAAGGAGAGCTATGTTCCATGGCCACTTTGTCTTCTCCTCCGATTGACGTGAGTCTTCATGCTCTCGAACATCAATGAGGTAGTAGGATCCGTTGTGCAGATTTTTGCTGACCACAAAGGGTCCTTCCCAAGGGGGGGATAACTTGTGCATATCAGTCTGATCCTGGATGAGCCGGAGCACCAAATCACCTTCTTGAAAGGTTCTAGTTTTAACCCGGCGGCTGTGATAACGTCGAAGATCTTGTTGATAAATCGCCGAATGTGCTGCTGCAAGATCCCGCTCTTCATCCAACAGGTCCAGAGAATCCTGACGTGCCTTCTCATTATCAGCTTCAACATAAGCTGCCACACGGGGCGAATCGTGACGGATGTCACTAGGAAGAATCGCCTTCGCTCCATAAACCATGAAGAAAGGCGTGTAGCCCGTAGACCTATTGGGTGTGGTGTTGATGCTCCATAACATAGAAGGTAGCTCCTCTACCCAACAACCTGGCGTACGCTTTAAGGGAACCATAAGCCTTGGTTTGATACCCCGTAGAATTTCTTGATTTGCCCTTTCCTCTTGACCATTAGATTGGGGGTGAGCCACTGATGCTAGATCAAGCCGGATGTGCTCACGTTGACAGAATTCTTCCATCTCTCCTTTTGATAAGTTAGTACCATTATCTGTTATAATGCTATGTGGAAAGCCAAACCGGAATATCACCTTTTTGATGAATTGAACCGCCGTGGCTGCATCACACTTGCTGACTGGCTCTGCCTCTACCCATTTAGTGAATTTATCAACTGCTACTAACAAGTGGGTCTTCTTGTCCTTGGAGCGCTTGAAGGGTCCAACCATATCCAGCCCCCAAGTTGCAAACGACCACGTAATTGGAATCATCTGCAACTCTTGAGCCGGAACGTGCGCACGGCGGGCAAACTTTTGACATCCGTCACATCTTTTGACTAAATCCTCCGCATCAGCATGCGCCGTCAACCAGTAAAAACCGTGGCGAAAAGCTTTAGCAACCAACGACTTTGAACCGGCGTGGTGACCGCAATCCCCTTCATGAATTTCTCGCAAAATCTCACAACCTTCTTGAGGAGAAACACATCGCTGAATTGCTCCTGAAACACTGTAACAATGTAACTCCCCATTGAGTATGGTCATGGACTTGGAACGCCTGATTATCTGCCGAGCCAACGTTTCCTCAGCTGGTAACTCGCCTTGGTTCATGTAATCCAGATATGGGATCGTCCAATCCAGTATGGCATGCAGAGCTGCCACCAACTGAGCCTCCGGATCAGGAATAGCCAAATCTTCTTCGGTTGGTATTTTGACTGACGGATTGTGCAATACATCAAGAAAGACATTGGGCGGAACCGGTTTACGTTGGGAACCAAGACGACTTAAAGCGTCCGTCGCTTCATTCTTCTGCCGGTCTATATGGTCCACCTGATAACCTTTAAAGTGACTAGCCACTGCGTCCACCTCTCGCCGATATGCAGCCATGAGTGGGTCCTTAGAATCCCAAGTGCCAGACACTTGCTGAGCCACTAGATCTGAATTGCCGAAGTACTTAACCCGGCTGAAATTCATCTCTTTGGCCATCCGAAGACCGTGGAGTAAATCCTCATATTCAGCTGCATTGTTAGTACAAGGGAACATTAGACGGAGGACATAACAAAACTTGTCACCTCGTGGGGAAGTTAATACGACTCCAGCCCCCGAACCCTCTAACTGTCTGGACCCATCAAAATGAATAGTCCAATATGTATTATCTGGTTTCTCCTCAGGTGCCTGTAACTCCGTCCAATCGCTGATGAAATCTACGAGTGCATGGGACTTGATCGTCGTGCGGGGTATATATTTGAGCCCGTGAGGTCCAAGCTCAATGGCCCACTTGGCAATCCGGCCATTTGCCTCTCTGTTTTGAATGATGTCGCCCAAAGGAGCTGAACTGACCACTGTGATAGGATGGCCCTGAAAATAGTGTTTGAGCTTCCGGCTTGCCATAAACACCCCATACACCAATTTCTGCCAATGCGGATACCTCTGCTTTGACTCAATGAGCACCTCACTGATATAATAAACCGGCCGTTGAACCGGATACTCTTTGCCAGGCTCCTTGCGCTCTACCACAATGGCTACGCTAACAGCCCGGGCATTAGCAGCCACATATAATAATAATGGCTCTTTATCGATCGGTGCTGCCAGCACGGGTGGTTCCACTAGCTGCCTCTTCAGATCTTCAAACGCCTTATCAGCTGCCTCACTCCAGACAAAGTTATCTGTTTTCTTAAGCATCTGATATAAGGGGATGGCCTTCTCTCCAAGGCGGCTGATAAACCGGCTCAAGGCTGTAATCCGGTCGGCCAGACATTGCACATCGTTAATACACGTCAGTTTAGCCAAGGACATAATTGCTGCAATCTTTTCCGAATTAGCCTCAATGCCTCTGTTTGAAACCAGAAAGCCTAAGAGCTTGCCTGCCGGGACACCGAAAACACACTTCTCCGGATTAAGCATCATTACCCGGAGATTGTCAAAGGTTTCCCGTAGATCATCTATCAATGTCCCCTCCTTTCTGGATTTGACCACAATATCATCTACATACGCATGAACATTGCGCCCAATTTGCTTATGAAGGCAATTCTGAACAAATCGCTGGTAAGTTGCCTGGGCACTCTTGAGTCCAAAGGGCATGGAAACATAGCAGAAGGCTCCAAAAGGAGTTATAAAGGTTGTCTTCTCCTGGTCCTTAACTGCCATTTTGATCTGATGATAACCAGAGTAAGCATCCAAAAAACACAAACGGTCACAACCCGCCGTAGCATCAATTATCTGATCAATGCGAGGGAGAGCAAAGGAGTCTGCAGGGCAAGCCTTGTTTAAATCTGTGTAGTCCACACACATGCGCCAAGTGCCGTTTTTCTTAAGAACCAGCACCGGATTGGCTAACCACTCTGGATGAAAAACTTCAACAATAAACCCAGCAGCCAACAAATGGGCTACCTCTTCACCTATAGCCTTGCGTCTTCCCTCGTTGAAACGGCGGAGGAACTATCGGACCGATTTGAATTTAGGATCAATGTTGAGTGTGTGCTCAGCGAGTTCTCTCGGTACACCTGGCATGTCAAAAGGTTTCCATGCAAAGATGTCCCGATTCTCAAGGATGAGCTCGATGAGCGCGCTTTCCTATTTGGGATCCAAGTTAGCGCTGATGCTGAACTGTTTGGATGAATCGCCAGGGACAAAGTCAACCATCTTAGTGTCTGTAGCTGATTTGATCCTTCAATGTTGGATCATGTTCCGTAGTTGGCTTTTTTAAGGAGGTCATGTCTGCCGGATCAACTTGCTCCTTATAGAATTTTAACTCCTCCGTGGCACAAACTGACTCAGTATAAGCCGCATCGCCTTCTTCACACTCCAAAGCAATCTTTCTACTTCCATGTACTGTGATAGTCCCCTTATGACCTGGCATTTTAAGCTGTAGGTAAACATAACATGGCCTTGCCATAAACTTAGCATAAACTGGCCGCCCAAACAAGGCGTGGTACGGACTTTTGATCTTCACCACCTCAAATGTCAATGTTTCTGACCTTGAATCGTAGTCATCTCCAAAAGCTACCTCCAAAGCTATCTTACCAATAGGATATGCAGACTTACCAGGCACCACACCATGAAATACCGTATTCGACGTTTAAGATCCTTATCTGTCAACCCCATACGGCGGAATGTATCATAATACAAAATATTGATACTACTTCCCCCATCCATGAGCACTTTGGTGAACTTGTATCCCCCAACTTGAGGGGCTACCACTAAGGCCAAATGACCTGGATTATCAACCCGGGGCGGGTGGTCCTCTTTGCTCCACAAAATAGGTTGCTCCGACCAGCATAAATACTGAGGTACTGCGGGCTCAACAGAGTTGACTGCCCTTTTGTGAAGCTTCTGATCACGTTTGCACAAACTAGTAGTGAAGACATGATATTGCCCGCTGTTCAGCTATTTGGGATTGCTCTGATAACCCGACTACTGTTGCTGCTGCTGACTCCCCTGATGGTTGTAACCTCCCTAGTTGCCTTGGTGTCCTTGATTGACGTGTCTGGTTTGATTGCCTGGAAACCCTAAATCGGAACCACCACCTCCGTAACCCGGCCCCTGGAAACCTACTCCTGAACTGCCGGGCGGGCCGCTGTCATATTGGAACATATTGGAATTCTTGAAATCCTGCATGATATAACAATCTTTCCAGAGATGTGATGCCGGTTTCTCCTTCGATCCATGCTTTGGATAGGGCTGATTTAACAAACGCTCCAAATTGTTGCCTGGACCTCCACCCCTCTGGGGCTGCTTGCCTTTACGGTGCTGGCCATTCTCCTGCGCGTTGGTATTTGCGACAAAGTCCAAACCACTGTCGGCCTTGCGCTTACCAGCGTTTCCATGGCCTTCCGGATTGTGTTGTTGGCCTTTGGCATTGCCGTTCTTCTTACCCTTCTCCGGTTTGTCCTCCTCTGAATCTGGATCCTTGGTATTATCTGAATCGGCACATTTAACCAAAGCGGCCATGAGTGTTGACATGTCATTGCAGTGACGTTTGAGCCTTCCCAACTTCTGTTTCAACGGTTTGAAATGGCAATTGCCCTCTAACGTTAACACTGCGGTGTCTGCATTGATACGATCTGATGAATGCAAAATCACCCAGACCCATTTGACCCAATGGGTCATGGACTCCCCTTCCTCTTGGACACAAGCGGCCAGATCTACAATTGACATTGGCTGCTTACACGTATCCTTGAAGTTCTGGATAAACCGGTGCTTCAGTTCGGCCCATGATCCAATAGAGTTGGTCGGCAAGCTCTTTAACCAAGTGCGAGCTGTTCCTTCCAACATCATGGTGAAATATTTAGCACACACCGCCTCATCCACATCTAACATCTCCATTGCCATCTCATAGCTCTCCACCCATGCCTCTGGCTGCAAATCGGCGGTATAATTTGGTACCTTACGAGGTCCCTTGAAATCCTTGGGTAGTCACACATTACACAAAGCGGGAGTTAAACACGGTACCCCTAAGGAACTGAACATCGCCCCTGGCTCCACGGAGGCGGTGGGGTGAACCGGAGTATGCTGTCGTGCTTCGTGACGAGTTGTCAACTCGGCCTCTCAACGTGCGCGGCCATGGTCCACAACATCTTGCGCATTAGCACCTCCCCCAGCCGGGTTGTTCCCTCGTGGCGAATTTCGGTGGCGTGCACTACTGGACACGGCCGGTTCGTCTTCCACGTGTCTGCTATAACTCTGGCTTGGACGGGGAGTGGAATGAATCCTCTCACGGCTGTGTGAATATGCTTGCTGTTGATTTAGTGATGTCTGAAGGAGATCCCCGGCCCGACGCGCTTCCACTGCAACTGGTGACTCGCCGTCAGTTGGGAGGGCCGCCAGGCATGAAGCGGCGGCCACAATGTTGTCCAACAGGTTGGAATAATGCCCGGGCGGCGTTGGTGGTACAACGTTGTTCTGGCGAGGCAGGTCCGTCGTGCGCGGCTGAACCGGCGCTCCTGCTCCCGGCGCCCCCGCCCGGTTTAGCGTGGGTTGGTTACCAGCTCCTGCACCTGGCGTGTTGAAAAGATTCTGCGGCTCATAAACCGACGAGAGAAGTGATCGGTACCTTCTTCTCATGACTTCCTCTGAAGCATTCTGATCCAGTCTAATCTGGTAAGCCTGTGCTTCCAACTCGGCCCGCTCCGTAGCCATCCTGGCGTTCTCTGCTGCCAGGTCCGCTTTAGCCTGGGCTATCTGATCTTTCACTTTTATAATCTCTGCATCCTGCTGATCCCTGGCTGCTGCGTCTACCTCCGCGGACATCAATGTTGCCAGAGCGTCGAACAAATCAGACAAGACTTGGGCCGGAGGTGGCGCCGAGCTTCCAACCCCTGCTGGTGTGGCCGTCGTTGAGCCGGAGAGCATTGCTGCGGCGGTAGATGAATGAGGCGCCAATTGTGTGCCTGCCATGAAGATGGCGGCCCGGTTTGGCAGACCGGGGGAATCTGGAATACTGTTGCCCTCGGATCCTCCCTCAATCTGGCCGTCCTGCAACTGGTAAAGCGATTCGGTTTCTCCAGAAGACTCGTCATCAGAGCAGACTACGGTTTCTCCATCGGACACCGGTCCGTGCTCGTACCCCGATCCATGGACGACACCTATGAAAACATGCCTTGCCTCGGGCCGAACCGGCGAAGAACTTGCACGCCGAGCCGTTTTGATGATGTCAGTGTAGATGTCCGGCTCGGGGCCGGTTCGCTGATCTTGCCGATGAAGACGTGAATCCCACCAAAGGGGACCCGGTACCCGTATTTGATTGAATCGGCCTCGGGACCCCATCCTGCGTTGTCGATGTAGAGCTTTTTGCAGCGACTCTTCGTCATCCGGCCCACAGCGTATCCACTGAGTGCTGCCCTCATGAACGCAAAACCATCGTGCGATAGCCCCACGGTGGGCGCCAACTGTCGTGGGTTTGTCACGGCAGATGTCCTTGTGAAAGGACTTAGTCGTGGAGCCATCGCAATGGGTTAGCTTAAAGGGGTTAAACCGGACAAGGGGGCACGGGAGTTTATACTAGTTCGGCCCCTTCGATGAAGGTAAAAGCCTACATCTAGTTGTGATTGGTATTGCTAGGGTTTCGAAGGCCAGGGAGCGAATCCGCTTTGTCTGGCTCTCGAGTTGTTGTTGTCTGTCCCTAAACCGCGGCCGGGTCGTCCCTTTATATACACAGGTTGACGCCCGCCGGGCTACAGAGTCCCGAAGCCGGTTTATAAATGTATCTGGTTCGGCCTCTCTCTTTCTATCTTACTATAAAAGTTACATGACTAGGCCGGTTTACATTTACAGACTGTAACCCGCCTTTGGGCCCTCCGTAAAGCGCCATCATCTTTACATCTTCATGGGCTTCTAATCTTCAAAGAGTCAACCCGGCTACATAAGGCCGGTTTACCTCCAGTAGTAATATCCCCAACAGTCGCCGTTTATTTTGCAATCTTTACTTTCCAATCTATAAAAAAATACCAAAAATATTTATCTTATTATATTTACCAGATCTCACTTTTGCAAGTGGTTGTGTGCAGGTACTAGGTGATTTGCGTGTAGTCTCCTACTGGATTGGTACCTTGGTTCTCAAAAACTGAGGGAAATACTTACGCTACTTTGCTGCATCACCCTTTCCTCTTCAAGGGAAAACCAACACATGCTCAAGAGGTAGCAAGAAGGATTTCTGGCACCGTTGTCGGGGAGATCTACGCCAAGTCAAGTCATACCAAGTACCCATCACAAACTCTTATCTCTCGCATTACATTATTTGCCATTTGCCTCTCGTTTTGCTCTCCCCCACTTCACCTTTGCTGTTCTATTCACCCTTTTTCGTTCGCTTCTTTTTGCTTGCCTCTTGTTTGCTTGTGTGTTGGATTGATTGTTTGTCATGATGGCTCGAGATAATACCAAATTGTGTGACTTTTCCAATACCAACAATAATGATTTTATTAGCACTCCGATTGCTCCTACTACGGATGCCGAATCTTGTGAAATCAATACCGCTTTGTTGAATCTTGTTATGAAAGATCAATTTTCTGGCCTTCCTAGTGAAGATGCCGCTACCCATCTAAACAGCTTCGTTCATTTGTGTGATATGCAAAAGAAGAAAGATGTGGATAATAATATTGTTAAATTGAAGCTATTTCCATTTTCGCTTAGAGATCGTGCTAAAACTTGGTTCTCTTCTTTGCCTAAAAATAGTACTGATTCATGGAATAAGTGCAAATATGCTTTTATCTCTAAGTATTTTCCGCCCGCTAAGATCATCTCGATTAGAAACGATATTATGAATTTTAAGAAACTTGAGCATGAGCATGTTGCACAAGTGTGGGAGATGATGAAATTAATGATACGCACTTGCCCTACACATGGTTTGAATTTATGGATGATTATACAAAAATTTTATGCTGGATTGAATTTTGCTTCTAGAAATCTTTTAGATTTGGCCTCGAGAGGCACTTTTATGGAAATCACTTTAGGAGAAGCTACTAAACTCCTAGAGAATATTATGGTTAATTATTCTCAATGGCACACTAAAAGATCCACTAGTAAAAAAGTTCATGCTATTGAAGAGATTAATGTTTTGAGTGGAAAGATGGATGAACTTATGAAATTGTTTGCTAATAAGAGTGCTTCTTCTGATCCTAATTATATGCCATTGTCCACTTTTATTGAGAATAATAATGAATCTATGGATGTGAATTTTGTTGGTAGGAACAATTTTGGTAACAATGCGTATAGAGGGAATTTCAATTCTAGGCCTTTCCCTAGTAATTCCTCTAACAATTATGGAAATTCCTACAACAATTCTTATGGAAATTTTAATAAGATGCCCTCTGATTTTGAGACTAGTGTTAAATAATTTATGAATTTGCAAAAGAATTTCAATGCTTTGCTTGAAGAAAAATCGCTTAAGATTGATGAGTTGGCTAGGAACGTGGGTAGAATTTCTCTTGATGTTGATTCTTTGAAACTTAGATCTATTCCACCTAAGCATGATATCAATGAGTCTCTCAAAGCCATGATAATTTCCATTGATGAGTGTAAAGAAAGAACCGCTAGGATGCGTGCTAAAAAGGATTGCTTTGTGAAAACGTGTTCTTCTAGTTTTCTTGATAATAATGATGAATATCTAAAAGTGGTTGGTGTGTCTCCTATTAAGTCTTTGTTTGCCAATATGAATCTTTATAAAGATGGGACTGGAGATGAGTCAACTTTAGTTAGAAGGCGTCCCAATGATTCAGAGTTTTTAGATCTTGATGCAAAAATTGATAAAAGTGGGATTGAAGAGGTCAAAACTTTACATAGCAATGAACCAACTATTTTGGATTTCAAGGAATTTAATTATGATAATTGCTCTTTGATAGATTTTATTTCCTTGTTGCAATCCATGTTAAATTCTCCTCATGTTTATGATCAAAACAAAGCTTTTACCAAACATATCGTTGATGCTTTAATGCAATCTTATGAAGAAAAACTTGAATTAGAAGTTTCTATCCCTAGAGAACTTTATGATGAGTGGGAACCTACTATTAAAATTAAGATTAAAGATCATGAATGCTATGCTTTATGTGATTTGGGTGCTAGTGTTTCCACGATTCCAAAAACTTTGTGTGATGTGTTAGGTTTCCATGAATTTGATGATTGTTCTTTAAATTTGCATCTTGTGGATTCCACCATTAAGAAACCTATGGGAAGAATTAATGATGTTCTTATTGTTGCAAATAGGAATTATGTGCCCGTAGATTTCATTGTTCTTGATATAGATTGCAATCCTACATGTCCTATTATTCTTGGAAGACCTTTCCTTAGAACGATTGGTGCAATTATTGACATGAAAGAAGGAAATATTAGATTCCAATTTCCGTTAAGGAATGGTATGGAACACTTTCCTAGAAATAAAATTAAATTACCTAATGAATCTATTATGATAGCCACATATGGATTGCATACCAAAGATGACAATACCTAGATATATTCTTGTTTTTATGCCTAGCTAGGGGCGTTAAACGATAGCGCTTGTTGGGAGGCAACCCAATTTTGTTTTTGTTCCTTGCTTTTTGTTCCTATTTAGTAATAAATAAATCATCTATCCTATTTTATGATTTTGCTTTTTATGTTAATTAGTGTTTGTGCCAAGTAAAGCCTTTAGGATCTTTTTGGGTGATTGTTATTTGATCTTGCTGGAAAAAACCCAGAAAGTATGCGCTCACGAGAATAATTTTCATTTTTTACCAGAGAGTGATAAAATACAAATTCCAACTGAAGTAGATCAATATACAAATTATTTAGGATGTCCTAATTTCTCAGGAGTTTTGGAGATACACAAGTATTCGAACCTACAAATTGCTACAGACTGTTCTGTTTTTGACAGATTCCGTTTTTCGTGTGTTGTTTGCTTATTTTGATGAATCTATGGCTAGTATCGGGGGGTCTGAACCATAGGTAAGTTGGAATATAGTAGGTTTAACACCAATGTAAATAAAGAATGATTTCATTACAGTATCTTAAAGTGGTGGTTTGTTTTCTTGTACTAACGGAGCTCATGAGATTTTCTGTTGAGTTTCGTGTTGTGAAGTTTCAAATTTTTGGGTGAAGATTTGATGGATTTTGGAACAAGGAGTGGCAAGAGCCTAAGCTTGGGGATTCCCAAGGCACCCCCAAGGTAAAATCCAAGGACAACCAAAAGTGTAAGCTTGGGGATGCCCCGGAAGGCATCCCCCTTTTTCGTCTTCATTAATCAGTAACTTTACTTGAGGCTATATTTTTATTCACCACATGATATGTGTTTTGCTTGGAGTGTCTTGTATGATTTGAGTCTTTGCTTTTTAGTTTACCACAATCATCCTTGCTGTACACACCTTTGGGAGAGACGCACATGAATTGGAATTTATTAGAATACTCTATTTTCTTCACTTACATATTTTGAGCTAGATAATTTTGCTCTAGTACTTCACTTATATCTTTTTAGAGCATGGTGGTGGTTTTATTTTATAGAAATTATTGATATCTCATGCTTCACTTATATTACTTTTAGAGCCTTTTAGAACAGCATGGTAATTAGCTTTGGCTATAAAATTATTCCTAATATGATAGGCATCCAAGATGGGTATAATAAAAAAATTCATATAGAGTGCATTAAATACTATGAGAAGTTTGATTATTGATAGTTGTTTTGAGATATAAAGGTGGTAATATTAGAGTTGTGCTAGTTGAGTAATTGTGGAATTGAGAAATACTTGTGTTGAAGTTGGCAAGTCCCGTAGCATGCACATATGGTAAACGTTATGTGACAAATTTGAAGCATAACGTGTTTTTTGATTGCTTTCCTTATGAGTGGCGGTCGGGGACAAGCGATGGTCTTTTCCTACCAATCTATCCCCCTAGGAGCATGCGGGTAGTTCTTGGTTTTGATGACTTGTAGATTTTTGCAATAAGTATGTGAGTTCTTTATGACTAATGTTGAGTCCATGGATTATACCGACTCTCACCCTTCCATCATTTCTAGCCTCTTCGGTCCCGTGCATTGCCCTTTCTCACCTCGAGAGTTGGTGCAAACTTTGCCGGTGCATCCAAATCCCGTGATATGATACGCTCCATCACACATAAACCTACTTATATCTTCCTCAAAGTAGCCACCATACCTACCTATTATGGCATTTCAATAGCCATTCCGAGATATATTGCCATGTAACCATGTAACTTTCCACCGTTCCGTTTATTATGACATGCTCCATCATTGTCATATTGCTTTGCATGATCATGTAGTTGACATTGTATTTGTGGCAAAGCCACCTTCATAATTCTTTCATACAAGTCACTCTTGATTCATCACATATCCCGGTACACCGCCAGAGGCATTCACATAGAGTCATATTTTGTTCTAATGTCGGGACCCCGATTCTAAGTAACACCGATCTAGCATATAACACCACATATCCCGGTTCCCGGGACCGTTTGCGCCTTTTGGCTCACGTATATCATAGTGTCGCTAGCATCCATATGACAGAGAACCCGGGCTGACATGACTAGTCGTGAACCCAAAGTGGCACTAACTTACGAGGACAGGCATACATGAAATAACATCGAGCATGTCGGTCAGCAGCGTGTGAATCCGGGCTGTAGCAACCGGGCTAACAGGACTCCGGGAACTCGGGATGTAGCAGGCTAGGCAGGACTTCGGATGTCACCGCGTGACATTCCCCCAAAGGGACAGGCACAGGAACAAAGTGAATCACATGCCGGCCAGTCTAAGTGTTCCGGAGCAGTAGTGCTGGGCTAGCAGGACTCCGGTAAACCGGGCTGTAGCGGACTACCATGGCTCGGTGGAAGCACTAGACTACATTTCCCCATAAGAGAGGCTACCAAGGATAGACAACTAGGTTGTCAGATCCCACACATAGCAATACACTTTACACGTACGCATAACATGCAAGTATGTGTTGTACAACATGGCATCACAACATAACGCAAACTCATATAGATAAAGGCCCAAAGAGCCACATAGCATTTAATTCAAACAGGGGTCTCATGACCCATCATTCAAAGCATACAAGCAACGGAAGCATTACATGTCTGAGTACAGACAACTACAAAAGAAAAAGGTTGAGAAGCCTGACTATCTACAAGACGCTCCCAAGGGTACAAGATCATAGCTGAGGTAACAAGCTACTCGTCGAAGTCCAAGCGGAACTACTAGGGAGACAGCTGTCTCATCTGCAAAACATAAATTAAGCAAACGTGAGTACAAAGGTACTTAGCAAGACTTACATCAGATCCTATCATGCATGCATTAGTATCAAGAAGGCAATGTGGGGTTTAGTTGCAGCAAGCCAGCTTTGACTCAGTGGCTATCCTATTCACGACTACGAGTAACTTCTTTGAGGTAAGAGAGCGCACACGAGTCCACTAAACACCACATCAATACACTACTATGGATTCATTCCCGTCTCCCTACGAGAAGGCCATCCATAACACTCACACTTGTCTTGAGCATTTTAGAATATCCACTTCAAGTTGTCTATATACCACGTAAGCATCCAAGAAGTCCATAACCGTGGACCCGTCTATTCGAATAGATCATGAAAACCCTGCAGGGGTGTACTTCTTCACACACGCTCTCGCCACTTACCGCCATGTACACGTCATGTATCTCGGCAACCTTCAAGCGGAAGCCTGGCGAGGGAGTCGGCCACGACCTAACTAACCACGCAAGACTCTAGTCCAGGTTTATCGCCAATTCGGGTTCCATCCGCAAGGAGATCCGGCCGAGGTTTCGCTCACGGCCCCAAACGATGTGAGCAGGGTTCCCAAGCCCACCATCCGGGTGCCACCTGGTACACCGTGCCACTGTGCCTAGTCTGTCCCAAGCCCACCTGGCCAGGTGCCACTTGGTAGATGATACGTCTCTGTCGTATCTATAATTTTTGATTGTTCCATGCCAATATTATTCAACTTTCATATACTTTTTGGAAACTTTTTATATTATTTTTGGGACTAACATATTGATCCAGTGCCCAGTGCCAGTTCCTGTCTGTTGCATGTTTTTAGTTTCGAAGAATATCCATATCAAACGGAGTCCAAACGGGATAAAAACAGACGGAGCTTATTTTTGGAAAATATGGAAAATTCGGTAGGAAAATAAAAGCGAACCAGTGCCCGAGGTGGTCACGAGGCAGGGGGCGCGCCCCTACCCTCGTGAGACCACCGTAAGGAGGTTGACGCTCTTCTTTTGCCGCAAGAAAGCTAATATTCGGAAAAAAATCACGGTGAAGGTTTCAGGACAATCGGAGTTACGGATCTCCATATATATACAAAACGGTGAAACAGAGCCAGAAGAGAACCCAGAAACAGAGAGACAGAGAGACAGATCCAATCTTGGAGGGGCACTCGCCCCTCCCGTGCCATGGAGGCCATGGAACAGAGGGGAAACCCTTCTCCCATCTAGGGAGGAGGTCAAGGAAGAAGAAGAAGGAGGGGGGCTCTCTCCCCCTTGCTTCCGGTGGCACCGGAGTGCCACCGGGGGCCATCATCATCACCGCGATCTACACCAACACCTCCGCCATCTTCACCAACATCTCCATCACCTTCCCCCCTCTATCTACGGCGGTCCACTCTCCCGCAACCCGCTGTACCCTCTACTTGAACATGGTGCTTTATGCTTCATATTATTATCCAATGATGTGTTGCCATCCTATGATGTCTGAGTAGATTTTCATTGTCCTATCGGTGGTTGATGAATTGCTATGATTGATTTAATTTGCTTGTGGTTATGTTGCTGTCCTTCGGGGCCCATCATATGAGCGCGTGCGTGGATCACACCATAGGGTTAGTTGTATGTTGATAGGACTATGTATTGGAGGGCAAGAGTGACAGAAGCTTCAACCTAGCATAGAAATTGATGCATACGGGATTGCAGGGGGACCAATATATCTTAACGCTATGGTTGGGTTTTACCTTAATGAACATTAGTAGTTGCGGATGCTTGCTAATAGTTCTAATCATAAGTGCATAGAATTCCAAGTAAGGGATGACATGCTAGCAGTGGCCTCTACCACATAATACTTGCTATCGGTCTAGTAAAGTAGTCAATTGCTTAGGGGCAATTTCGCAACTCCTACCACCAATTTTCCACACTCGCTATATTTACTTTATTGTTTCTTTATCTAAACATCCCCTACTTTTTATTTACGTACTCTTTATTATCTTGCAAACATATCCAATAACACCTACAAAGTACTTCTAGTTTCATACTTGTTCTAGGTAAAGCGAACATCAAACGTGCGTAGAGTTGTATCGGTGGCCGATAGAACTTGAGGGAATATTTATTCTACCTTTAGCTCCTCGTTGGGTTCGACACTCTTACTTATCGAAAACTGTTGCGATCCCCTATACTTGTGGGCTATCAGTAGACTACTAACACTACCTACAAACACCAGAAACTATTTGCAACTCCTGGACAGAAACCAAGTCGGTTAATAAGTCGAGAGAGCTTGGAGCACCCGGAGCCCAATGTGTGGTAGTAGCTAGTCATTGGACAACTTACACAGAACTCAGTTCTTAGGGACGGCTCCAATGAGACAACCCACCATGTACTCCTACATGGCCTCTCACCGCTACCTTTACCAAATCGTGTTCGCACACTTAACTCCCAACATCAGAACATAGCACTGCACTCCAATTCATTCCCAATGAATCAGACCTGGCATACTCTAAGAAATAGCAGGCAATGCATGCTAGGAACACAACATGGCTCAATCAACTCCTACACATGCTAGTGGGTTTCAACTATTTACTGTGGCAACGATAGGTCATGCAGAGGAATGGGTTCAACTACCGCAGCATAAAGTAGCAGTTGAACCATTGTTGTCCTAATGCAATAAAAGAGAGCAAGAGCGAGAGGGTAGGATTGTATCGGAATGAACAAGGGGGGTTTGCTTGCCTGGTGGATCAACAGGGGGGCACTGCTCCTCATACAGGTACTCTAGAGCACTCTCCAGAGCAGGACCTATCGAGAAGGAACGGTGTCGACAATCAATACTCAATCATATGCAACAATATGATGCATGAACATGGCATGAAGATGTGATGTTGTTTGAGCTAATGCAACTAGCATTCATTTGGTTGAAGTCCATTTGAACCAAAGGTTCAAATGCATCTCCAAAATAAGCTCTTATAAATGCCATTCATGTGTTTTCACCTCTTCAGCAGGTATAAGTTGGTTTTTCATGCATGGAAATGGTACATATGGATATATTGCATTTTTCTGATAATTTCTCATATATAAATTATTGCAATCTGAGCTACGGCTGAATTTCTATGAATTTTAGAAGTTTATATCATTTTCTGGATTTTCCTGATTATTTTAATACCAGAAAATGAATAACTGCGTCAGCATGATAGTGGCATGACGTCAGCGAGTCAACCGCGGCAGACCAGGTCAAACCTGACGTGTGGGGTCCACACGTCAATGACTCAGTTAGTTAACAGGGTTTTTTACTAATCTAACTACAATTAGTGGCGCTGGGGCCCACTGTTAGTGTCTCAAGGTTAACTAAGTGGTGATTAGCTTAAGCTAATCACCTGGCAGGTCGGGCCCGCATGTCGGGCCGGCGAGGTTAACGCCGGCGACCTTTGGACGCGGCGGCGTCTGCGTTACAGGACACGGGGGCGGCGACTAAGGGCATCGGGGCATAGCCCGGGCTCTCGCACATCCAGCGAGCAGGTAGGAGGAGCTGGGTTGGTCGGAGCTCGCCGGAGAGGAGCTCGGGGCGGCGGCCGAAGCACGGCTACGGGCGGGAGCGGGCTGCGGGGCACGGGGAGGCCACCCGAGGGGCTCTGCGGCACCCTCGTGGCACCAGGAGCACGGCTAGGTGCTCGGGGGCGAGCTGCAGCAGCTAACGCAATGGTGGAGGCATGGACGGCGGCGAGGAGATACGGCCATGGCGGGGAACGGAGCTACGGTGAGGAAATCGAGTGCGGGATCGGAGGGGAAACGGAGGAGAGCTCACGGCGGTTCGGCGGGCGTGCTCAGCGGCTCGAGGGAGGCTCTAGAGTCGACGGAGCAACGACGGCGATCTCTGGTGCTGGAGGTTGAAGTCGACGGTGATTGCGGCGATGCAGCGCGTCCCTGGTCATGTGGGCCGTCGGAGCGGTCGAAGACGAGCAGGCGGAGCGTCTGGGCACGAAGCGAGGGCGAGGCCGTGATGGTGGGCGCGACAACGGCGAGCGGTGGCGACGGCGGCGCTTGGGCGTTCGCGGGAGAGGGCGACAAAGGCGGGGAGGAGGATCGGAGAGAGTGAGAGAGGCTTGGGGTCTCACGTGGCATCGTTCGCGACAGCCAGGGCGTCGAGGAAGAGGCCAGGCAGGCAGCTCGCGTGGCGCGCGGAGCGTGCGTGCGCGCCGGACACACGCCTCGCCTACTGGCGCGAGGTGGGGGACAGTGCGGTGGCCGATGGGCTGGGCCGGCTGCTGGGCCAAGCTAGGATGCACAATGTCGCGCTGCACAGGTATGTGGCCCAGGCAAGGGTTTTCCTTTTTCTGTTTTCTTTTCTATTTTTCTGACATTTGTTTGATTTAAAAACAATACCAAACTAATTTATCTACTTATGCCAATTTTTGTAGGAGCTAGTGATATTATTCCAGAGCTCCTCATCAACTAGCATAATTTTTGGACATATATAAAATATATA
This sequence comes from Triticum urartu, assembly GCF_056163025.1. Lineage (NCBI taxonomy): Eukaryota > Viridiplantae > Streptophyta > Magnoliopsida > Poales > Poaceae > Triticum > Triticum urartu. The sequence continues at coordinate 542,654,584 of NC_141877.1, forward strand.
ACATATATATATCCAATGCAAATAAGTATTGCATTAATTCCAAATGGCCAAATTAAATATTTATGAGCTCCTGAAAATATTTGTTTGAACTTTACCTCTGACCAATATTTTCAGAGAGCAACATGAACATTTTCTTGGACCCTTTTGGAGCAATTTTTATCTGGGTTATTTCCAGAAATGATTTCTGAGGGTTTCACAAATCCCCAATTCAAATTTAAATGAAATTTAGACATGATGCACACATGACTAGCTAGTCTAGGTCATACTAGAACTAGGGATGTGACAACTCGCCCCCACTCGAAAGAATCTCGTCCCGAGATTCAGGAGTCGGTGGAAAGAAAGCGGGGTACTCAAGTCGAAGATGATCTTCTCGCTCCCAGGTAGCTTCTCTCACGGAATGATGAGACCACTGAACCTTGAGAAACTTGATGTTATGACGTCGAGTGACACACTCTGCTTGATCAAGGATGCAAACAAGGTACTATCGATATGTGAGGTTATCTTGGAGATCAAGCGTTTCGTGGTCCACTCCGCGGATGGGATCCGAGAAGCAACGCCTGAGTTGAGAGACATGGAAGACATCATGTACTCAGGAAAGATGTGGGGGTAGTTCCAACTGGTAGGCAACCTCTCCTCGTTTAACGAGAATGCGAAAAGGACCAATGTAACATGGAGCCAACTTTCCCTTGATACTGAAACGATGGGTACCCTTCAAAGGAGTAACCCGAAGGTAAGCCTTGTCACCAACCTCATAAGTCACTTCCTTATGACGACGGTCATACTGGCTCTTTTGATGATATTGGGCTGTTTTCAAATTTTCACGAATGATGCGAACTTGCTCTTCTACCTCCTGAATCATGTCTGGTCCAAAGAATTGTCTTTCACCAGTTTCTGGCCAGTTCAAAGGTGTTTGACATCTTCGTCCATACAGAATCTCAAAAGGAGCTTTCTTGAGACTGGATTGGTAGCTATTGTTATAAGCAAACTCGGCGAAAGGAAGACACTTCTTCCCAATCCATACCGAATGAGATAACGCAAGCTCTAAGCATGTCTTCGAGAATTTGGTTGACCCTTTCCACCTGACCACTTGATTGAGGGTGGAAAGCGGTACTGAAGGAAAGATGGGTGCCCATGGCAGTTTGGAAACTCTCCCAGAAATGAGAAGTGAAAAGACTACCACGGTCTGAATTGATCTCTAGTGGAACACCATGAAGTGAAACTATTCGAGAAATATATAAGTCAGCGAGCTGACTAGCGGTGATATTCTCTCGAACAGGTTTTAAGTGAGCCACTTTGGAAAGAAGATCAATGACTACGAAGATAGCATTATTCCCTCTCTTGGTCCTGGGAAAGCCGGTGAAGAAGTCCATACCAACTTTATCCCATTTCCACTCAGGAATAGCTAAAGGCTGAAGGGTGCCAGCAGGTCTCTGATGTTTTGCCTTAACGCGACGACAAACGTCACAGTTAGCAATGAACTCAGTGATTTCTCTCTTCATCCTAGTCCACCAGAACCTCTGGCGTAGGTCCTGATACATCTTAGTACTACCGGGATGAATCGTGAGAGGAGATTCATGAGCCTCCTTAAGGATCAGTTGCTGAAGATGTTGATTCTTGGGAACTACCAAGCGGTTCTCAAAGAAAACAACACCTCGATCATCCATAGAGAAACAACCAACAACCCCCTTATTAGTGTTTCTCTTGATACGGGAAATTCCCGTATCCTACTTCTGAGCAAAGATGATCTGATCCACAAGAGTAGGTTTGGCCACCAAGGTAGAAAGGAATCCATGAGGAGCAATGTGAAGGTTAAGCTTACAGAATTCCTCATGGAGAAGTGGTTGGCCCTCCTGCAACATGAGATTGTTGCAATAGGACTTATGACTTAGTGCATCAGCCATGACATTAGCCTTGCCTGGGGTGTAGGTAATCCCTAAGTCGTAAGCTAATATCAACTCCAACCAACGTCTTTGCCTAAGGTTCAAATCTGGTTGGGTGAAGATATACTTGAGACTCTGGTGATTGGTGTAAATCTCGCAACGCTTACCAAGAAGGTAATGTCACCATGTCTTAAGTGCATAGACTACGGCTGCAAGCTCTAGATCATGTGTAGGATAATTCTCCTCATGTGGATGCAACTATCGAGATGCATAGGCAATCACATGACGATCCTGCATAAGAATGCAACCTAGTCCCAGTCGTGAGGCATCACAATAGATAATAAAGTCCTTAGTGAAATCCGGTGGCACAGGTATGGGAGCAGAAGTCAGGCGTCTTTTCAGTTCCTGAAAATTGTGCTCACACTGTGGGGACCACTCAAACTTTTTATCTTTCTTGAGAAGTTCCGTGAGAGGCTTGGCCACTTTGGAGAAGTTTTCAACAAAGCGTCGACAGTAACTGGCTAGGCCAAGGAAACTCCTAACTTGTTTAACTGATTCAGGTGGGGTCCAATCAAGAACGGCTTGAACCCTCTAGGGATTGACAGAAATGTCGTTACCAGAGATTACGTGGCCGAGATAGGTCACTTCTGGCAACCAAATTCGCACTTGGAGAACTTGGCATAAAGGCAGTGCTCTCTAAGTTTTTCTAACACAAGTCTAAGATGTTCGGCATGCTCTTCCTCGTTCTTTGAGTAAATAAGAATATCATCGAGATAAACCACGACAAACTTATCTAAGTACTCCATGAAGATCGAGTTCATCAAGCGAGAGAAAGTAGCTGGAGCATTGGTTTGACCAAAAGACATGACGGTGTACTCTTACTGGCCATAACGAGTGACAAAAGGCATCTTAGGAATGTCCCCATTTCTGATCTTGATTTGGTGGTAGCCTAACCTCAAATCCATCTTTGAAAAGACTGAGGATCCAGCGAGCTGATCATACAGGTCATTGATCCTGGGGAGCGGATACTTATTCTTTATCGTGACCAAATTAACGGGACGATAATCTACAACCATTCGGTCCGTACCATCCTTCTTCTTGACGAAGAGAACGGGGCAAGCCCAGGGAGAAGAACTAGGACGGATGAAACCCTTTTGCAAGGACTCATCAAGCTATTTCTTAAGCTCAGCTAGCTCTAAAGGTGCCATCTTGTAAGGTCTCCTAGAAATTGGAGCGGTTCCTGGGATAAGATCTATGACAATCTCTACATCTCTGTCAGGTGGAATACCTGGCAGTTCCTCTGGAAAGACATCCGGAAAGTCACGGACTACCGGGATATCGTCAAGGTTTAGAAGAGGGCTGGCATTAAGAGAATAGAGCTGACGCTTTGCAACTCTAGTGGAGATAGTGACTATCTTGCTAGATGGATGTGTAAGCTGAACAGACCTGGTGTAACAATCAATCTTGGCATAATGAGCTTTCATCTAGTCCATACCCAAGATGATGTTAATATCTGTAGACTTGAGGACTATAAGTGATGCAAGGAATACAAATCTGTCAACAAGGATTTCATTACCATGGCTTACACTAGAAGTTTGCCATTTGGATCCAGGAGTTTGAATGACTAGTGGAGAGGGCATATCACAAAATGAAATGTTGCGCAAGTTAGCATAGCTTTCAGAAATGAAGGAGTGAGATGCTCCAGTGTCGAACGGATGGCAGTTGACAAGGAGTGTACCAAGAACGACATCCGGGTCATCATGAGCGTCTTTAGCTGAGACGTGATGCACATGTCCACGTTCAGTGGAAGCTGACTTGACACTGATCGTCTTGCGTGATGGCTTACCACGAAGAACAGACTCCTCGGGCTGGGGTGGAGCATAGTTGGCTTGAGAGCAGTCACGTGCATAGCGTCCTGGCTCTCCACATGTGAAGCAAGTCCCTGAAGTAGGATGTGGACCCGCGTTGACAAGCGGTCTACCAATAGGCCTGGGTGGATCATACAACTTAACTGGGGGAGGTACCACATAAGATGGCCTCGACGAATAACCGGGTGGAAGAGCGGAGTTCGGAACCCAAATCTGACGCTTCTGAGAACTAGAACCGGAGGAAGAACCCAAATCCCGGGTGTGCTTACTAGACTCCTCGTAAGTGAGCTGAGCTGTCTCCACACTAATGGCCTTGTTCACAAGATCCTGGAATGTATTGCAATGGTGCAAGTGGAGATCACGACGCAACTTGGGGTTGAGACCATTCCGGAACCTAGCCTGCTTCTTGGCATCTGTGGACACTTCTTCTGTAGCATAGCGGGCGAGGTTCTCAAACTCTCTACTGTAAGCATCAACAGCCATCTTATCCTAGGTGAAACTACAGAACTCTTCTCTCTTGCGGTCAATGAGAGCCTGAGGAATGTGATGCTCGCGAAAAGCCTCAGTGAAATCTCTCCAGGTGAGTACCTGGCCAACTGGAAGCATAGCCTCATAGTTCTGCCACCAAATACTAGCAGGACCTTCCAGATGATAAGCAGCATATGTGACCTTGTCACCTTCAGCTATGTTCGCAGAACGCAGCTTGATAGTGACACTACGGAGCCAGTCATCGGCATCGAGTGGCTCAATGGAATGATGGAAGGTAGGTGGTTTCAGGCCAATGAAGTCATGAATGGACGCAGACTCTTTGTACTGATGGGCGGTGTTCTCCTCTATACGTGCTAACAAGCGGTTAGACTCTCGCTTGTTCTTCTCCATCTCTAACATGAACTCTGCCAACGAAGGCTGGTCGGGAGGATCCTCATCCCTACCATCTCCGTGGTTCCGGCTATGAGCAACAGAACTTCAGTTAACTGACAACATCCTAAAGAACCAACCAAGGAAACAAGGATGGATTCAGCATCATCATAGGATGGAGAATGTAGCACAAAGGAATTAGTATCTCTCAAACTCCTAGGACAATTCTGGCAGCATAACAGCAGTAAAATGCTCAAAATTAGACATCCTGCAAACGATGGGGTAGTACCATACTCAACATCATCACTCAAGATTCTGTGATAGTACTAAACAGACTACACCGGGAATACTCGAAAACTGGAATATGACTCTGATCAACCAATCCTAAGAGACTACGGAGAAGTAACTCGTGATCCTGATAAATGGAAGAGAAAGCCTAGTTCCTTAACCCAGTAGGAAAAATAGGATGACTCAGATCAGAAGGCATGAGGTATAAGGAGTAAAAAGAGCCTTACGTTCCCTTCCACAATCAATTCCCTTATATAACTAAAGAATTTCTAGACTCAACTTCGACCAGAATGGTTTGGAAATCCTACAGGCAGTCAGGCTCTGATACCAAAGCTGTCGGGACCTCGATTCTAAGTCACACCGATCTAGCATGTAACACTGCATATCACTTTGCGGCATCACGCACGGTATTCCCACGGGTGTCGCCTTACCATGGCCCGGGACCGTTTGCGCCTTTTGGCTCACGTATATGATAGTGTCGCTAGCATCCATATGACAGAGAACCCGGGCCGACATGACTAGTCGTGAACCCAAAGTGGCACTAACTTATGAGAACAGGCATACATGAAACAACATCGAGCATGTAGGTCAGCAGCGTGTGAATCCGGGCTGTAGCAACTGGGCTAACAGGACTCCGGGAACTCGGGCTGTAGCAGGATAGGCAGGACTCCGGATGTCACCGCGTGACATTCCCCCGAAGGGACAAACACAGGAACAAAGTGAATCACATGCCGGCCAGTCTAAGTGTTCCGGAGCAGTAGTGCTGGGCTAGCAGGACTCCGGTAAACCGGGCTGTAGCGGACTACCATGGCTCGGTGGAAGCACTAGACTACATTTCCCCATAAGAGAGGCTATCAAGGATAGACAACAGGTTGTCAGATCCCACACATAGCAATACACGTTACACATACGCATAACATGCAAGTATGTGCTATACAACATGGCATCACAACATAACGCAAACTCATATAGATAAAGGCCCAAAGAGCCACATAGCATTTAATTCAAACAGGGGTCTCATGACCCATCATTCAAAGCATACAAGCAACGGAAGCATTACATGTCTGAGTACAGACAACTACAAAAGAAAAAGGCTGAGAAGCCTGACTATCTAGAAGACCCTCCCAAGGGTACAAGATCGTAGCTGAGGTAACAAGCTACTCGTCGAAGTCCAAGCGGAATTACTAGTGAGACAGCTGTCTCATCTGCAAAACATAAATTAAGAAAATGTGAGTACAAAGGTACTCAGCAAGACTTACATCAGATCCTATCACACATGCATTAGTATCAAGAAGGCAATGTGGGGTTTAGTTGCAGCAAGCCAGCTTTGACTCAGTGGCTATCCTGTTCTACGACTACGAGTAACTTCTTTGAGGTAAGAGAGCGCACACGAGTCCACTAAACACCACATCAATAGACTACTATGGATTCATTCCCGTCTCCCTACGAGAAGGCCATCCATAGCACTCACACTTGTGTTGAGCATTCACTACAGGAATCAGCTACTTTGCCGTCTGCCACGGCGGACGGCAAAGGCATGAACGGCGGACGGCAAAGGCCTTTGCCGTCAGCCGCGGACGGCAAAAGGCTCCGGCAAAGTAGGCTTCGGTAAACAGCTACTTTGCCGTCTGCTACTGATGGCAAAGTCTTTGCCGTCCGCCGCAGACGGCAAAGAGAGCGCGGCCGACGGCAAAGAAGGCGGACGGCAATAATTGCGCTGTCAGTCCGTTAAGTGGCTAACGGCAGGCCTTTGCCATCCGCCGCTGACGGCACTTTCTAGTATCTTTGCCGTCCGCCGTATGATGTCATCTACACGTCACTACATGGCAGGTTCTTTGCCGTCTGCCACTGATGGCAAAGTCTTTGCCGTCTGCCACTGTAGGCAAACTGACCAAACGGGTCAGCTCCCAGGAAGCACAGCTGGATGCCACGTGCCTTCTTTGCCGTCCGCGGCAGACGGCAAAGAGCCCGTTGCCGTCGGTGGCAGACGGCAAAGAGCCTGCATATTGGCTCTTTTATCTGTTTTTTATTAAATCCAACAATTTTCATCACAAATATAGATGACATATATAGATATATTTCAAAAGGCCATTACAGAGCAAACATATAAGATATCCAACACATAACTTCATCATCCAACCATATATATTACATGCATAGTTCCATCATACATAACAAGTTCAACATAGAGGCATCCAACCATATATATTACAATAGTTTCATCCAATGATACATGCATAGTTCAACGATACAAAAGAAACAGAGAAAGGGATAAGGAGCACTCCATCTATGCAAGCTTTCGTCAAGTGAATGAACTCTGCAAAATGAAAAATAAGAAAGTTAGAACAAGAAGAGTAGAACAAGAAGAAGAGTAGAACAAGAAGAAGACTAGAACAAGAAGAGTAGAACAAGAAGAAGACTAGAACAAGAAGAGTATGTCATTTATGAGCTAACTTACGTGAAATGGATCATATATGAGCTAACTAAGTTGAAATGGGTTGTTTATGAGCTAGCTAAGGTGAAATGGATCGTTTATGAGCTAACTTAGTTGAAATGGGTCGTTTATGAGCTAACTAAGGTCAAATGGATCGTTTTTCAGGTAACTAAGGTGAAATGGATCTTTTTAGCTAACTTAGATGAAATGGATCATTTATGAGCTAACTTAGTTGAAATGGATCGTTTTTGAGCTAACTTAGGTGAAATGGATCATTTATGAGCTAATTTAGTTGAAATGGATCTTTTTGAGCTAACTTAGGTGAAATGGATCATTTAAGAGCTAATTTAGGTGAAATGGATCGTTTTTTAGGTAACCTAGGTGAAATGGATCGTTTATGAGCTAAATTAGTTGAAATGGATCGTTTATGAGATAACCTAGGTAAGATTGGTCATTTTGGAGTTAACCTAGGTGAAATGGGTCATTTTAAAGCTAACGTAGGTAAAATGGATCATTTAGGAGCTAACTAAGGTCAAATGGATCATTTAGGAGCTAATCTAGGTAAAATGGGTCATTTTTGAGCTAACTTGGATGAACTGGATCATTTATAAGCTAACCTAGGTAAAATGGGTCATTTTAGAGCTAACTTAGGTAAAATGGATCGTCTATAAGCTAACTAAGCTAATTATGCAATTTTTGACATAAGTAAGCTAAGTACAGATCGTTTTAGAGCTAACTTAGGTAAAATGGATGGTTTTGGAGGTCAGTAAGCTTATTAAGTCATTTTGGAGGTGAAGAAGCTAAGTCTAGGTCATTATGGTAAGCATTGGAGGAAATAAAGGTAAGTCTAGGTCTTTATGCATGTGTTAAGCAAAACACTAGATAAACTTACCAAGATGTAGGAGGTGTAGGAGCGGGGTGGCTCGTGTCGGTAGCTGGAGAAGGATCGTGCGATGCTTGTCTGGAGTTACGCTGCACCAAAGATCATTTCCAATGTCTTGTTAGCATGATGACACTCAAATGTTAAGACTAGCAAGTAATGTCCATTCAAATAAAACTCACCGTGGTCCCAGGAGCAATCACTGGCATCGGCGGAGCGGTCTGACCTGTCTTCTCGCACACAGACTGCACATTTGGTTTTGACGACTCAGTCATACTAGTTAGTAATGAGACAAACACTACATGAATGTTTTGGCTAATCTGCAGAAGAAACTTACCACAAGGAGCTCGTACATGGCCCTTGCTTGCATGTCATTCCGTGCCCTCTCCTCCTCCATCATCTTTGTCGTCCTCTCCTCCAACTCCCGCTGCCTCTCCGCCGCCTCCGCCAGAAGTTTCTCCATTCTATCTCTCTCACTCTGTATAGCAGCCTGCAACACCACTCACATGACCATTTGTAATCATTGATGGAAGCGCACACAATGTAATGGAGAAAGATAACTGAGTACGTATCACTAACCTTGATGGCGAGTTGCACTGGCCATTCACGAGGCCTTATCTCAGGAGCGGAGCTCGACTGGCGCGCCTTGATCTCCGGGAGAGTGCTAGGACAACGGATAAGTCCATCTCCAATGGCTATGGAGCCATGGGACCTCCCGCCACCAGATATCATCAACAGCTCTAGATCAATGGGACCCTGGCTCGGGTTAAAGTCCTCCCCTTTCCTCGCCTTCCCCTCATCTCTATATCTCACGAGCTTGTTGTGGGAGGAGATGTTGGTGAAGTTGTTTGCATCATCGAGGTCAGACTGAGAGAAAGCCTTGACTTTCTTGAAAGAGGCAGTGTGGGCCATGGCATACAGGTCGTACACCTCTGGCACCTTATCCACCTTATTGTAGCGTGCCTGAAAGAGAGAAACAATGAAAATTAGTAATTAAAGGGCTCAAGCTAGCATGATGAATGAATTGCATGAATCATGAAGCAAACCACATACCCAGTTGCGCCCGAACTGATATAAGTTGGAGCTGCCTTGATGGTGTGGCACACCTTCCATTTGGGCACGTTTGTCCTTGGCCTCGTTGTGGAGGGCTAGCCATCGTTGTGAGCACCACTCATCGACCAACACCTCCCAACAATCCATCCGATCCGCACACCATCTCGGAGGCGCCTAAGTTAGCAAATAGAAACTTGAGCGCTACGGCTAAGAATTACTAAATGAAGGAACTTAAGTAGAGAAGGCCTTAAGAATTACCTTCATGTACTGCTCCTTACTCGGGAACTTATCGCGGCACGCCGGCTTGGTCTTCTTGATACCACGCAAGGCGTAGTAGTCTCGAACAGCCTGCACCCGAGCCTCGTGCCGTAAGTTCTGGAGTAGGCGCTTGCAGACGTTCTTGATAACATGTGCCGCGTCCTCCTCGTATCCCTCCTCACACCTGTAGAATGTCTGCAATCAAATGAGACAATATTGATTAGTACAATTAATAACTAGCTAGTTGAAGATTTTTAAATGTGTAAAGGAGAAATTACCCAGAACTTTCTGATCACCATGTCTGCCCTCGTGTTGCACACGACACCGTCGATAATCTCATCCGGCGGGGCTGGGGCAGCCACGTAGTGCTCCTAGCTCAATCCAAGCTCTGGAAGCCGACCCTCACCAGGCAACGTGACAAACCCCGGGAAGTTTTGCCGGCAAAGAACTCCAAGGACGGAGTTGGGCCGGCGGACACTATGATGGTGGTCCCAACCCCTGCAGCATGACAAGGCCAACGCATTAGTTATTTGAAAAAACGTGAATGCACAAGGTACAAAAATATTAAATGCACTTACGTACCTCTCCCCATCAGGGAAAATCAACCACCTCTGCTCGCGGGTCACCGGCACGGACGGGAGCCGTGTAGCACCACGCTGGTAGACGGTGCCCCCCTCCTCCTCAAGATCAGTCGGCTCCCCGCCATCATCAGCATGGCCACTCGGCTCCTCGGGCTGATCCGGCCAGGTACCCCATCCGGACGTGTGCTCCTCCGGGGTCACGTGGGCCAAACTCTCGTGGGCCAAAGGCCAGTCGACCCGAGGCTCGTGGGCCCAAGACCCGTGGACCGGAGGCTCGTGGACCGTAGTCCGTGTAGCCTCCTCCTCGGACGAGTCCACCCTAGCAGTCACGTGCTCGGGTGAAACGGCTGGGGGTGGCGGCGAGGAAGGCGCCGTAGCAGTCACCCTACCTCCTCTCCCACGACCACGTGCCCCACCTCCTCTCTTCCTACCTCGTCCCCTGCTGGGCACCGCGGTCGACGAAGAAGGGCCCGGCGGTGTGGCCATACTGTCCAGCAACGCTCGGCGGAGAGGTGCGTCTGGAATGGAAGACCTCAGACCACGCTCCCGACCAGCGCCCACCATCTTTCAACACCTGCCATGACAAACAGTAAACGTAATTAGTACAACATAAAAAAAGACCGACATGAATAATAATATGTGTATCACTTAAGTGTATCATCATCAAGTACAACATAAAAAAATGTAATACCTGACACTACTAATAATCTCGATCAGTATCATCAATAAATGCATAATCATCATCATCACTATAATCAATGACGGGCTCATAGGGTTCATTGGCATCAACATGTGCAAGGCCACCTTGACGTAATCGGTCAAGCATTGACAGGTCATCCGCAGCAGTAACCTCTTCTTGTTCCGGCTCTTCTTGTTCCTCCTCTGGGGTGATGTCGGATTCATTGTCGCTGTCTACTTCAATGTTTTGGGGTGAAGTATAGCGGTTCTTGAAACGCTTTTTGGAAAGACGTTTCTCTTGGAAGAATTCTCCTTCATATGTGTCTGGGTTAATGTGAGGTTCATAATCCTCTTCCTTTGGGGGAGAAAGTCTAGCACGTGGCGGCACTTCATAAACGACATCCCAACCTTTTAGATTTGGATTAGTTTGGCAGGCCCACGGTAGATAGAATACTTGGGTCGCCTGTTGAGCCATAATATAGACATCAGGAACATCTAAATGAGTGCTTTGGTTGATTTCAACTAGCCCTACATGTTCATGAGTCCTTCTAGTCTCCTTCGGCTGAAACCAATAACATTTGAAGACTACGACATTCGGTGGATTTTCACCATAGAACAGAAGTTCATAAATTGCTTCAACTCTCCCATAATACTCGGTACCTCCTTCGCCGATAGCAGATACACAACAATTTGTTGACTTTCGGTCGGCCATACATAGCTCTTTGCCATAGGTACGAAAGAGATACCCGTTGATGTCGTACTTGTCAAATGAATGGACCTTATAGTCAAAACCATTAGCGACTTGTCTCAATTCGGCGTCCATAGACTCTGAATTAGCCTACAGTTTAATATGAAAGGATTGTTGCATTATGCACAAATTAGCGAATGATATGAAATTGTCTAATAGAAATTACCGTTTGTTTGAACCAAGAGATGAAACCGGGATAGCCACCTCCTTGCTTTGCGAGAAGCTCATACTCTTCGACGGAATCCTTTTGGATCTCCGCTCCATACGAGAATATGGTGACATATCGACTGTATGACATATCCAGGAATAAGAGTAGTTCAAAGGAAATAGAAGTTGCGAAACAATGTACCGAGAACTTACTCGATGTACGGCCGCACTTCTATCAGGTTGTTGAAGATATACAACGAAATGGTCCGCCATTCTTCGTTATCCAAAGATACTGGATGTGAAACACTAGCTGGTGCGAGATTCCCTTTGAATAGGCTGAGGTTGGATCCACCCTTTTTAGGCTCATCAGCATTGTACCGAGGCTTCGGATTATGCAAATGACGATTTTTGGCTTGGTAGTGCGCTGTTATGAAGTTTGCCGCCTCCTCTGTGATGAATGCCTCAGCCATCGATGCTTCAATTCTACGTTTATTTTTACATTTTTCTCGAAGCGTCTTCTGCATCCTCTCAGTTGGGTAGCACCAACGATTTTGCACGGCCCCCCCCAATGTTGCCTCGGTCGGGAGATGCAAAATCAAATGCTGCGTTGGATTAAAGAAGCCCGATGGAAAGATCTTCTCTAACTTGCAGATCAACTCCGGCGCCAACTCTTCCATTTCTTCTAGCACACCAGGCGATAGTTCTTTCGCACAAAGAACACGGAAGAAATAGCTGAGTTCTGCCAGTACTAGCCATTCATCCTCAGGGATGAAGCCACGCAACATCACCGGCATTACCCGCTCAATCCATATGTGCCAATCATGACTCTTGAGACCAAATATCTTCAGTTTATCAAGATTCGCTCCCCTGTTTAGATTCGCTGCATACCCATCGGGGAACATCAACTGCTGTTGCACCCACAAGAGAATTTCCCTCATAGCTGGCCTTCCAAGATTGAACCATGCCTTTGGCTTCATCCAGTTCTGCTTTCCTTTCGGTTCTTTCATGTTTTGTAACGGCCTATCACATAGCGCCTCCAGATCGACTCTAGCCTTAGTATTATCCTTTGACTTCCCATCTATGCCGAACAATGTACCAAAAAGTGCCTCGGCGATATTCTTCTCAGTGTGCATCACGTCGATGTTGTGTTGGCAAAGGAGGTCTTTGAAGTAAGGCAGATCCCATAAGCATGTTTTGTGAGTCCACGCGTGCTTAGTATTATACCCCTTGAAGTACCCTGGACGTTGTGGATCTGGCTCGAGAGCGTTTAACTGATCCAGGGTCTGTTGGCCTGTCAATGCAGGTGGTGCAGAGTTTTTGACAACTCTACCCCTGATGAAGTTCTTCTTGTCTTTCCTAAACTTATGGCGAGGATCCAGGAACTGTCTATGCATGTCGAAGCAAGAAAACTTGCGACCGGCCTGAAGCCAACGAAACTCAAGAGCTCCCTTGCATGTGGGGCACGGGAACCTTCCATGCACACACCAGCCAACGAATAGCGCATACGCTGGCAAGTCATGCGTCGAGTACATGTACCAGACACGCATTATGAAGTTCCGTTTGCTAAAGGCGTCGTATGTCTTGAACCCATTATCCCAGGCTTCTTGCAATTCGTCCTTAAGCGGCTGCATGTACACATTCATATTTTTGCCCGGATAGTTGGGTCCTGGAATTATCAACGTCAGGAAAATGTTCTTTCTTTGCATAATCTGTCCGGGGGGAGATTGAGTGGAAAGACAAATACGGGCCAACAACTGTATTGGGCTGCCGTCATACCAAACACACTGAACCCATCCGTGCTGATGCCGACTCGAGGATGCCTCGGATCTGCCGCTTTGTCAGCATGTAATTCATCAAACTTTTTCCACGCAACACCATCCGATGTGTGTACCATCATCAGATTCCCATCTGCATCTAGTTCGGTTCTTTTGCCTGTTTTGTGCCATGTCATCTGTCTGGCCGTCTCTTCGACCATGAAAAGACGTTGAAGTCTTGGTACGATTGGCATATACCGAAGAACACTAACGGGGATTTTGGTCTGTGTCTTCTCACCCATACCGTTGTCTACCACAATATACCTGGAAGACTTGCAAATGGGATAATAGTTCAAGTCCGCATAGTCAAGCCTAAATAAGGCACATCCTTTCTCACAGGCATGTATCTTCTCATAGGGCATCTTCAGTGCACGGAGGATTTTGTCCGACTGGTACAGGTTTGCAGGCATTACATGGCCTTTGGGTAGAAAGCATCCAAATACTGTCATAATTGCGTCATAGAATTCTCTGCCCAAGTTGAACTGAGCCTTCAGAGCCATTACTTGTGAGATGGCATCCAACTGACAAAGCTCAGTGTGCTTGTGGAGCGGACGTTTCGAAGACTCCAACATTTCATTGAAGGCCTTTGCAGATTCCTCCATCTCCTCGTCCGAATCCCGAGCATCATCATAGCCTTGCACCATGTTTTCCATCCCGGTACCATGGTCGTCGGTGCGACGATGATCCACCTCAGCTCGGTCACGTTGGGCAGACTCACCATGAAATGTCCACACCATATAATCGGGCGTAAAACCACTCTTCTGCAGGTGTTTGCCCATTTCAGCCTCTGTCTTCTTTTCCCAATTGCCGCACCGGAAACAGGGGCACCAGGTTTTCTTTTGGCCATTTGCAAATGCGGCTTGCACAAACCCCTTAGTTTTTGTGAACCATTTAGCGCTCCATTTGTTCTGACCAGTGTGACCGGTATACATCCAAGCATGGTCACTCATCTTGACTTTCAGAGCTACTGGACACACAACAATTATATATGTAATTCACCATGTATATATTCATCAGTTGATCTACTTTGTCGATTTTATTACGTCCATGCAACCTACACTCTAATAGGTAATGATAGGTCCTAATCCCACCCGTGTATGTGTAGATTGGGTTTATTTTCCCATGCTATGCTCCGGATCCGACGCAAAATTTCGGCAGCACCTCCCCGCTGTTCTCCTGATACACGTCTCTGCAATAAACAGAGAGGATGTGTACCCGGAGAACAACAGGGGAGGCACTGACGAAATATATGCGTCGGATCCGGAGCAAAGCATATGGGAAAACGAACCCAATCTACACATACTCGGGCTGTCCATGGATAGCGTTGGACAATTCGAAAGAATCAAGGTTATAAATATACAAATGCATGCATATTTATAACTATGGCGCTTTCGAACGGGACACATATTGGTTACGCATACTGATGATTCAAGACACATATATAGCTAGCTATCAAGTTTCATCGAAATAGATCAAATAATTAATGAGGGAGGAGGACTTGTCATTTGTGCTCACCCACGAACGAAGGGGCAGAGCTCGTCAAACGCACGGCGAGGTCGTCGAACACCAAACCTCGCAGCGATGAAACAACTGCACATTTAAAACTACACGATCAACACAATTATATATGATGTTTTTCATAACAAAATCGAAAAATATATGACCTAACTAATAATTCACAAATATATGACCCCGTCGGCCTCTGGAAGGCCAAAGAACACCTTTTCGGGAGGTGTCGGTGGTCGGGGTGTCCTGTCGGTGTCGGGGTGCCGTGTCGGGGTCTCGGGGTCGGGGTGTTGGGTCAGGCTCGGGGTCGGGGTCTCAGGGTCGGGGTGTCTGGTCGGGGTGCCGGGTCGGGGTCGGGGTGCCGTGTCGGTGTCGGGGTAAGGGTGAGTGTGGTGTCAGGGTGTCGGTGTCGGGGTGTCGTGTCGGTGTCGGGGTCGGGGTCTCGGGGTCGGGGTGTCAGGTCGGGGTGCCGGGTCGGGGTCGGGGTGCCGTGTCGGGGTCGGGGTGTCGGGTCAGGCTCGGGGTCGGGGTGTCGGGGTCGGGGTCTAGTGGTCGGGGTGTCGTGTCGGGGTGCCAGGTCGGGGTCGGGGTGCCGTGTCGGGTCAGGGTTTTTTCCTCTTTTTTCCTTTTCTTCTTCTTCCTATTCTTCCTTTTCTTCCTTTTCTTCCTTCTTCTTCTTCTTCTTCTTCTTCTTCTTCTTCTTCTTCTTCTTTCCTTTTTCCTCTTCTTCTTCTCCTCCTCTCCTCTTTTTTCTTCTTCTTCTTCTTCCTCTTCTTCTTTTTTCTTCTCCTCCTCCTCTTCTTCTTCTTCCTTTCCTTTTTCCTCTTCTTCTTCTCCTCCTCTCCTCTTTTTCTCTTCTTCTTCTTCTTTCCTAAAACTAAACTAAACCTAAAACTAAAACTAAAACTAAATCTAAACTAAACATAAACCTAAAACTAATAAAACAGAAAAAAAAAAGGAAAAAACTAAATCTAAACCTAAAACTAAACTAAACCTAAAACTAAAACTAAAACTAAAACTAAACTAAAACTAAAAACAGAAAAAAACAGAAAAAAGGAGGGGGGCTCACCTGGGGCAGGGCCGGTGGAGGAGGGGGGCGGGGCGGTGGAGGAGCTGGCGGGGGCGCCGGGGCGGCCTGGGGCGGCGGGGGGCCGGGCCCGGGGCGGTGGGGCGGCGGGGCGGCGGGGGGCCGGGGCGGCGTGGGGCCGGGGCGGGGGGGCGACGGGGCGGCGGGGGGCCGGGGCGGCGGGGGCGACGGGGCAGCGGCGGGGGCGAGAGGCGGCGGCGCGCGACGGGCGGCGGCGGTGGCGGTGGGTTGGGAAGTGGTGGCGGGGCGAGGAGAGAACAGAGAGGGGCGGGGGGTACGGGCCGTTAGATACTGCCCTCTTTGCCGTCCGCCCCTCTTTGCCGTCCGCCCTTTTGCCTCTTTGCCATCTGCTGGCAGACGGCAAAGAGGTGGGCCGTTAAGTTTTTCCCAAACGGGCGGGGGGTGGGGGCCACCTCTCTCTTTGCCGTCTGCTGGCGGACGGCAAAGATCTGGCGGACAACAAAGAGCTTCTTTGCCGTCCGCCAGATCTTTGCCGTCTGCTTTTTGGTAGCTAATGGCAAAGAGCTTCTTTGCCGTCAGCTAGCAGACGACAAAGAGCTGGCAGATGGCAAATTAGCTGATTCCAGTAGTGATTTTAGAATATCCACTTCAAGTTGTCTATGTACCACGTAAGCATCCAAGAAGTCCATAACCACGGACCCGGCTATTCGAATAGATCATGAAAACCCTGCAGGGGTGTACTTCTTCACACACGCTCTCGCCACTTACCGCCATGTACACGTCATGTATCTCAGCAACCTTCAAGCGGAAGCCTGGCGAGGGAGTCGGCCACGACCTAACTAACCACACAAGACTCTAGTCCAGGTTTATCGCCTATTCAGGTTCCATCCGCAAGAAGATCCGGCCGAGGTTTCGCTCACGGCCCCAAACGATGTGAGCATGGTTCCCAAGCCCACCATCCGGGTGCCACCTGGTACACCGTGCCACTGTGCCTAGTCTGTCCCAAGCCCACCTGGCCGGGTGCCACTTGGTAGACTACTAACACTACCTACAAACACCAGAAACTAATTGCAACTCCTGGACAGAGACCAAGTCGGTTAATAAGTCGAGAGAGCTTGGAGCGCCCGGAGCCCAATGTGTGGTAGTAGCTAGTCATTGGACAACTTACAAAGAACTCGTTTCTTAGGGACGGTTCCAATGAGACAACCCACCATGTACTCGTACATGGCCTCTCACCGCTACCTTTACCAAATGTGTTGACACACTTAACTCCCAACATCAGAACATAGCACTGCACTTCAATTCATTCCCAATGAATCAGACCTGACATACTCTAAGAAATAGCAGGCAATGCATGGTAGGAACACAACATGGCTCAATCAACTCCTACACATGCTAGTGGGTTTCAAATATTTACTGTGGCAGCGACAGGTCATGCAGAGGATGGGTTCAACTACCGCAGCATAAAGTAGCAGTTGAATCGTTGTTGTCCTAATGCACTAAAAGAGAGCAGGAGCGAGAGGGTAGGATTGTATCGAAATGAACAAGGGGGGTTTGCTTGCCTGGTGGATCAACAGGGGGGCACTGCTCCTCAGACAGGTACTCTGGAGCACTCTCCGGAGCAGGACCTATCGATAAGGAACGGTGTCGACAATCAATACTCAATCATTTGCAACAATATGATGCATGAACATGGCATGAAGATGTGATGTTGTTTGAGGTAATGCAACTAGCATTCATTTGGTTGAAGTCCATTTGAACCAAAGGTTCAAATGCATCTCCAAAATAAGCTCTTATAAATGCCATTCATGTGTTTTCACCTCTTCCGCGGGTATAAGTTGGCTTGTCATGCTTGGAAATGGTACAGATGGATAGATGGCATTTTTCTTATAATTTTTCATATATAAATTATTTCAATCTGAGCTACGGTTGGATTTCTATGAATTTTAGAAGTTTATATCATTTTCTGGATTTTCCTGATTATTTTAATACCAGAAAATGAATAACTACGTCAGCATGACAGTGGCATGACGTCAGTGAGTCAACCGCGGCAGACCAGGTCAAATCTGACGTGTGGGAGTGACTCAGTTAGTTAACAGGTTTTTTTACTAATCTAACAACAATTAGTGGCGCTAGGGCCCACTGTCAGTGTCTCAAGGTTAACTAAGTGGTGATTAGCTTAAGCTAATCACCTGGCAGGTCGGGCCCGCACGTCGGGCCGGCAAGGTTAACACCGGCGACCTCAGGACGTGGCGGCGTCCGCGTTACGGGCCACAGGGGCGGCGACTAAGGGCACCGGGGCGTAGCCCGGGCTCTCGCGCATCCAGCGGAGCAGGTAGGAGGAGCTGGGGTGGCCGGAGCTCGCCGGAGCGGAGCTCGGGGCGGTGGCCGAAGCACGGCTACGGGCGGGAGCGGGCTGCGGGCACGGGGAGGCCACCCGAGGGGCTCTGCAACGCGTCCCTGGTCGCGTGGGCCGTCGGAGACGAGCAGGTGGAGCGTCTGGGCACGAAGCGAGGGCGAGGCCGTGACGGTGGGCGCGACAACGGCAAGCGGTGGCAACGGCGGCGCTCGGGCATTCGCGGGAGAGGGCGACAGAGGCGGGGAGGAGGATTGGAGAGAGCGAGAGAGGCCTGGGGGCGTGTGGCATCGTTCGCGACCGCCAGGGCATCGAGGAAGAGGCCAGGCAGGCAGCTCGCGTGGCGCGCGGAGCGTGCATGCGCGCCAGACACACGCCTCGCCTACTGGCGCGAGGTGGGGGACGGTGCGGTGGCCGGTGGGCTGGGCCGGCTACTGGGCCAAGCTAGGATGCACAGTGCTGGGCTGCACAGGTATGTGGCCTAGGCAAGGGTTTTCCTTTTTCTGTTTTCTTTTCTATTTTTCTGACATTTGTTTGATTTAAAAACAATACCAAACTAATTTATCTACTTATGCCAATTTTTGTAGGAGCTAGTGATATTATTCCAGAGCTCCTCATGAACTAGCATAATTTTTGGACATATATAAAATATATAACATATATATCCAATGCAAATAAGTATTGCATTAATTCCAAATGGCCAAATTAAATATTTATGAGCTCCTGAAAATATTTGTTTGAACTTTACCTCTGACCAATATTTTCAAAGAGCAACATGAACATTTTCTTGGACCCTTTTGGAGCAATTTTTATCTGGGTTATTTCCAGAAATGATTTCTGAGGGTTTCACAAATCCCCAATTCAAATTTAAATGAAATTTAGACATGATGCACACATGACTAGCTAGTCTAGGTCATACCAGAACTAGGGATGTGATATCTAAGTATCGAGTTGTAATTCTTGAGTTTTAAGTAAATAAAAGAGTGATGATCATCATTATTAGAGCATTGTCCCATGTGAGAAAAGGATGATGGAGACTATGATTCCCCCACAAGTCGGTATGAGATTTCGGACGAAAAATAAAATAAAAAAAGAGGCCATAAAAAGAGAAAAAAGGCCCAAACAAAAAAATGAGAGAAAAAGAGAGAAGGGGCAATGTTACTATCTTGTTTCCACACTTTTGCTTCAAAGTAGCACCATGATCTTCATGATAGAGAGTCTCCTATTTTGTCACTTTCATATACTAGTGGGAATTTTTCATTATAGAACTTGGCTTGTATATTCCAATGATGGGCTTCCTCAAAATGCCCTAGGTCTTGGTGAGCAAGCAAGTTGGATGCACACCCACTTAGTTTCTATTGTTGAGCTTTCATATATTTATAGCTCTAGTGCATCCATTGCATGGCAATCCCTACTCCTTGCATTGACATCAATTGATGGGCATATCCATAGCCCGTTGATTAGCCGCGTCAATGTGAGACTTTCTCCCCTTTGTCTTCTCAAACAACATCCATCATCATATTCTGTTCCACCCATAGTGCTATGTCCATGGCTCGCGCTCATATATTGCGTGAAAGTTGAAAGAGTTTGAAAAGGCTAAGTACGATACAATTTCTTGGCTTGTCATCAGGGTTGTGCATGATGGGAGCATTTTGTGTGATGAAAATGAAGCATGGCCAAACTATATGATTTTGTAGGGATAAGCTTTCTTTGGCTATGTTATTTTGATAAGACATAATTGCTTGGTTAGCATGCTTGAAGTATTATTATTTTGGGTTAATTAGATAAATGCCACTCCAATTATGGCGATTCATAAAAATGCCATTGCAATTTCCAAACTTTGAAAAATGCCACTGCAAATTTTGCAATCTTTGAAGAACACCACTGCAGACTTCGAAAAATGCCACTGGAAGTGGCATGAAATGGCATTTTTCAAATTTTGGAAATTGCGGTGGCATTTCTCAGAATCGCCATAATTGGAGTGGCATTTATCAAATTAACCCTATTATTTTTATGTCAATATTAAACTTCCGTCTAGAATCTTTTAGATCTAAACATTCTTTTTTTGAGCAAACACAGTAGGGTAAAAACCCTACTGTAACTCTATTTTCATTAATATGGGGGGTGTTATATACAGATGGATTACAACAAAGGAGGGAGCATAAAAAGGAAATGTTTACAAATAGTCCAACCAGCTTTGCATTCCCTCCTTTAAACTAGGTTTGACTCTTTTCATGATGGTGCCAAAATGTTCCTTGAAGCAGGAAATACAATAGCTCAAGTCCCTTTCCTTGTTATCAAAAATGATGTTGTTTCTGTGTTTCCAGATTGTCCAACAACCAGCAATTAGGCATTCTTTAAAGGGCTGAATCTGAGTTCTATTTCTGGTTTCGATAAGCATATCATTGCAGTTCAAATCAGTGTTCCATTCAAAGCCAAGTGATAACCAAAAGTTTTGGCTAAAATCACATGAGAAGAAGAGATGTTTCATGTATTCATTAGGCTCATCATCACATAAGACACATATGGAACTCTCAATGTAGAAGTTTTTCCTGGTGAGAAGATCTCTGGTGTTTAATCTATCCAGAAGAAGGAGCCAGAAAAAGAATTTTTGTTTAGGAAGGCAACCAGACTTCCAAATCCATTGGAAAGATTTGGAAGCTTTCTTAGGGCATCCCAAATATTCAAGGTAGACCTTCTTAGCATTGTAATGTCCAGAGGCCCATTTAAACTTCCAGATGTCAGGTTCACTGTTACTCATCACACCATTAATGAGGGCCATGAGCTCAGTGCTCTGTTGAACAGCCACAGAAGACATAGGTAGGTGGAACATGCTATAGAAGTCATTCTCAGTTTCAATGCAAGCCTTTTGAAGAAAGATGTCTTTGTTTATGGCATAGGAGTATAGGTGTGGGAAGTTGTCTTTCAGTGGGTTGTCATTCCATTTGTCGTGCCATAAAGAAATGGTGTCACCAACACCAGTGATGACCCACAAGTATAGGGGATCTATCATAGTCCGTTCGATAAGTAAGAGTGTCGAACTCAACGAGGAGCAGAAGGAAATGATAAGCGGTTTCCAGCAAGATATTCTCTGCAAGTACTGAAATAAGTGGTAACAGATAGTTTTGTGATAAGATAATTGTAACGAGCAACAAGTAACAAAGGTAAATAAGGTGCACCAAGGTGGCCCAATCCTTTTTGTAGCAAAGGACAAGCCTGGACAAACTCTTATATGGTGTAAAGCACTCCTGAGGACACATGGGAATATCGTCAAGCTAGTTTTCATCGCGCTCATATGATTCGCGTTCGGTACTTTGATAATTTGGTATGTGGGTGGACCGGTGCTTGGGTGCTTCCCTTACTTGGACAAATATCCCACTTATGATTAACCTCTATTGCAAGCATCCGCAAATACAACAAAAGTATTAAGGTAAACCTAACCATAGCATGAAACATATGGATCCAAATCAGCCCCTTACGAAGCAACGCATAAACTAGGGTTTAAGCTTCTGTCACTCTAGCAACCCATCATCTACTTATTACTTCCCAATGCCTTCCTCTAGGCCCAAACAATGGTGAAGTGTCGTGTAGTCAACATTCACATAACACCACTAGAGGAGAGACAACATACATCTCATCAAAATATCGAACGAATACCAAATTCACATGACTACTAATAGCAAGACTTCTCCCATGTCCTCAAGAACAAAAGTAACTACTCACAAAGCATAAACATGTTCATAATCAGAGGGGTATTAATGTGCATATAGGATCTGAATATGATCTTCCACCAATTAAACCAACTAGCATCAACTACAAGGAGCAATTAACACTACTAGCAACCTACTAGCACCAATCCCGGACTTGGAGACAAGAATTGGATACAAGAGATGAACTAGAGTTTTGAGATGAGATGGTGCTGATGAAGATGTTGATGAAGATTTCCCTCTCCCGATGAGAGGAGCGTTGGTGATGACGATGGCGATGATTTCCCCCTCTGGGAGGGAAGTTTCCCCGGCAGAACAGCCCTGCCAGAACCCTAGATTGGCTCCCCCAAGGTTCCGCCTTGTGGCGGCGGAGTTTCGTCTGACAAGATGGCTTATGATTTTTTTCCATCGAAAGAGTCCATATAGCAGAAGATGGTCACCGGGGGGCCACCAGGGGGCCCACGAGGTTGGGGGCGCGCCTAGGGGGTAGGGCGCGCCCCCCACCCTCGTGGGTAGGGTGTGGCCCCGCTGGTGAAGTTCTTGCGCTCAATGTTTTTTATATATTTGGAAAACATCATCTGTGAAGTTTCAGGACTTTTGGAGTTGTGCAGAATAGGTCTCTAATATTTGCTCCGTTTCCAGCCAGAATCCCAGCTGCCGGCATTCTCCCTCTTTATGTAAACCTTGTAAAATAAGAGAGAATAGGCATAAGTATTGTGACATAATGTGTAATAACAGCCCATAATGCAATAAATATTGATATAAAAGCATGATGCAAAATGGACGTATCAACTCCCCCAAGCTTAGACCTCGCTTGTCCTCAAGCGAAAAGCCGAGATCGAAAAATATGTCCACATGTTTAGAGATGAAGGTGTCGATAAAAATAAAATACGGACATGAGGGCATCATTATTATTCTTAGAGCAGCAACTTATATAGTTCTTGTCATATGATATCTTATGCTAGAGTAATATTCAATCACAATATCAAGTATGGATCGTAAACTTCATTGAAAACTAACAAACTATAATCTCATTCATTGAAGCAATTGCAATTTAACATAACATAGGAAAGAGTCAATGTATAAGAGCTTTTCAGCAAGTCCACATACTCAACTATCATATAGTCTTTCACAATTGCTGACACTCACGCTACTTATGGGTATGGAGTTTTAATCGGACACAGAGAAAGATAGGGGCTTATAGTTTCGCCTCCCAACGTCTTACCTCAAGGGTAATGTCAATAGTAATAGTTCATAAGAACTCACATTCAATTAGCCATATATACCATGATCTTTCCAACATATTGTGCTTGCCAAAGGATAAAATGTAAAAAGTAACGGTGAAGATCACCATGATTCTTTTGCAGTATAGGAGATAAAAGTAAAATATAGGCCCTTCGCAGAGGGAAGCAGAGGTTGTGGTTGGATGCACAAAATCCTAATGTGAAAGAACATCACTTTATATTGCCACTTGTGATATGGACCTTTATTATGCAGTCTATTGCTTTTATTACTTCCATATCACACGATCGTATAAAGCTTATTTCTACCACACCATTCAATCATACATATTTAGAGAGCAATTTTTATTGCTTGCACCAATTACAACTTACTTGATGGATCTTACTCAATCCAAAGGTAGGTATGGTGGACTCTCATGGCAAAACTGGTTTAAGGGTATTTGGAAGCACAAGTAGTATCTCTACTTGGCGCAATGAATTTGGCTAGCATGAGGGAGAAAGGCAAGCTCAACATGTTGGAGGATCCAAGACAATATAATTTTGTCTCAAATGTAAGAAAACATAACCCATTATGTTGTCTTCCTTGTCCAATGTCAACTCTTTAGCATGTCATATTTTAATGAGTGCTCACAATCATAAAAGATGTCCAAGATAGTATATTTATATGTGAAGACCTCTCTTTCTTTATTACTTCCTATTAATTGCAACGATGACCAAAACTCTGTTTGTCAACCCTCAATAACTTTTATTGATCA
The DNA here is from genome assembly GCF_056163025.1 of Triticum urartu. Lineage (NCBI taxonomy): Eukaryota > Viridiplantae > Streptophyta > Magnoliopsida > Poales > Poaceae > Triticum > Triticum urartu. The sequence goes on from NC_141877.1 coordinate 542,678,684, forward strand.
TACTCTTTCTATGTGAGCTCATTACTCTTCATAAGAGTCACATGATCTCTTTGTTTCTTTTTATTTCTTTCTCTTTTCTTTTCTTTTATTTGGGATCATGGCTAAAATAAGCAAGCCCTTGACTCAACACTAATCTTTATTATATAGTTCATGGACTCAATTACATAGAAGGATAATAAAGCAAAACTCACAACTAGATCATACTAAGAACTTTTATTCTACTAGATCAAAATATTACCAAAAGGATCGAACTAAGAAAAATGATAAAGATAAAAGTGATGGTGATACGATACCGGGGCACTCCCCCAAGCTTGGCAGTTGCCAAGTGGAGTGCCCATACCAGATACTCAATTCTTCTTTGTTGGAGGAGACGGTGGTGATGTTGTTGATGGCGTGGGCTTCTTCCTTAATTTGCGTTTGAGGACAGAATTTTGGTCCCTTAGGTCCTCGATCTCCTGCTCCAAGCTCAGTATCTTTTTGCATAGTTCCTGCTTGTTCTCCTGCAAGAGGCGAAAAGGGATAAACTCGATCTTAGGTTTCTTTACCCTATCCAGGAGGCTTGACTTTTTGAACTCCACATGCATGTACCTAGGTCGAGGTAGTGGGACTTCATCTTCATCTGAGCTCGTCTCCTCCTTTCCCTTGGGTTCATAGTCCTCTTCTTCTTCCGTAGTCCAACCAAAGTGCTCCACATCCCCATAGACTTTAGGATCTGCGAGGTAATCAGCCACATAGATTTCTCCTTCTGAATCCTGGGATGACATGTTTCTCTGTCTGCAGCAGGACAACTCAAAACAAAGACAAGAGATATTTGCGTGATACGGGAGTCAAAACCCCCGGGAGATTATATAATGAATTTTACCGACCAAAATACGTGTCCTGCAAGAAAACGGAGTCCGGAAAGCACACGAGGTGCCCACGAGGTAGGGGGCGTGCCCTCCACCCTCGTGGAGCCCTCGTGTCCTTTCCAGACTTCTACTTATTTTTCTATTTTTCTAAATATTCCAAAACGGAGAAATATTGCCTTAAAAACTGTTCTGGAGTCGGTTTACTTACCGTACGACATACCTATTCCTTTTCGGATTCTGAAGCGTTCCGGAAAGTGTCCCTTATGTATTCCTCCGGGGTTACGGTTTCAATAATATTGGTTTCAACATTTATGGGATTACCTGAGATATAATGTTTGATTCTTTGACCATTTACCACCTTCGGATTTGTGCCTTCGAAGTTGTTGATTTTTATGGCACCGGAACGGTAGACCTCCTCGATAACGTAGGGACCTTCCCATTTAGAGAGAAGTTTTCCTGCAAAAAATCTTAAACGAGAGTTGTATAGCAATACATAATCACCTACGTTAAACTCACGCTTTTGTATCCTTTTGTCATGCCATCTTTTAACTTTTTCTTTAAACAACTTGGCATTTTCGTAGGCTTGGGTTCTCCGTTCATCAAGTGAGCTAATATCAAATAACCTCTTATCACCAACAAGTTTAAAATCATAATTAAGTTCTTTAATAGCCCAATAAGCCTTGTGTTCTAGTTCGAGAGGTAAGTGACATGTTTTTCCATAGACCATTTTATACGGAGACATACCCATAGGATTTTTATATGCAGTTCTATAGGCCCATAATGCATCATCAAGTTTCTTGGACCAATTCTTTCTGGACCTATTAACAGTCTTTTGCAAAATTAATTTGAGTTCTCTATTACTCAATTCTACTTGACCACTAGACTGAGGATGATAAGGAGATGCAATTCTATGATTAACATCATATTTAGCAAGCATTTTACGGAAAGCACCATGAATAAAATATGAACCACCATCAGTCATTAAATATCTAGGGACTCCAAACCTTGGAAAGATAACTTCTTTAAGCATTTTAATAGAAGTGTTATGATCACCACTACTAGTTGGAATAGCTTCTACCCACTTAGTAACGTAATCAACGGCAACTAAAATATGTGTATAACCATTAGAGGAAGGGAAAGGTCCCATATAGTCAAAGCCCCAAACATCAAATGGTTCAATAACAAGTGAATAATTCATAGGCATTTCTTGACGTCTACTAATATTACCAATTCTTTGACATTCATCACAAGATAAGACAAACTTACGGGCATCCTTGAAGAAAGTAGGCCAATAAAAACCAGATTGTAGTACCTTATGTGCAGTTCTATCTCCAGCATGGTGCCCTCCATAAGCTTCGGAGTGACACTTGCGTAGGATCTGTTCCTATTCATTCTCAGGTAAACAACGTCTAATAACACCATCTACTCCTTCTTTATAAAGATGTGGGTCGTCATCCCAAAAGTAATGCCTCAAATCATAAAAAAAAACTTTTTCTTTTGCTGGTATGTGAAACTAGGTGGTATAAACTTAGCAACAATGTAATTAGCATAATCAGCAAACCATGGAGCAGTATGAGAAGCATTTATGACATTTAATTGCTCATCAGGGAAGCTATCATCAATAGGTAGTGGGTCATCAAGCACATTTTCTAACCTAGACAAGTTGTCTGCAACGGGGTTCTCAGCTGCTTTTCTATCAATAATATGTAAATCAAATTCTTGAAGCAAGAGAAGCCATCTAATAATTCTAGGTTTAGCATCTTTCTTTTCCATAAGATATTTAATAGCAGCATGATCAGTGTGAATAGTTACTTTAGAATCAATAATATAAGGTCTAAACTTATCATAGGCAAATACAACTGCTAAGAATTATTTTTCAGTAGTAGCATAATTTCTTTGAGCATTGTCTGGAGTTTTACTAGCATATTGAATAACATTTAGTTTCTTATCAACTCTTTGTCCTAGAACAGCACCTACAGCATAATCACTAGCATCGCACATAATTTCAAAGGGTAAATTCCAATCAGGTGGCTGGACAATAGGTGCAGAGATCAATGCTTTCTTAAGTATTTCAAATGCTTCTACACAATCATCATCAAAGACAAATGGTATATCTTTTTGTAATAAATTAGTCAGAGGCCGAGAGATTTTTGAGAAGTCCTTAATGAACCTCCTATAAAAACCGGCATGACCAAGGAAACTTCTTATACCTTTGATGTCCTTAGGACATGGCATCTTTTCAATAGCATCAACCTTGGCTTTATCAACTTCAATACCTCTTTCAGAAACTTTATGCCCCAAGACAATACCTTCATTAACCATAAAGTGGCACTTTTCCCAATTCAAGACAAGATTAGTTTCTTCACATCTCTGCAAAACTCGATCAAGGTTGCTTAAGCAATCATCAAAAGAAGATCCATAGACGGAAAAGTCGTCCATGAAAACCTCACAAATCTTTTCATAAAAGTCAGATAATATAGCCATCATGCATGTTTGAAAGGTAGCAGGTGCATTACATAAACCAAAAGGCAAATGTCTATAAGCAAAAGTACCAAAAGGGCATGTAAAAGTAGTCTTTGATTGATCTTTGGCTGACACAGGTATTTGAGAGAAACCAGAATAACCATCTAGAAAGCAAAAATGTGTATGTTTGGATAATCTTTCTAGCATTTGATTGATAAAAGGTAAGGGGTAATGATCCTTTTTAGTAGCCTTATTTAATTTGTGGAAATCAATTACCATCCTATAACCAGTAAAAATTCTTTAAGGAATTAATTCATCTTTGTCATTAGGAACAACAGTAATACCTCCCTTCTTAGGGACACAATGGACAGGGCTTACCCACTGACTATCAGCAACGGGGTAAATTATACCTGCCTCAAGGAGCTTTAGTATCTCCTTTCTTACCACTTCTTTCATTTTAGGATTCAGACGGAGTTGATGATCATGAACTGGTTTAGCATCTTCTTCCAAATTAATTTTATGTTGACATAGACTGGGACTAATGCCCTTAAGATCATCAAGAGTATACCCAATAGCAGCACGGTGCTTCTTCAGAATTTTCAATAATCTCTCTTCTTTATGTTCTGAAAGGTTAGCACTAATAATAACAGGATATATCTTTTTCTCATCAAGATAAGCATATTTAAGAGTATTCGGTAAAGGTTTAAGGTCAAACACGGGATCACCCTTGGGTGGAGGAGGATCCCCTAGGATTTCAACAGGTAAATTGTGTTTCAGAATAGGTTCCTGTTTAAACAATACTTCATCTAATTCTCTTCTTTCATTCATAAACATATCATTTTCACGGTCTAGCAAATATTGTTCTAAAGGATCACTAGGAGGTACGACAATAGAGGCAAGACCAATAATTTCATCTTTACTAGGTAATTCTTCTTCACGATGTTGTCTACTAAATTTAGAAAAATTAAATTCATGAGTCATATCATCTAAACTGACAGTAACAACATCTCTTTTACAATCTACGGTAGCATTAACAGTATTTAAGAAGGGTCTACCAAATATAATGGGACAGAAGCTATCTTGTGGGGAACCAAGAACAAGAAAATCAGCAGGATATTTAGTTTTCCCACACAAGACTTCAACATCTCTAACAATTCCCATTGGTGAAATAGTATCTCTATTAGCAAGTTCAATTGTGACATCAATATCTTCTAACTCAATAGGTGCAATGTCATGCATAATTTCGTTGTATAAGTCAATAGGTATTGCACTAGCACTAGCACCCATATCACATAAGCCATGATAACAATGATCTCCTATTTTAACTGAAATAACAGGCATACCTACCACAGGTCTAGGTTTATCTGTATCACGGGGTTTAGCAATTCTAGCAGTTTCATCACAGAAATAAATAACATGCCCATCTATATTATCAGACAAGAGATCTTTAACAATAGCAATATTAGGTTCAACTTTAACTTGCTCAGGAGGTGTATATGTTTTAATATTGCTTTTACGAACCACAGTTGAAGCTTTAGCATGATCCTTTATCCTAACAGGGAAAGGTGGTTTTTCAACATAAGAAGTAGGAGCAATAGGATCATTATAAGTAATAGTCTTTTCTTCAACTTTAATAGGTGCAACTACTTTTACTTCTATGGGAGGATGATATTTAAACCACTTCTCCTTGGGGAGATCAACATAAGCAGCAAAAGATTCACAAAAAGAAGCTACTATCTTAGAGTCAAGTCCATATTTAGTGCTAAATTTACGAAAAAGTCCATATTTAGTGCTAAATATACCTGACTCCTTACCATTGTCAAGGTCCCAATCTTCGGAGTTGCATTTAATTCTTTCCAATAAATCCCATTTTAATTCAATAGTCTTCATCATAAAAGAGCCAGCACAAGAAGTATCAAGCATGGTGCAATTGTTATCAGAAAGCCGAGCATAAAAATTTTGAATAATCATTTCTCTTGAGAGCTCATGATTGGGGCATGAATATAACATTGATTTAAGCCTCCCCCAAGCTTGAGCGATGCTTTCTCCTTCGCGAGGCCAAAAATTATATATATAATTGCGATCACGATGAACAAGATGCATAGGATAAAACTTTTGATGAAATTCCAATTTCAATCGTTTGTAGTTCCAAGACTCCATATCATCACATAGCCTATACCATGTCGATGCATCTCCCCTCAAAGATAAAGGGAAGACCTTCTTCTTAACAACATCTCCGGGTACACCTGCAAGCTTAAATAATCCACAAACTTCATCCACATATATTAGATGTCCATCAGGATGTTTTGTTCCATCTCCTAAAAAAGGATTAGCTAGCAGCTTTTCTACCATACCCAAAGGAATTTCAAAGCAAGCATTTTCATTTTCAGTAGGTTCAATAGGTTGAGGAGCAACTCTTTGCTCTACTGGTCGGGGTGAAGATACCCCGAACAAGCCCCTCAGAGGATTACTTTCCATAGTAACAAGTGACAGTAAATTTCAGCACACTATATAAATTTTTCCTTACCAAATTCCACCTACCAAAGGCGCTTCACTCCCCGGCAACGGCGCCAGAAAAGAGTCTTGATGACCCACAAGTATAGGGGATCTATCGTAGTCCTTTCGATAAGTAAGAGTGTCGAACCCAACGAGGAGCAGAAGGAAATGATAAGCAGTTTCCAGCAAGGTATTCTCTGCAAGTACTGAAATAAGTGGTAACAGATAGTTTTGTGATAACATAATTGTAATGAGCAACAAGTAACAAAGGTAAATAAGGTGCAGTAAGGTGGCCGAATCCTTTTTGTAGAAAAGGACAAGCCTGGACAAACTCTTATATGGTGTAAAGCGCTCTTGAGGACACATGGGAATATCGTCAAGCTAGTTTTCATCACGCTCATATGATTCGCGTTCTGTACTTTGATAATTTGGTATGTGGGTGGACCGGTGCTTGGTTGCTGCCCTTACTTGGACAAACACCCCACTTATGATTAACCTCTATTGCAAGCATCCGCAAATACAACAAAAGTATTAAGGTAAACCTAACCATAGCATGAAACATATGGATCCAAATCAGCCCCTTACGAAGCAACGCATAAACTATGGTTTAAGCTTCTGTCACTCTAGCAACCCATCATCTACTTATTACTTCCCAATGCCTTCCTCTAGGCCCAAACAATGGTGAAGTGTCATGTAGTCGACGTTCACATAACACCACTAGAGGAGAGACAACATACATCTCATCAAAATGTCGAACGAATACCAAATTCACATGACTACTAATAGCAAGAATTCTCCCATGTCCTCAGGAACAAAAGTAACTACTCACAAAGCATAAACATGTTCATAATCAGAGGGGTATTAATGTGCATATAGGATTTGAACATATGATCCTCCACCAATTAAACCAACTAGCATCAACTACAAGGAGTAATTAACACTACTAGCAACCTACTAGCACCAATCCCGGACTTGGAGACAAGAATTGGATACAAGAGATGAACTAGGGTTTTGAGATGAGATGGTGCTGATGAAGATGTTGATGAAGATTGCCCTCTCCCGATGAGAGGAGCGTTGGTGATGACGATGGCGATGATTTCCCCCTCCGGGAGGGAAGTTTCCCCGGCAGAACAGCCCCGCCAGAACCCTAGATTGGCTCCGCCAAGGTTCCGCCTCGTGGCTGTGGAGTTTTGTCCGAGAAGATGTCTTATGATTTTTTCCATCAAAAGAGTCCATATAGCAGAAGATGGTCACCGGGGGGCCACCAGGGGCCCACGAGGTAGGGGGCGCGCCCAGGGGGTAGGGCGCGCCCCCCACCCTCGTGGGCAGGGTGTGGCCCCTGGTGAAGTTCTTGCGCTCAATGTTTTTTATATATTTGGAAAACATCATCCGTGAAGTTTCAGGACTTTTGGAGCTGTGTAGAATTGGTCTCTAATATTTGCTCCTTTTCCAGCCAGAATCCCAGCTGCCGGCATTCTCCCTCTTTATGTAAACCTTGTAAAATAAGAGAGAATAGGCATAAGTATTGTGACATAATGTGTAATAACAGCCCATAATGCAATAAATATTGATATAAAAGCATGATGCAAAATGGACGTATCAACCAGCAATACAAGTTGTGAGGTCTTTGTGTTTGTCAAGAATAGAGCAGCAATCTCTCCACCAGAATGAGCCAAGCCTAGTTGGGAATTGTGGTAGCTCACCATTTCCATAGTATTTGCTCCAAATAAGATGCACTCATGGGATATCCATTTTATTGAAGAACTTGTGTGGGAATTTGGTCAAGAGTGCTTTGTTGTGTGCTCTAAGATCCAGAACACCAAGACCACCAGCATCCCTGGGTACGCAAACTTGTTCCCATTTGACAAGGCATTTGCCAAATTTATTGATGTCCTTACCATACCAAAGAAAACTTCTGCCAGATTTTTCAAAATGATCCAAGATGGTGAAGGGCACCCCGATACAACACATGGCAAATATAGGTAGTGAAGTGATAATAGCCTTGAGGTGAGTGAGTCTACCTGAATATGACATCATTGTTGCAATCCCAGATAACCTTTTATCCAATCTAGAAACCATTGGCATGAACTCATCAACTCTTGGTCTGGTGGACCCCATTGGTAGTCCCAGATAAGTGAAAGGCATGCTTTATTTTCTACAGCCCAAAATATTGGCAAGTTGAGTGGATTTTTCATTAGAGATGTTAATGGGTACAAGAGAGGATTTATGGAAATTCACCTAAGTCCAGTGAAATCTGAAAATGTCTTTAAAGTCTCCATAACATGTGAAATCTGATGAGGCACAACTGGCATAATAATTAAGGTGTCATCAGCATATTGGACAATAGGGTATGACATAGAAGCAGGTTGCTCAATTGGAGTATTGATGTGGCCATTGTGCCAAGCTTGGTTAATCAGGATCTGTAGCAATTCAGCAACAATAACAAATAAAAGAGGGGAGAGAGGGTCCCCTTGTCTTACTCCACATTTGCATTTGATTTTCTTCCCAGGTACACCATTTAAAATTACAGAAGCACAGGCAGTCTGTAGGATGTTATTGATCCATCTAATCCATTTGTCTCCAAACCCCGGGTGTTTGAGCATGAAAAGGATGGCCCCATAGTTGATTTTGTCAAATGCTTTCTCAAAGTCCACTTTGAAAATGAAAATTTCTTTCTTAGACTTGTGGCACATATGGATGTACTCAAAATACCATGCAAAACAATCCTGAATATTCCTGGTTTTGATGAAACCATATTGATTCTTGCTTATCACAGGAATGATGCATTTTTGGACTTTGTTTGCAAGTAGCTTAGTAAGGATTTTGATAGGCATACTTACCAAGGAGATGGGCCTGAAGTCATTGGGAGTTTCTGGGTTTTCTTTCTTAGGGATCAGGGCAATATAAGTAGTATTAACTGGAGCAAGATCCACACTCTCAGATTGGAAATCCTGAAGAAATTTGTAGATACTCTCTTTAATAATATGCCAACATTTCTTCATGAAAATGCCATTAAAACCATCAGGTCCAGGGGATTTTTCATTAGGCATAGAATTAATGACATCATCCACTTCTTTCATATAGAAAGGTTGTTCCAACTCCTCTTGATTAATTGATCTGGATAGATGATCAATGTTGAAGTTCATTTGGGATGTGCTAGCAGTGCCAATCCTGTTTTTGAATGAGTTCCACAAAATAGTTGCTTTTTGCTCATGATCATTAACAATCAGGTTATCAGTGTTGAGTAGGAAAGTAATATAATTACTTCTGAAAACATGTGTGGCAATAGCATGGGAAATTTTGGTGTTTTCATCACCCAGCTGAGCCCATCTAATATTGGCTCTAATTCTCCAATATTTTATTTTAGCCTTAAGAAGTTTATTAGTATGCTTGCTCAATAACTTCATGAAGTTCTTCTCATGTTGAAAGAGATCTCTTTGATCTTCAATGCCATCTAGGAGCTTAACATAGAAGCAGCAATTTTCAATGGTTTTATTGAGCTATGAAAGTTGTTTGCTCCAAATCTTCAGTCCTTTTCTAATGGACTTAAACCTAGTCACCAAGTTCTTTGCTGAGTCAGCATAGAAAATGCAATTATTCTAATAATTAGAGACATTGTCAATAAAACCTTCAAAGTCCAACCAAAATTCCTCAAACTTGAATATGTGGCACTTGGGGGTCATGTTGTCAATCTGAATATTTATGGGGACATGATCAGAGGAGAGTTTGGCCATGGGGGTTGCAAGAGTATTTGGGAACTTGCTAGTCCAATCAGCACAGGTGAAAATCCAATCAAGCTTTTCCAAAAGAGGAGTATCCTGCATATTACTCCAGGTGAACTGTCTGCCTTTCAGTGGGATCTCAACTAGATCAAGATTGATAATGATGTTGTTGAAGTGCATCATATCATTGTGGTCACCTCCTCCTCTATTCCTATTCTAAGGCCCTCTGATATAATTAAAATCTCCAACAATGAGCCACAATTGCATAGGTTGTATATTAACATTCAGAAGCCAATTAGAAAGTTCAGTTTTTCCCTCAATAGAGTTTGGCCCATAAACATTAGTTATGAAGTAAACAATATTATCCAGTTTTGATGTGAGCTCAACAGTAATCTAAAAGAAATCTTTGGATATTTCTCTGCCTTTGAAAAGATTTCCATTCCAGATGGTAATCAGACCACCTGAATTACCAGCAGAGGGCATGTAACTGTATTGGTTGAACCTTTTAGGACAAAAATTCCTAATATATGCCAGGTCAAAATTTTCTCTCTTAGTTTCTTAGAAAGTCATAACACAACATGAGCTTTCATCAATTTTCAGCCTGATATCATCCCATCTATCATTTGAGTTAATCCCTCTAACATTCCAATTAAGGATATTCCAACTTCTACTCATTATACATGTGTAAAGGAGTGTAAGACATGGCATGACTAGCATGACATGGGGGGTTACTTCTTTTGTTATATTCATTGGGAGGTAAGGACACATATGAGGTGGCATATAAATCAACAGGCAGGTGAAGCAAGAGACAACATAACAGCAGGCATAACTGGCATTATAGATCACATAAGATGGTCTATCTGAAGAGGTACATAACCACATGCCAAAGTACTTATTACAGCCCAAAATAAGCAAAGGTGCACACATGCACATAACATAATAAACCATAAAGTAGGAAGTTTGATGATAACTGCAATTAAACCAAAGAAGACAGCAGTTAGGGGAGATGTCAAAACCCCATAGCAAAGCAGGCATACTAATCATCAGAACTGACGTAGTTCAGGGCCCAGGGGGCAGGTGCGCCCCCACCCTCGTGGGCCCCTCGTAGCTCCACCGACCTACTTCTTTTTCCTATATATACTCTTATACCCTGAAAACATCCAGGGGAGCCATGAAACCACTTTTCCACTGCCGCAACCTTCTGTACCCGTGAGATCCCATCTGGGGACCTTTTCCGGCAATCTGCCGGAGGGGGATTCGATCACGGACGGCTTCTACATCAACACCATAGCCTCTCCGATGATGTGTGAGTAGTTTACCACGGACCTTCGGGTCCATAGTTATTAGCTAGATGGCTTCTTCTCTCTCTTTGATCTTCAATGCAACATTCTCCTCGATGTTCTTGGAGATCTATTCGATGTAATACTTTTTGCGGTGTGTTTGTCGAGATCCGATGAATTGTGGGTTTATGATCAAGTTTATCTATGAACAATATTTGATTCTTGTCTGAATTCTTATATGCATGCTTTGATATCTTTGCAACTCTCTTCGAATCATCAGTTTGGTTTGGCCTACTAGATTGATCTTTCTTGCAATGGGATAAGTGCATAGCTTTGGGTTCAATCTTGCGGTGCTCGATCCCAGTGACAGAAAGGGAACGGACATGTATTGTCTTGTTGCCATCAAGGATAAAAAGATGGGGTTTATATCATATTGCTTGAGTTTATAATGATGATCATCCCGACTTGTGGGGGAATCATAGTCTCCATCATCCTTTCCTCACATGGGACAATGCTCTAGTAATGATGATCATCACACTTTTATTTACTTACAACTCAAGAATTACAACTCGATACTTAGAACAAAATATGACTCTATGTGAATGCCTCTGGCGGTGTACCGAGATATGCGATGAATCAAGAGTGACATGTATGAAAGAATTATGAAGGTGGCTTTTCCAAAAATACGATGTCAACTACATGATCATGCAAGGCAATATGACAATGATGAAACGTGTCATAATAAACGGAACGGTGGAAAGTTGCATGGCAATATATCTCGGAATGGCTATGGAAATGCCATAATAGGTAGGTATGGTGGCTGTTTTGAGGAAGATATAAGGAGGTTTATGTGTGATAGAGTGTATCATATCATGGGGGTTGGATGCACCGGCGAAGTTTGCACCAACTCTCAAGGTGAGAAAGGGCAATGCACGGTACCGAAGAGGCTAGCAATGATGGAAAGGTGAGAGTGTGTATAATCCATGGACTCAACATTAGTCATAAAGAACTCACATGCTTATTGCAAAAATCTACAAGTCATCAAAAACAAAGCATTACGTGTATGCTCCTAGGGGGATAGATTGGTAGGAAAAGACCATCGCTCGTCCCCGACCGCCACTCATAAGGATGACAATCAAACAACACCTCATGTTTCAAATTTGTCACACAACGGTTACCATACGTGCATGCTACGGGACTTGCAAACCTCAACACAAGTATTTCTCAAATTCACAATTACTCAACTAGCATGACTCTAATATCACCATCTTCATATCTCAAAAAAATTATCAAGTATCAAACTTCACATAGTATTCAATGCACTTTATATGAAAGTTTTTATTATACCCATCTTGGATGCCTATCATATTAGGACTAATTTCATAACCAAAGAAAATTGCCATGCTGTTCTAAAAGAATCTCAAAATAATATAAGTGAAGCATGATATTGCATCTATTTCTTCAAAATAAAACCACCGCCGTGCTCTAAAAAGATATAAGTGAAGCACTAGAGCAAATGACAAACTACTCCAAAAGATGTAAGTGAAGATCAATGAGTAGTCGAATAATTATGCAACTATGTGAAGACTCTCTAACATTTAAGAATTTCAGATCTTGGTATTTTATTCAAACCGCAAGCAAAACAAAATAAAATAAAATGACGTTCCAAGCAAAACACATATCATGTGGTGAATAAAAATATAGCCTCAACTAAAGTTACAGATGAACGAAGACGAAAGAGGGGATGCCATCCGGGGCATCCCCAAGATTAGGCTCTTGGTCGTCCTTGAATATTATCTTGGGGTGCCTTGGGCATCCCCAAGCTTAGGGTCTTGCCACTCCTTATTCCATAGTCCATCGAATCTTTACCCAAAACTTGAAAACATCACAACACAAAACTCAGCAGAAAACTCGTAAGCTCCGTTAGTATAAGAAAGCAAATCACCACTTAGGTACTATCAAGACAAGATTAATAATTTTTATCACATGATGCCTACTGTACCATATCATTTCTACAATTTATAGTAAGCAATATAAGCCATAGAAACTAGAAAACAAGCAGACTATGCATCGAAAACAGAATCTGCTAAAAACAGAACAGTCTGTAGTAATCTGTAACTCCCGAATAATTATGTAACTCCAAAAATCCTGAGAAATTAGGAAGTCCTAGGAAATTTGTATATTGATCTAATGCAGTTGGAATTGGTATTTTATCGATCTCTGGTAGAAAAATGAAAATTATTCTCGTGAGCGCATACTTTCTGTTTTTTACAGCAAGATCAAATAACAATCACCCAAGAAGATCCTAATGGCTTTACTTGGCACAAAAACTAATTAAAACATAAAAACACAATCATAACATAGGGTAGATGATTTATTTATTACTAAACAGGAACAAAAAGCAAGGAACAAAAAATAAAATTGGGTTGCCTCCCAACAAGCGCTATCGTTTACGCCCCTAGCTAGGCATGACGATTTCAATGATGCTCACATAAAAGATAAGAATTGAAACATAAAGAGAGTATCATGAAGAATATGACTAGCACATTTAAGTCTAACCCACTTCCTATGCATAGGGATTTTGTGAGCAAACAATTTATGGGAACAAGAATCAACTAGCATAGGAAGGTAAAACAAGCATATCGTCAAGGTTTTCAACACATAGAGAGGAAACATGATATTATTGCAACTCCTACAAGCATATATTCCTCCCTCATAATAATTTTCAGTAGCATCATGAATGAATTCAACAATATAACCATCACACAAAGCATTTTTTTCATGATCTACAAGCATAGAATTTTTATTACTCTCCACCAAAGTTTAACATCGCGGGCTAAAGCATTTAGCGGCTAGCTGGTGCAAACGCTACAGCCGCTATCACCGGCTATAGCGGCCGCTAACCCATTTCGTGGCTACAATAATTTGCCTAAGAAAACATGGGATTTTAGGTAGAAAACAGAGGATTCTTAGTATAAATTCGAACATAACAAGTACAGTAAAGGTCTAAAGCAGTTCGACAGATAAATAGCAATATAAATCTGCGCAGCTGGGAAGAACAGCGCAGCTGCCGTGGAGAAGGAAGGCGGAGAAGATATCATCGTGGTCGCAGAGGCGTCGCCGTGCCGAGGCCCCTCGTCGCCGGCCGCCTTTCCACCTCCCCCGCAATTGAATCCAGCTCCTGACAAAGTAGCTGTCGGTGCACCTAGGAAGAAAATCGCAGCCGCCGCAAACTTTTTGGTCAGAGGGAGAGAAGGGAATGGGGACCAGGAGGGACACGAGCTAGGTTTTCTGGAGAAGATGCTATATACCATCGTGAGAAATTTGAGCCGTTTCTCGCTGTTTGGGCCCTTTTGTGTCAGTCTTTCGGCCCATCCCGCGAAGTTCCAGCGATCGCAAAGCCAAATCGCCATGTTTCGCGTGTGATCGTGCAATTAGCGGCAGATCGCGTTTTCTCAGCAATTGCCTCGCGGGAAGGCTCCCAGAACGCGATAGCTCCGTGATCACTGAGTTTTCGCCCGCGATTTAAAACTTTGCTCTCCACATAAGCAAATTTCTTCTCATGAATAGTAGTGGGAGCAAACTCAACAAAATAACTATCATGTGAGGCATAATCCAATTGAAAATTAAAATCAAGATGACAAGTTTCATGATTATCATTGTTCTTTATAGCATACATGTCATCACAATAATCATCATAGATAGCAACTTTCTTCTCATAATCAATTGGAACCTCTTCCGTAATAGTGGATTCATCACTAAATAAAGTCATGACCTCTCCAAATCAACTTTCATAATTATCAAAATAAGATTCAACACCCTCCAAAATAGTGGGATCATTACTTCCTAAAGTTGACACTCTTCCAAACCCACTTTCATCAATATAATCATCATAAATAGGAGGCATGCTTTCATCATAATAAATATTCCCATCAAAACTTGGAGGACTAAAAATATCATATTCATCAAACATAGCATCCCCAAGATTGTGGCTTTGCATATCATTAGCATCATGGGTATTCAAGGAATTCATACTAACAACATTGCAATCATGCTCATCATTCAAATATTTAGTGCCAAACATTTTAATGCATTCTTCTTCTAGCACTTGGGCACAATTTTCCTTTCCTTCATTTTCATGAAATATATTAAAAAGATGAAGCTTATGAGGCACCCTCAATTCCATTTTTTGTAGTTTTCTTTTATAAACTAAACTAGTGATAAAATAAGAAACAAAAATATTCGATTGCAAGATCTAAAGATATGCCTTGAAGCGCTAACCTCCCTGGCAACGGCGCCAGAAAAGAGCTTGATGTCTACTACACAACCTTCTTGTCGACGTTGTTGGGCCTCCAAGTGCAGAGATTTGTAGGACAGTAGCAAATTTCCCTCAAGTGGATGACCTAAGGTTTATCAATCTGTGGGAGGCGTAGGATGAAGATGGTCTCTCTCAAGCAACCCTGCAACCAAATAACAAAGAGTCTCTTGTGTCCCCAACACACCCAATACAATGGTAAATTGTCTAGGTGCACTAGTTCGGTGAAGAGATGGTGATATGAGTGCAATATGGATGGTAGATGAAGGTTTTTGTAATCTGGAAATATAAAAACAGTAAGGTAGCAAGTGATAAAAGTGAGCGTAAACGGTATTGCAATGCTAGGAAACAACGCCTAGGGTTCATACTTTCACTAGTGCAAGGTCTCTCAACAATAATAACATAATTGGATCATATAACTATCCCTCAACATGCAACAAAGGGTCACTCCAAAGTCACTAATAGCGGAGAACAAATGAAGAGATTATTGTAGGGTATGAAACCACCTTAAAGTTATCCTTTTTGATTGATCTATTCAAGAGTCCGTAGTAAAA
Source organism: Triticum urartu (assembly GCF_056163025.1). Classification (NCBI taxonomy): domain Eukaryota; kingdom Viridiplantae; phylum Streptophyta; class Magnoliopsida; order Poales; family Poaceae; genus Triticum; species Triticum urartu. The sequence goes on from NC_141877.1 coordinate 542,694,362, forward strand.
TAACACGAAGCTATTCTTTCCGTTTGATATATCATAGAGTTCATACTAGAATAACACCTTAAGACACAAATCAACCAAAACCCTAATGTCACCTAGATACTCCAATGTCACCTCAAGTATCCGTGGGTATGATTATACGATATGCATCACACAATCTCAGATTCATCTATTCAAACCAACACAAAGTACTTCAAAGAGTGCCCCAAAGTTTCTACCGGAGAGTCAGCCCAAAAATGTGTGCCAACCCCTATGCATAAGTTCACAAGGTCACTGAACCCGCAAGTTGATCACCAAAACATACATCAAGTAGATCACGTGAATATCCCATTGTCACCACAGATAAGCACATGCAAGACATACATCAAGTGTTCTCAAATCCTTAAAGACTCAATCCGATAAGATAATTTCAAAGGGAAAACTCAATCCATTACAAGAGAGTAGAGGGGGAGAAACATCATAAGATCCAACTCTAATAGCAAAGCTCATGATACATCAAGATCGTGCCAAATCAAGAACACGAGAGAGAGAGAGAGAGATCAAACACATAGCTACTGGTACATACCCTCAGCCCCGAGGGTGAACTACTCCCTCCTCATCATGGAGAGTGCCAGGATGATGAAGATGGCCACCGGAGAGGGACTCCCCCTCCGGCAGGGTGCCAGAACGGGTCTAGATTGGTTTTCGGTGGCTACGGAGGCTTGCGGCGGTGGAACTCCCGATCTAGGTTATGTTCAAGAAGTTTGGGTACATACAAGAGGTTCTGGGATCGGGAACAAGTCAGGGGGGTCTCCGAGGAGGCCACGAGGTAGGAGGGCGCCCGGGGGGGTAGGGCGCTCCCCCCACCATCGTGAGTGCCTCGGGACTCTTCTGGCCTATCTCCGATACTCCCTGGGCTTCTTGTGGTCCAAAAATAATCTCCATGAAATTTCAGGTCAATTGGACTCCGTTTGGTTTTCCTTTTCTGCGATACTCAAAAACAAGGAAAAAACTGAAACTGGCACTGGGCTCTAGGTTAATAGGTTAGTCCGGAAAATCATATAAAATAGCATATAAATGCATATAAAACATCCTAGATGGATAATATAATAGCATGGAACAATCAAAAATTATAGATACGTTGGAGACGTATCAGGCCTTAGCTGGATCAAGAGTACGAGGGACGTCACCGAGCAGAGCGTGTGCAGATCGCGGAGGTGTCGTGTGTTTGGTACTTAATCGGTTGGATCGCGAAGACATTTTACTACATCAACCGTGTTAATAAACGCTTCCGCTTTCGGTCTACGAGGGTACGTAGACACACTCTCCCCTCTCATTGCTATGCATCTCCTAGATAGATCTTGCGTGATCGTAGGAAATTTTTTAAAATACTACGTTCCCAACAAAAAGGACTAAGGATATGTTTCTCGTTTATGGAGGTGACAAAGAGCTCGTCGTAAATGGTTACGTCGATGCAAGCTTTCACACTGATCTGGATGACTCTAACTCACAAACCGGATACGTATTTATATTGAATGGTGGAGCTATCAGTTGGTGCAGTTCCAAGCAGAGCATTGTGGCGGAATCTATGTGTGAAGCGGAGTACATAGATGCTTCGGAAGCAACAAATGAAGGAGTCTGTATGAAGGAGTTCATATCCGATCTAGGTGTAATAACTAGTGCATCGGTCCAATGAAAATCTTCTGTGACAATACTGGAGCAATTGCCTTGGCGAAGGAATCTAGATTCACAAGAGAACCAAACACATCAAGAGACGCTTCAATTCCATCCGCGATCAAGTCAAGGAGGGAGACATAGAGATTTGCAAGATACATACGGATCTGAATGTTGTAGACCCGTTGACTAAGCCTCTCTCATGAGCAAAACATGATCAGCATGAAGACTCCATGGGTGTTAGAATCATTACTATGTAATCTAGATTATTGACTCTAGTGCAAGTGGGAGACTGAAGGAAATATGCCCTAGAGGCAATAATAAAGTTGTTATTTATATTTCCTTATATTATGATAAATGTTTATTATTCATGCTGGAATTGTATTAATCAAAAACTTAGTACATGTGTGAATACATACACAAAACTGAGTGTCCCTAGTATGCCTCTACTTGACTAGCTAATTAATCAAAGATGGTTAAGTTTCCGAGCCATAGACATGTGTTGACATTTGATGAACGGGATCACATCATTAGAGAATGATGTGATGGACAAGACCCATATGTTAGCTTAGCATAATGATCGTTTAGTTTTATTGCTATTGCTTTCTTCATGACTTATACATGTTCCTCTGACTATGAGATTATGCAACTCCCGAATACCGGAGGAACACCTTATGTGCTATCAAATGTCACAACATAACTGGGTGATTATAAAGATGCTCTACAGGTGTCTCCGATGGTGCTTGTTGAGTTGGCATAGATCAAGAATAGGATTTGTCACTCTGTGTATTGGAGAGGTATCTCTGGGCCCTCTCGGTAATGCACATCACTATGAGCCTTGCAAGCAATGTGACTAATGAGTTAGTTACAAGATGATGCATTATGGAATGAGTAAAGAGACTTGCCAGTGACGAGATTGAACTAGGTATGATGATATCGACGATCGAATCTCGGGCAAGTAACATACTGATAACTAAGGGAACAACGTATGTTGTTATGCAGTTTGACCGATAAAGATCTTCGTAGAATATGTAGGAGCCAATATGAGCATCCAGGTTCCTCTATTGGTTATTGACTGGAGATGTGTCTCGGTCATGTCTACATAGTTCTCGAACCCGTAGGGTCCGCACGCTTAACGTTCGATGACGATTTGTATTATGAGTTATGTGATTTGATGACCGAAGATTGTTCGGAGTCTCGGATGAGATCATGAACATTACGAGGAGTCTCGAAATGGTCAAGAGGTAAAGATTCATATATTGGAAGGTTGCATTCGGACATCGGAATGGTTCCGAGTGATTCAGACATTTTTCCGGAGTACCGGGAGGTTACCGGAACCCCCGGGGGAAATCATGGGCCTTATGGGCCATGGGAGAGAAGAGGGGATAGCCCACAAGGGGGAGGCTCCCCCCCTCCCAAGTCGAGTCCGAATAGGAAGGGGAGGGGGCGCGGCCCCCCTTTCCCTCTTCCCCTCCTCTCCTTCCCCCTTTTCCCCTCTGTAGAAAGGAAGGAGGGGGCGAATCCTACTTGGACCGGGATCCAAGTAGGACCCCCCCTTGGCACCCCCCTGTAGGGACGGCCATTCCTCCCCCTCCTTTATATACGTGGGAGGGGGCACCCCAAAGGGACACCAAGTCTTCTCTTAGCCATGTGTGGTGCCCCCCTCCACAATTACACACCTCGGTCATATCGTTGTAGTGCTTAGGCGAAGCCCTGCGCCGGTAACTTCATCATCGCCATCAACACGCCGCCGTGCTGACAAAACTCTCCCTCGTCCTCAACTGGATCAAGAGCTCGAGGGATGTCATTGAGCTAAATGTTTGCTGAACACGGAGGTGTCGTACGTTCGGTGCTTGGATCGGTTGGATCGCGAAGACGTTCGACTACATCAACTGCGTTACTAAACGCTTCCGCTTTCGGTCTACGAGGGTACGTGGACACACTCTCCACTCTCGTTGCTATGCATCTCCTAGATAGATCTTGCATGATCGTAGAATTTTTTGAAATACTGCGTTCCCCAACAGGGTACCCGGACGTTTAGGGAGAATAGGAGAGCTCTGGTTGTGTATGCTCTTACACCATGCAAAATGGGTTGGGCAATGATCGGGACATAGCAGGTAACAAGTTTGGCTCTGAGTGCGGGCAGCGAACACCCGCCAAGGCTGATATAGTTCCTCTCAGCAAGGGTGGTTCCTATGAACTAGGAATGTGTTGGGCTTCTAAGTACAAGGGTTTGCTGCCCTCATGTGGATGACATTAAGCTTTATCAAACTAGTAGGAGTTGCAGAATAGCCAATTGTCAATACGTGTACACATAAGTACTAAAACCCCTTGGCCCCTAATGAAACCAGTGATGTTGTCAATCTCACTAGCTTAGCTAGTTACAAGGATTAATTGCATAAGTGTATGGAAGATTTGATTTTAGCAAGAAAGTAAAAACAACAAATTTTTAAAGAGAGCGTTGGTCGAGGTTGAAATAATAGGAAGAAGAATGTACTGGGATTTATAGGTTCACTAGTGGTTTCGCTGCAAAAGATGGTTTGGGGAACAAATTATAGTTGTGTGTTGATTAAATTGCAGTTTATAGCTATATCTATCCATCGATAGTCAACTATGGGTGTCACGTTCTAGATATATATAGATTGTTATCCAACTGCATCTATAGCAAATACTCCACCCAAGACTGCTATCCAACCTGCATCTTAAAGTATTACGTAAAAACTGAATATTGCCTTAAGTATGATGACATGAAGTAGATTATATATTGTATTCACCCTGTTTTCAAAGGACAAGTACGCAATCATCTTTTTATCCCTAGTGACAACAAGACAATACAAGACTTTTCCACTTTCTGTCACTACGGTAGATTATTTACAAGATTTAACCCAACTATCATACACAACTCCCTCTTGGATATCACTCATCAAACTTGGCCACATAAAGACAAATAGATCAGAGAGCATACATGAATAAGAGTTATGCAACAAAAAAACCAAATATACCTCAAAAAGGTTCATGGAAAATCTGATTCTGATCACAAAGTTACAACTCATCACGCCGCAACAAACACATAAATATATTACACTAGATGCTCACAATCATGTAGGGAAGCTCATGTGATCTTTTTATCGATAAACATGGGAGACAAAACCAACTAGCCACTGCTATGGATAAATAATCCAAAGGAAACTACTCACAGGAGATCATGGCAATTTTAAATTGATGGAAATGGCCACCGTGATGAATTTTCCTCCAGCAGTGTACCGATGAAAAATATTTTCCTGATTCTTGGTGGTCTTTTGGAGCTCCGTAGAATTTATTTTCCTCTGAGTCCAAACACATGCATAAAACAACAATTGGCATTACACAATGAGTTAATAGGTTAGTCCAGAAGAATGATAAAATTGGTGCGAAAACTATGCCAAAATTATATAAACATAGCATGAAACAATCAGCCATTATAGATACATTTGAGACATATTAACATCCCAAGCTTAATTCCTACTCATCCTCGAGTATGTAGTGTTGGGGAACGCAGTAATTTCAAAAAAAATCATACGCACACGCAAGATCTATCATGGTGATGCATAGCAACGAGAGGGGAAGAGTGATGTCCACATACCCTCATAGACCGTAAGCGGAAGCGTTATGACAACACGGTTGATGTAGTCGTATGTCTTCACGATCCGACTGATCCTAGTACCAAAAGTACGGAGCCTCTGCGATCTGCACACGTTCGGCTCGGTGACGTCACATGAAATCTCGATCTAGCTAAGTGTCGAGGGAGAGCATCATCATCACGACGGCGTGATGACGGTGATGATGAAGCTACCGGTGCAGGGCTTCGCCTAAGCACTACGACGATATGACCGAGGTGGATTATGATGGAGGGGGGCACCGCACACGACTAAGGGATCAATGGTCAACTTGTGTGTATATGGGTGCCCCCTGCCCCGTATATAAAGGAGCAAGGGGGGAGGCCGACCGGCCCTTGGTGGCGCGCCAAGGAGGGGAGGAGTCCTCCTAGTAGGAGTAGGACTCCCCTTTCCTAGTCCTACTAGGAGGGGGAAGGGGGAAGGAAAGAAGGGAGAGAAGAGAAGGAAAGGGGGGCACGCGGCCCTGCCTTGGCCGGCGCTCTCTCTCTCCACTAAGGCCCATGTGGCCCATTAGTTCCCTCCAGGGGTTCCGATAACCCCCCGGCACTCCGATAATTATCCAGTGACCCTCGGAACTCATCCGGTGTCCGAATATAGTCATCCAATATATCAATCTTTATGTCTTGACCATTTCGAGACTCCACGTCATGTCCGTGATCATATCCGGGACTCCAAACTACCTTCGGTACATCAAAACACATAAACTCATAATACTGATCGTCACCAAACATTAAGCGTGCGGACCCTATGGGTTCGAGAACTATGTAGACATGACCGAGACTCATCTCCGGTCAATAACCAATAGCGGAACCTGGATGCTCATATTTGTTCCTACATATTCTATAAAGATCTCTATCGGTCAAACCTCATAACGATGTATGTTGTTCCCTTTGTCATCAGTATGTTACTTGCCCGAGATTCGATCGTCAGTATCTCAATACCGAGTTCAATCTCGTTATCGGCAAGTCTCTTTACTCGTTCTGTAATGCACCATCCCGCAACTAACTCATTAGTTACATTGCTTGCAAGGCTTATAGTGATGTGCATTACCAAGAGGGCCCAGAGATTCCTCTCCGATACTTTGGAGTGACAAATCCTAATCTCGTTCTATGCCAACTCAACAAACACCATCGGAGACACCTATAGAGCATCTTTATAGTCACCCAGTTACGTTGTGACGTTTGATAGCACACTAAGTGTTCCTCCGGTATTCGGGAGTCGCATGATCTCATAGTCATAGGAACATGTATAAGTTATGGAGAAAGCAATAGCAACAAACTAAACGATCATCGTGCTAAGCTAACGTATGGGTCAAGTCAATCACATCATTCTCTAATGATGTGATCCCGTTAATCAAATGACAACTCATGTCTATGGTTAGGAAACATAACCATCATTGATTCAACGAGCTAGTCTAGTAGAGGCATACTAGTGACACTCTGTTTGTCTATGTATTCACACATGTACTAAGTTTCCGGTTAATACAATTCTAGCATGAATAATAAACATTTATCATGATATAAGGAAATATAAATAACAACTTTCTTATTGCCTCTAGGGCATATTTCCTTCAATCTCCCACTTGCACTAGAGTCAATAATCTAGATTACATTGTAATGATTCTAACACCCATGGAGTCTTGGTGATGATCATGTTTTTCTCATGAGAGAGGCTTAGTCAACGAGTCTACAACATTCAGATCCGTATGTATCTTGCAAATCTCTATGTCTCCCTCCTTGACTTGATCGCGGATGGAATTGAAGCGTCTCTTGATGTGCTTGGTTCTCTTATGAAATCTGGATTATTCCATTGCCAAGGCAATTGCACCAGTATTGTCACAAAAGATTTTCATTGGACCCGGTGCACTAGGTATGAAACCTAGATCGGATATGAACTCCTTCATCCAGACTCCTTCATTTGCTGCTTCTGAAGCAGCTATGTACTCTGCTTCACATGCAAATCCCGCCACGATGCTCTGCTTGGAACTGCACCAACTGACAGCTCCACCATTTAATAAAAACACGTATCCGGTTTGTGACTTGGAGTCATCCGGATCAATGTCAAAGCTTCCATCAACGTAACCGTTTACGACGAGCTCTTTGTCACCTCCATATACGAGAAACATATCCTTAGTCCTTTTTAGGTATTTCAGGATGTTCTTGACCACTGTCCAGTGATCCACTCCTGGATTACTTTGGTACCTCCCTGCTAAACTAATAGCAAGGCACACATCAGGTCTGGTACACAGCATTGCATACATGATAGAACCTATGGCTGAAGCATAGGGAATGACTTTCATTTTCTCTCTATCTTCTGCAGTGGTCGGGCATTGAGTCTGACTCAACTTCACACCTTGTAACACAGTCAAGAACCTTTTCTTTGTCTGGTCCTTTTTGAACTTCTTCAAGGCTTTATCAAGGTATATGCTTTGTGGAAGCCCAATTAAGTGTCTTGATCTAGCTCTATAGATATTGATGCCCAATATATAAGCAACTTCACCGAGGTCTTTCATTGAAAAATTCTTATTCAAGTATCCTTTTATGCTATTCAGAAATTTAGTATCATTTACGATCAACAATATGTCATCTACATATAATATCAGAAATGCTACAGAGCTCCCACTCACTTTCTTGTAAATACAGGCTTCTCCAAAAGTCTGTATAAAACCATATGCTTTGATCACACTATCAAAGCGTATATTCCAACTCCTAGAGGCTTGCACCAGTCAATAGATGGATCGCTAGAGCTTGCACACTTTGTTAGCTCCTTTTGGATCGACAAAACCTTCTGGTTGGATCATATACAACTCTTCTTTAAGATATCCAGTAAGGAATGCAATTTTGACATCCATTTGCCAAATTTCATAATCATAAAATGCGGCAATTGCTAACATGATTCGGATGGACTTAAGCATCGCTACGGGTGAGAAGGTCTCATCGTAGTCAACTCCTTGAACTTGTCGAAAACCTTTTGCAACAAGTCGAGCTTTTTAGACAGTAACATTACCGTCAGCGTCAGTCTTCTTCTTGAAGATCCATTTATTCTCTATGGCTTGCCGATCATCGGGCAAGTCAACCAAAGTCCACACTTTGTTCTCATACATGGATCCCATCTCAGATTTCATGGCCTCAAGCCATTTTGCGGAATCTGGGATCATCATCGCTTCCTCATAGTGCATAAGTTCGTCATGGTCAAGTAACATGACTTCCAGAACGGGATTACCGTACCACTCTGGTGCGGATCTTACTCTGGTTGACCTACGAGGTTCGGTGGTAACTTGATCAGAAGTTTCATGATCATCATCATTAGCTTCCTCACTTACTGGTGTAGGAATCACTGGAACTGATTTCAGTGATGAACTACTTTCCAATAAGGGAGAAGGTATAATTACCTCGTCAAGTTATACTTTCCTCCCACTCACTTCTTTCGAGAAAAACTCCTTCTCTAGAATGGATCCATTCTTAGCAATGAATATCTTGCCTTCGGATCTATGATAGAAGGTGTACCCAACAGTTTCTTTTGGGTATCCTATGAAGACACATTTCTCCGATTTGGGTTTGAGCTTATCAGGTTGAAGCTTTTTCACATAAGCATCACAGCCCCAAACTTTAAGAAACAACAACTTGGGTTTCTTGCCAAACCATAGTTCATAAGGTGTCGTCTCAGTGGATTTTGATGGTGCCCTATTTAACGTGAATGCAGCCGTCTCTAAAGCATAACCCCAAAATGATAGTGGTAAATCAGTGAGAGACATCATAGATCGCATCATATCTAGTAAAGTACAATTATGACGTTTGGACACACCATTACGCTGTGGTGTTCCGGGTGGCGTGAGTTGCGAAACTATTCTGCATTGTTTCAAATGAAGTCCAAACTCATAACTCAAATATTCACCTCCAAGATCAGATCGTAGAAACTTGATTTTCTTGTTATGATGATTTTCCACTTCACTCTGAAATTCTTTGAACTTTTCAAATGTTCCAGACTTATGTTTCATTAAGTAGATATACCCATATCTGCTCAAATCATTTGTGAAGGTAAGAAAATAACAATATCCACCGCGATCCTCAACATTCATTGGACCACATACATCAGTATGTATGATTTCCAATAACTCTGTTGCTCGCTCTATTGTTCTAGAGAACGGAGTTCTAGTCATCTTGCCCATGAGGCATGGTTCGCAAGTACCAAGTGATTCATAATCAAGTGATTCCAGAAGTCCATCAGAATGGAGTTTCTTCATGCGCTTTACACCAATATGACCCAAACGGCAGTGCCACAAATAAGTTGCACTATCATTATCAACTTTACATCTTTTGGCTTCAATACTATGAACATGTGTATCACTAGTATCAAGATTTAGTAAAAATAGACCACTCATCAAGTGTGCATGACCATAAAAGATATTACTCATATAAATAGAACAATCATTATTCTCCGATTTAAATGAATAACCGTCTCGCATTAAACAAGATCCAGATATAATGTTCATGCTCAACGCTGGCACCAAATAACAATTATTTAGGTCTAAAACTAATCCCGAAGGTAGATGTAGAGGTAGCATGCCGACGGCGATCACATCGACTTTGGAACCATTTCCCACGTGCATCGTCACCTCGTCCTTAGCCAATCTTCGCTTAATCTGTAGCCCCTTTTTTGAGTTGCAAATGTTAGCAACTAAACCAGTATCAAATACCCAGGAACTACTGCGAGCATTAGTAAGGTACACTTCAATAACATGTATATCGAATATACCTTTCACTTTGCCATCCTTCTTCTCCGCCAAATACTTGGGGCAGTTCCGCTTCCAGTGACCAGTTCCTTTGCAGTAGAAGCACTTAGTTTCAGGCTTAGGTCCAGACTTGGGTTTCTTCACTTGAGCAGCAACTAGCTTGCTGTTCTTCTTAAAGTTCCCCTTCTTCCCTTTACCCTTTTTCTTGAAACTAGTGGTCTTGTTGACCGTCAACACTTGATGCTCCTTCTTGATTTCTACCTCCGCGGCCTTTAGCATTGCGAAGAGCTCGGGAATAGTCTTATCCATCCCTTGCATATTATAGTTCATCACGAAGCTCTTGTAGCGTGGTGGTAGTGATTGAAGAACTCTGTCAATGACACTATCATCAGGAAGATTAACTCCCAGCTGAGTCAAGTGGTTGTGGTACCCGGACATTCCGAGTATATGTTCACTGACAGAACTATTCTCCTCCATTTTGCAGCTGTAGAACTTATTGGAGACTTCATATCTCTCAATCCGGACATTTGCTTGAAATATTAACTTCAACTCCTGGAACATCTCATATGCTCCATGACGTTCAAAACGTCGTTGAAGTCCCGGTTCTAGGCCGTAAAGCATGGCGCACTAAACTATCGAGTAGTCATCAGCTTTGCTCTGCCAGGTGTTCACAACATCTGGCGTTGCTCCTGCAGCGCGTTTGTCACGTAGCGGTGCTTCCAGGACGTAATTATTCTGTGTACCAATGAGGATAATCCTCAAGTTACGGACCCAGTCCATGTAGTTTCTACCATCATCTTTCAACTTAGCTTTCTCTAGGAATGCATTAAAATTCAATGGAACAACAACATGGGCCATCTATCTACAATAACATAGATATGCAAAATACTATCAGGTACTAAGTTCATGATAAATTAAAGTTCAATTAATCAAATTACTTAAGAACTCCCACTTAGATAGACATCTCTCTAATCATCTAAGTGATCATGTGATCCATATCAACTAAACCATGTCCGATCATCACGTGAGATGGAGTAGTTTTCAATGGTGAACATCACAATGTTGATCATATCTACTATATGATTCATGCTCGACCTTTCAGTCTCAGTGTTCCGAGGCCATATCTGCATATGATAGGCTCGTCAAGTTTAACCCGAGTATTCTGCGTGTGCAAAATTGGCTTGCAGCCGTTGTATGTGAACGTAGAGCTTATCACACCTGATCATCACGTGGTGTCTCGGCACGACGAACTGTAGCAACGGTGCATAATTAGGGAGAACACTTATACCTTGAAATTTAGTGAGAGATCATCTTATAATGCTACCGCCGAACTAAGAAAAATAAGATGCATAAAGGATAAACATCACATGCAATCAATATAAGTGATTTGATATGGCCATCATCATCTTGTGCCTTTGATCTCCATCTCCAAAGCACCGTCATGATCACCATCGTCACCGGCTTGACACCTTGATCTCCATTGAAGCATCGTTGTCATCTCACCAACTATTGCTTCTACGACTATCGTTGCCACTTAGTGATAAAGTAAAGCAATTACATGGAGATTGCATTTCATACAATAAAGCGACAACCATATGGCTCCTGCCAGTTGCCGATAACTGTGTTACAAAACATAATCATCTCATACAATAAAATTTAGCATCATTTCTTGACCATATCACATCACAACATGCCCTGCAAAAACAAGTTAGACGTCCTCTACTTTGTTGTTGCAAGTTTTACGTGGCTGCTACGGGCAGACCAAGAACTGTCGTGGAATTGTCATGGCAGATGTCCTAGTGTGAGGACTTAGTCATGGAGCCATTGCGATGAGGTTAGCTTAAAGGGGTTAATCAGGACAAAGGACATGAGGAGTTTATACTGGTTCAGCCCCTTACGGTGAAGGTAAAAGCCTAATCCAGTTGGAGGTGGTATTGTTAGGGTTTCGATGAGCAGGGAGTGAATACGCTTGACCCAGCTCTCGATATGTTCTTTCTTGTCCTAAGCCGCCGTTGGGTCGTCCCCTTATATACACAGGTTGACGCCCTGCGGCCTACAGAGTACCGGCCGGCTTATACAACGTATCCGGCTCGGTGACCTTTCTTACATGCCTTACAATACAAGTTTATGTACATGCCGGTGTATATCCGTGGGCCTTAAGCCGCCTTCGGGTTTGGGCCCTCTATTAAGCCTATCTATGAGCCGCCATTGTGAATATGCTCTTGGGATTCGTTGAGATGAACTGCCATTAGGGATGACCCGGCCCCTCCTGGCGGGTCATACCTGATAGTCATATCCCCAACATTAGGCCCCAGGTTGATTTGAACTTGTTCATGTCAATCTTCAAGATTTAAAAAAATCATTCCTCCTCTTACTGTGAAATATTGTAACCCGCCATGACGTCATCTCCAAAAATTGTGATAACCCGCCATGACGTCACATGTGATTAATGCTACACAGAGTCCTAATCTTAGTAAATCTCTTTCTTTACTGACCCTCTGAAAATCAAGGCACCCGTGCCGACACATATCCATTTTACTGTTCCTCGATTCCCACGCCTGTCGTTTGTACTTCCAAGCCTATAAATAGGGCCACAAAGTCACCTTTCATTCTTCTCCTTCTCCTTCTCGCTTTCTTCCTCCTCGCGATGCACCAACCTGCACGAACCCCGCCGTCATTGACCTTCGTCTCCGACCTCAACTCCGGCTGCTACATCACCCTAAACGGACCAGAAAACCGCGGCGCCACTCCGCTGTCCTGTCAGCATCAGTAAGCCCTCTTTCTTTCGTCATAGATCTGTTATTAGGTTTCATCGGTGTTCGTCGATGTTCATCGCTGCCCTTATTTTCTCCTTGCTTAGATCCATGGATTAGATCCAATAAACACATAATCTTGCGCGGTAGTAGTTTTAGCACCTGTTTTTTATACTAGAATATATCCTCATCGCGACAGATCTCCTCTAGGGCACCTCTGCTTTTCTACTGTCGCCTCTGTAGGTTTGGAATTTTATTCCCTTTTCTAAACAGCGGTAGATCCAAATTTACAGCTTCAACCTGCGGAACCTGTTTGTTCCAACACTTAGCAAATTTTACTCTTGGTAGCTCTTGAATATCTTAATCATAGCGGCTTATTCTACCGGCTTATCATTACTTCATATATCATTAGCCCTCACTTAAGCCGCCATTCTGAACATGCACTGCAATTGTTAACTCATAATCCCACCAACTAACTTGAACCGACAAATTATGTCATTTCTTTAGGTTGTCCTTTCACCATGCCGCCAAAGACAATTACGACCTGTAACTGGGTTCCCTCCATCGTCACTGAGAGCACTTTGAAGGATTTTTTCACTATTGGATATTTGGCAGAGAAAAGTGTCATGCATTACCGTGCTCCTGACCCAAGCGAAGGGAGACCTCAGCCAAAGGACGGTGAAGTTATTGTCTTTACCGATCATATGAACCGGGGCTTCTCACCGCCCGGCTCTAAGTTCTTTAGGGATGTCCTGCACTTCTTCAAACTCCATCCGCAAGACATTGGACCCAACTCCATATCAAACATCTATAACTTTCAAGTTTTTTGTGAGGTATATCTTCAATAAGAGCCTAGCGTTGAGCTTTTCAGGAAATACTTCTACCTGAACCGGTAGAATGAGTTCACCAATGGGCCCAGCTTAGAACTTGGTGGAATTTCAATTCAGCACAGAAGAGATGCCATCTTCCCTCAAGCAGCTCTGCTGAGTCACCCCAAGGACTAGAATCAAACATGGTTCTACTGCAAAGATATCTCGCCATCTGATGAAAATCCATTGCGGGGTTATTGTGCTGAATGTCTCGACTCAAGTTATCAACTCCCTGATAAACTTACCGCCACCGAATGTAAGAAACTCGTTCCTACAATCAGAAAAGTCCAAGCCTTGCTAGGAAATGGCCTAACCAGAGTCGATTTAATCCGTTGTTGGGTTGCATGGCGGATCATACCCTTAAGCCGCCGACCCGGTTTAATGTGTACTTATACTGGAGGAACGGGCGATCCCTTGTGCCATAGCTCTCTGCGTCTGATTGAAGAGGGCATCATTGAAATGACAACAACGTTTGTAAATAGAAAATTTGAGGATTGCAGCAAAGTGGGATTGAATCCTTTCTGCAAGCTTAATCCACCGCCAGATGTAAGTCTCTTGATTTCTTTTACCTTACTTCATCACCCAAACATTGCGTGAACTCAACTATGTTATTCTTCCGCAGGCTAAATCTGATTTCTGGAAGGCCAAATATGACCATGAGGCTGCCAAAAAGGCTAGGCTTGCCGCGAAAGCCGCCAAAGAGACCATTAGGAGGTCTAGGAAGAAACCAAGCGCCTCTAATCTGCTTAAGCTGGACGAAACCTCTGAGTCGGAGGTAGCCCTTGACTCTCTTGGCTTGTTTTTTAACCACCTTATTGACATTTATTATTGCCAAGATGACATAGGAGCCAACCAAGCAGTTGAAGAAGAGGTAACTATTATTTCCTCTGACTCAGAACCTTTACCAAGGCAGAAACTTCGGCGGGTAACCCGGAAAGTAAGGTTTTCACACCCCTTGGCTTATTTAGATCCTCATTTTCTCTTAAAACGACAGCAACATGAAAGCCGCCGCCAGACCCGGACCAGTGGAGGTGAAGATTTATCCTCCGGTTTACCAAACACTCCTCGGAAACGGCAAAATGAGGTTCTTTTTAACCTTAACTCTTTTATTTATCGGCGGGTTTCCTTTGTTAACCACTCAATCCTTTTGATTCCATATTTGCAGGAGATTTGTCGTTCTTCCTCTGGCGATTCATCGCAGACTCAACTGCCAGCTTTCAAGACTGCCCTTTGGTAAGAATAATTATCTCTCTTCTGTACCTTTATATCTTCATCATTATGCTGACTTGTCCAAATTCCTTTTAGCGGTCAAGCGAAGCACAACAAGAAAGCGAAGGCGACATAGACGGTCGAGGATCCGAAAGCCGTTGAACTGGACCAGCCAACCTTTGTACCAGAACACTCTGAAGAACCAGAAGATCCTGCTCCCAATGCTCAACTTGAGATACCTGAGCCGTCTGTTGATGAAACCACTATTGATCCCTCAACTACTGAACCATCAAGCTCAGTTAACCTGCCAGAGACTCATGGTGATGACGTTTTAATCACTGGCACTAGATTTACTGAACCGGGGAATCCAACTGTACTAGCGAGACATTATGCCAAACAAGAAGTCATGGAAAGACGGTCAAACAGATGCCACGTCTCCCACTATGCTCAATTGAGTAATAGTGAAGTATTATCTAGTTATCTCAGTCAAGTACACTCCAGTCGTGACTTAGAAATTGAGATGGTCAAACAGATGCACCAGAAGTATGAGGTACGTTCTCTGGCTTATATAAGTTATATATCCTGCCAGCCCCCAAGTCTTCTGATTATGATAATTAGATTGAATAATTTGTAGACTTAAAAAACTTACAAGCCTCTGTCCTAGACTCCCTCCAAGTTCGGTTTATAACTAAACCGGATGCTGATAGTATCACAATTTTGCATGTAAAGTCCCCAAGGGCCAGTTTAATCAGTATGAATGAGCCGGTCCTATTGATCACTATAAAAGAACAGAATTGAACTGTATAGCCCCCATGAGTCGGCTGAGACTGTTGACAGCTCACCCGACTCATCTTTAGGAAGAGACAAGCAATATGCATTAGCCCCCAAGTGCCCAGTGTTGTTGCTTGGAAAGCACTTGGGACTTTAGAAAAGCCATTTCCGTTGAAAAATTGCGTTGACAGACATTAGCCCCCAAGTACCAAGTGTTGTTGCTTGCAAAGCACTTGGGACTTATATTATTGTAATCCGCCATGAAACTTGACAAACTTGTGCTGTATGCAAGCTGCTACTGCTGAACTAGACTCTCAACTAAACGATGTCAGGACTCAACTGGTGACTCAAGAAAATGAGACCCGGAAAGCTGAATCAAAATTCCAGTTCAGTGTGTATGAGTCGGAAAAATTGAAGACCAGTTTTGCTGAGGATAAAAAGGCTTGGGTTGAAGAAAAAACTGCCTTGATACAGCCTGTTGAGAAGGCAGAGGCGGCTCTTGAGGAAGCTACCACTTAACTCACTGGTTTAAAACACCGTGTGTCTCAGATGGTTTCTGCTATCTTCGGTAAATCCCCTTGTTATTTATCCAAAGTAAGTATTTGTCGTCATAATGTAAGACGCCACTTAACCAATTGTTTGAACTTTTTCAGGTCCCAGGAGCAGCAATCTTAGCTAGGACACACTGGTGAAGCTCAAAGCGGTTTATACGCTTGTTGAGCAATTATACACTGGAGCTCAGCGGACTCTCACTACTATCTCCCCAACGAATCAAGGGCCAAACTTGTTAAGTGATGTTTTGAAGAAACTGTCCATCTTGCCCACCAGGTTTCAAGAAATCAAATGGTCTTGTGCTAAAGCCGGAGTTGTAATAGCCTTGAGCCGTGCCAAAGCATGGGTACCGGAACTAGACTCGGCAGATGTAGCTAGTGGGTATCCTAGTCTGAAGGAAGATGGAACCTCTTTTGACTAGCAAGACTTTGCCGCCTATGTCAAAGAGATTCGTTCGCATGCAACAATCATCGCTGAAGAGACCAATCTCACCAAGTACCAGCCGGCTTACGATGCAGATAATCAGAAGATGCAGACTCCTTCGTATAAAGTGATGGATTTAATTCCGCCGATTCATAAGCACACTTTTGCCCCTGATATTGATCCGTCTGATCTAATTGACGATAAAGCTGAATTCGCCTTGCGTGGCTTTGACTGGTCCAAACCCAACTTCCAGACGATGGAGGAGGAAGACGAACCGGCAAGGGATGAATCGCAACCTTCAAGCCAGCCAGGCCAAGATTCATGAACCGGGGCCGGTTTATCATCTGCTTTATACAAGACTTAAAAACATTTATCCTTTTGGGCACCAAACGCCTTGTAATTGTAGGAGATATGCCCTAGAGGCAATAATAAATGTTATTGATTATCTCCCTATTCATAATTAGGTTTATGTTCCATACTATAACTGCTATGGTTCCTGAGTCTGCAAATAAAACGAGGCTCGGAGGAAGACTCATATGCACGTGTGGAATAATAAATGATAAAATGTATTCCTAGTCTGGCCTCTAAGACTAGCTCAAGTGTTGCATGATGGTTCTGTTTTCCTGATCATGGGCATGTCTATGCCAACAATTTTGAGGGCACAATGTTAGCAGAACATTTGTGTTGAATCGACCCGATTGATGTTATGCTATGAGATACATTCGTCATAAGTTAATGGTTAATAACACAGAGATGGTTAACGTTTGCATGATTCCTCATACCATGAGAGTATCGAGTTCCTTCATGCTTGGTTCATGAACTTTGGGGTTTGTTAAACGTCATCCGTAACTGGACGGCTATTACGGCGGCTTACGGGTTCATGGGAAAGTATGTCAAGTAACTTAATAGCTCGAGATTGGGATTTGCTCCTCCGACGATGGAGAGATATCTCTGGGCCCTCTCGGTGTTACGGTATCCATCATCGTCTGTCCAGACACAGTGTGATTTGATCATTGGGATGCCGGAACACGGAAACGAGAAAAGAGAACAAAACCGGTAACGAGGTAACTTGCATGGTGGACAAATGGTTCGTCCACGGGGATGCAACAAATCTCACCTCGGGTGTTTGTGACATATCGTGAAGCAACAGGAATAGCTCACTGCAACTGGAGGTTCACTCGAATATTTATTCGTGTGGGTATAGGGGTCAATATGGGTGTCCACGGCTCCGATGTTGATCATTGATCGGAAGGGGTTCCGGGTCATGTCTATACTTCACCGAACCTATAGGGTCACACGCTTAAGGGTCATCTATCTGCTGAATACTAGACAAGGAGTCTGAGAGAAAATCACCAAAAAAGTTTCGGACACCGGAAAAGTTTCGGACAGCGGAAAAGGTTCCGCAGAGAGAGGTCATCGGATGAGTTTCGATGAAACTGAAAAGTTGTTTCAGGGGATACCATTAAGTCAAATTGGTTTCGGCACATGCCTTATAATTCTTGGAGGGTGCCAGAATCATTTTGGAAGCTTTTTGGAATTTTCCGGGATAATAACCGGATATGCTCCGGAGCTGCCGGAACCACTTCAGATGCTTTTCGCAGATGAAAATCACTAAACCGGAATTGTTTCGGAATGCGTTGAAAATCATTTTGGTGGGTACTGGAAATGTTCTAAGCCCACATAAATATTTTTAGTTCGAACGGATGCTGAAAAATGTCGTCGTGAATAGTGAAAATCAGCTTTATGGTTACTTTATGGAAAGCCACCTTTTGGGGCTTTGCTCCAAAAGATCTTGGGGATGACATGGATGGATAGGAGCCATTTTTTGGGCCCCTCATGGGGGTGTGGCCGGCCACATGGGGTATCCCCCCTTGGGGACCCTCTTGTTCCTTGGTTTCACTCCTAGGTCCTTGTGGAAGGACTTCATTCATGTGCATTTTGGGTTTTTGTGTGAAACTACCCTACCCCTTGGGATTTCCTATAAATAGAGGTGGAGGGGCAACCCTCCACACTCATCCCTTCTCACATACAAGTGCCATGCAATGATCTGGCTTCTTCTCTCCCTCCCACGAAAAGAGTTTCGTAGAGCTGTAAGGCTGTCTGGGTTCCGGCAGGAACTAGTTCTGGACGGCGAAGCCCTGCCGGATAGATGACACCGTATGTGTGCAACTCTGTAGAGAGGTTGTAGTTTCGATCTTAGTGCCCGAGGGGCTGTTCGAGAATGCCTCCCGAAGGGCTGTCCAAGTGACGGTCTGAGTTCTATGAGTCCTCCCAAAGGGCTGTCCGAGTGACCGTCCGAGTTTCGAAGGTCCTCCCGAAGGGCTGTCCGCAACACCGTCCGGGGGACTGTTCGACTGCCTCCCAGAGGGCTGTCTGAGGAGCAGATAAGGGTATACATGCTCGCGGTTGGGAGGTTGTAAATCCTAGCTGCGGGGATCTGCACCGCCGATCGTCATCGACTCTACTTCCCGCTGCGCTACGAGTCGGTAACGAAACAGATCAAACCTTGTATGCAGTCTCCATAGTGGTCCTGGGCTGGTGCGTAGGTCGGAAAATTTTCATTTTCTGCTGCGTTACCCTACAGTAATATGCTAGCTTTAAACTCTTATTCTTCTATGCCATCGTGCATATTTGCTGTGCATGACACTGTTCATCCGCCATGTTAAGATATGCCATGTATGCTTTATGATATTAGTAATTTTGAATCTGTTCCTGCATACAACAGGTGAAAAGTGTCCTGGCAGTTTACCGCTGGACGGCTTATAATGCTCGATATAAACCATAGGAAACTATCACAGTTTATAACCAAGGCTGAAATGAATGATAACCATATATGATTGAAAATATGTCATACCTGTGATATTTGATCACACTGTTGGTTTACCAAGCCAGTGCGGTAAGGGTGATAACCCAAAATTTTAGCACTGGTAATTATCAGAGGTTTCTGGTTTATAAACAAAGCCGGGCTAGGTTAATAAACACCAGATATTATCTTATCTCAAACTGCCGACTTATAGTCAAAAGCCAGGATGGGTTAATAAACACCGGTGAATTATAATCATAAAGCTTTATAAGCCTCATCAAATAAACCTCGAAAAGAAAATCCGTCGAATAAAATCAAACGAAAAATGAGGCTTTTCATGGGCTGCCAGGCTAAAAATCGAGTGCTTTCACGGGCCGCACAACCACTGAGTTAAACCTGTATACAAACCTTATAAGATGGACCTCACATAACCAATCGTCGTTTTAACTTTGACAAGCTCAGTGTCTGCATAAGATTGACTTGTCAAACGTTCGACGGGTCATTCCAGGATTACTTGGGCAGAGTGGCTTACTTAAAAAGGCAGGATAACCCAGGGTTTTAGGTGAATACACCTGGCTTCCAAGCCTGGATTTTAAGCCTATTACAAGGGTTATAAAAACTCTTTGTTCTTTAGAACAAAAGAGCCCCAAGCAATATTTTGAGCTGTGCTCAAGGGGCACCTATATTTGAGTTGTGCTTTGCAACAGACTCTCTTTGGTCCCCTTAACTTGGGTAAAAGCCCCCAAGTTTTGTTTTGTTTTGTTTTGTTTTGTGGCCAATAAGCCGGATCAAAGGGTAATCATAACTTCGCTCTATAAAGAGAAAGCCCCCAAGTGAACCAAAACACATTTATTTAAAAGAAAAAGCGACAGAGGCCCTGTTTTAGCAGGGATGCCGGTTTATTATATTGATCATAATATATACATTGTCAAAAATATGTACATCAGAAGAGCCAGTGGCTCAGGTATAGTAGGGCCGAAGATGAGCAATATTCCACGGCCGGTGGGTCTCCTCCTCCGACTTACATGAGTCTTTGTGCTCTCGAACATCGATAAGGTAGTAGGATCCATTGTTGAGATTCTTACTGACCACAAAAGGTCCTTCCCATGGTGGGGATAACTTGTGCATATCAGTTTGATCCTGGATAAGCCGAAGCACCAGATCGCCTTCTTGGAAAGTTCTGGTTTTAACCCGACGGCTATGGTAATGGTGCAAATTTTGCTGGTAAATCGCCGAACGAGCCACTGCGATGTCACGCTCCTCATCCAACAGGTCAAGTGCTTCCTGACGTGCTTTTCATTGTCCGCTTCAACGAAAGCCGCCACATGAGGTGAATCATGATGGATGTCACTAGGGAGAACCGCCTTTGCTCCGTAAACCATAAAAAAAAGGCGTGTAACCCGTCGATCTGTTGGGGTGGTATTAATGCTCCATAACACGGAAGGTAACTCCTCCACCCAACAACCCGGCGTCCTCTGTAAGGGAACCATAAGCCAGGGCTTGATGCCTCTCAATATCTCTTGATTAGCTCTCTCAACTTACCAAATAGATTGGGGGTGAGCCGCCGACGATACATCAAGCCAGATATGCTCACATTGACAAAATTCTTCCATAGCACCTTTAGAGAGATTAGTGCCATTGTCTGTTATGATGCAGTGTGGAAAGCCAAAATGGAAGATCACCTTCTTCATGAATTGAACCGCCGTTGCTGCATCACACTTACTGACTGGCTCTGCCGCTACCCACTTAGTGAACTTATCAACCGCCACCAAAAGGTGGGTCTTCTTATCCTTGGATCTTTTGAAAGGTCCAACCATATCAAGCCCCCAAACTACAAACGGCCAAGTAATTGGAATCATCCTCAATTCTTGAGCCGGCACATGAGCTCGTCATGAAAATTTCTGACATCCATCACACTTGCTGACTAGGTCCTCTAATAACCCACAAGTATAGGGGATCGCAACAGTTTTCGATAAGTAAGAGTGTCGAACCCAACGAGGAGCTAAAGGTAGAACAAATATTCCCTCAAGTTCTATCATCCACCGATACAACTCTACGCACGCTTGACGTTCGCTTTACCTAGAACAAGTATGAAACTAGAAGTACTTTGTAGGTGTTGTTGGATAGGTTTGCAAGATAATAAAGAGTACATAAATAAAAAGTAGGGGCTGTTTAGATAAAGAAACAATAAAGTAAATATAGAGAGTGTGGAAAAGTGGTGGTAGGAGTTGTGAAATTGCCCCTAAGCAATTGACTACTTTACTAGACCGATAGCAAGTTTTATGTGGGAGAGGCCACTGCTAGCATGCCATCCCTGACTTGGAATTCTATGCACTTATGATTGGAAATATTAGCAAGCATCCGCAACTACTAATTTTCATTAAGGTAAAACCCAACCATAGCATTAAGGTATATTGGTCCCCCTTCAATCTCATATGCATCAATTCCTATGCTAGGTTGAAGCTTCTGTCACTCTTGCCCTCCAATACATAATCCTATCAACATACAACTAACCCTAGGGTGTGATCCACGTGCGCAATCATATGATGGGCACCAAAGGACAGCAACATGACCACAAGCAAATTAAATCAATCATAGCAATTCATCAACCACCGATAGGACAACTAAAATCTACTCAAACATCATAGGATGGCAACACATTATTGGATAATAATATGAAGCATAAAGCACCATGTTCAAGTAGAGGGTACAGCGGGTTGCGGGAGAGTGGACCGCTGTAGATAGAGGGGGGAAGGTGATGGAGATGTTGGTGAAGATGGCGGAGGTGTTGGTGTAGATCGCGGTGATGATGATGGCCCCCGGTGGCCCTCCGGTGCCACCGGAAGCGAGGGGGAGAGAGCCCCCCTCCTTCTTCCTCTTCTTCCTTGACCTCCTCCCTAGATGGGAGAAGGGTTTCCTCTCTGGTCCATGGCCTCCATGGCAAGGGAGGGGCGAGAGCCCCTCCGAGATTGGGTCTGTCTCTCTGTCTCTCTCTCTGTTTCTGCATTCCCAGATTCTTCCCTTTCACCGTTTCTTATATTCCCAGAGATCCGTAACTCCGATTGGGCTGAAATTTTAACACGATCTCTATCCGGATATTAGCTTTCTTGTGGCGAAAGAAGGGCATCAACCACCTTACGGGTGGCCCACGAGGGTCAGGGGCGCGCTTGGGGGGGGGGGCAGGCGCGCCCTCCTGCCTCGTGGCCACCTCGGGCACCGTCTCGCGGGGATTTTTCTTCCCAAAAATCATATATATTCCAAAAAAATCTCTGTCAGTTTTTATCCCGTTTGGACTCCGTTTGATATGGATATTCTGCAAAACAAAAAACATGCAACAAACAGGAACTGGCACTGGGCACTGGATCAATATGTTAGTCCCAAAAATAGTATAAAAATTTGCCAAAAGTATATGAAAGTTGAATAATATTGGCATGGAACAATCAAAAATTATAGATACGACGGAGACGTATCAGCATCCCCAAGCTTAATTCATGCTCGTCCTCGAGTAGGTAAATGATAAAAAAGATAATTTTTGATGTGGAATGCTACCTAACATAATCTTGATCATATGTCTAATCATGGCATGAATATTAAGACACGAGTGATTCAAAGCAATAGTCTATCATTTGACATAAAAAAAATAATACTTCAAGCCCACTAATAAAGCAATCATGTCTTTTCAAAATAACAAGGCCAAAGAAAGTTATCCCTACAAAATCATATAGTCTGGCTATGCTCCATCTTCACCACACAAAATACTCACATCATGCACAACCCCGATGACAAGCCAAGCAATTGTTTCATACTTTTGACGTTCTCAAACCTGTTCAACTTTCACGCAATACATGAGCGTGAGCCATGGACATAGCACTATAGGTGGAATAGAATATGATGGTGGAGAAGACAAAAAGGAGAAGATAGTCTCACATCAACTAGGCGTATCAACGGGCTATGGAGATTCCCATCAATAGATATCAATGTGAGTGAGTAGAGATTGCCATGCAACGGATGCACTAGAGCTATAAGTAGCTCTAACTGAAACTAAGTGGGTGTGCATCCAATTTGCTTGCTCATGAAGACCTAGGGCATTTGAGGAAGCCCATCGTTGGAATATACAAGCCAAGTTCTATAATGAAAATTCCCACTAGTATATGAAAGTGATAACTCAAGAGAATCTCTATATGAAGAACATGGTGCTACTCTGAAGCACAAGTGTGGTAAAAGGATAGTAACATTGCCCCTTCTCTCTTTTTCTCTCTTTTTTTCTTTTTTTATTTTTTTTCTTTTTTTTGCAGGCTTCTTTGGCCTCTCTCTTTTTTTGTGGGGCTTCTTTGGCCACTTTTATTTTGATAACCTCACATGGGACAATGTTCTAATAATGATGATCATCACACTTTTCTTTACTTACAACTCGATATCTAGAACAAAGATATGACTCTATATGAATGCCTCCGGCGGTGTACCGGGATGTGCAATGATCTAGCGTAGCAATGACATCAAAAAATGGACAAGCCATGAAAACATCATGCTAGCTATCTTACGATCATGCAAAGCAATATGACAATGAATGCTCAAGTCATGTATATGATGATGATGAAAGTTGCATGGCAATATATCTCGGAATGGCTATGGAAATGCCATGATAGGTAGGTATGGTGGCTGTTTTGAGGAAGGTATATGGTGGGTTTATGGTACCGGCGAAAGTTGCGCGGTACTAGAGAGGATAGAAATAGTGGAAGGGTGAGAGTGCGTATAATCCATGGACTCCACATTAGTCATAAAGAACTCACATACTTATTGCAAAAATCTATTAGTCATCGAAACAAAGTACTACGCGCATGCTCCTAGGGGGATAGATTGGTAGGAAAAGACCATCGCTCGTCCCCGACCGCCACTCATAAGGAAGACAATAGGAAAAGACCATCGCTCGTCCCCGACCGCCACTCATAAGGAAGACAATCAATAAATACCTCATGCTCCAACTTCGTTACATAACGGTTCACCATACATGCATGCTACGGGAATCAGAAACCTCAACACAAGTATTTCTACAATTCACATCCACCCACTAGCATGACTCTAATATCACCATCTTTATATCGCAAAACTATTGCAAGGAATCAAACATATCATATTCAGTGATCTACAAGTTTTATGTAGGATTTTATGACTAACCATGTGAATGACCAATTCCTGTCATCTCTCTAAATAGATATAAGTGAAGCAAGAGAGTTTAATTCTATATACAAAAGATATGCCCACGCTCTAACAAATATAAGTGAAGCAAAAGAGCATTCTACAAATGGCGGTTTTCTATGTAAAGAGAAACAGGCAATCCAACCTTCAAATGATATAAGTGAAGCACATGAAGCATTCTGTAAAGCCGTACTCAAAAGATATAAGTGAAGTGAAAAGAGCATTCTATAAATCAACCAAGGACTATCTCATACCAGCATGTTGCATAAAATAAAAATGCAAAATAAATGCAAAATACGCTCCAAGATTGCACATATCGCATGAACAACACGAATCCGAAAACATACCGATACTTGTTGAAGAAAGAGGGGATGCCTTCCGGGGCATCCCCAAGCTTAGACGCTCGAGTCTCCTTGAATATTTACTTGGGGTGCCTCGGGCATCCCCAAGCTTGAGCTCTTGCCTCTCTTCCTTCTTCTCACATCAAGACCTTCTCGATCATCGAACACTTCATCCACACAAAACTTCAACAGAAAACTCGGTAAGATCCGTTAGTATAATGAAGAAAATCACTACTCTAAGTACTGTTGCAAACCAATTCATATTTTGTTTTTTCATTGTGTCTACTGTAATATAACTTTTTCATGGCTTAATCCACTGATATGAATCGATAGTTTCATCAAAACAAGCAAACTATGCATCAAAAACAGAATTTGTCTAAAACAGAATGGTCTTTAATAATCTGAACATTCACCATACTTCTGATACTTGAAAAATTCTACCAAAATTAGGAAAAATAAACATTTTTTATAGGAAGACAGTGCAAAAAGAATCAGAACCATTTGATGTTCCAGAAAAAAAATGTAAAATTGTGCACTACAGCCAAAGTTTCTGTCCTGCACCGTACAAACCATCAAGCAAATGTAAACATCCTAAAGGCAAATCTTGGCACATTATTTTTATTTCTAAACTTTATAAAAGCACACAACAAAAATAAATTACTCTCTAAAACTTCCGGGTTGTCTCCCTGGCAGCGCTTTCTTTAAAGCCATTAAGCTAGGCATATAGTGCTCAAGTAATGGATCCACCCGGATCCCAAGGTATATCAAAGCCAATTTTAATTAACAATGATTTGTAATTTAGTGGTGAGCACAAAGTAACATATATCATGCAACAACTAAGTCTAACTCTCTTCCTATGCATCGGCATGTCATAAAAGAACAATTCATGCACACAAAGTAAAGGCCAATGCATAGTATAAACAGTTTCTTGCAATTTTATCATATTGGAAACATAGAGAGGTGGAGACATAGTTCCTATCTCATAATAATTGCAAGTAGGAGCAGCAACCACATGCATATTATATTCATCAAAATCATCATGTGCAACGGTAAAAGGCAACCCATCAATATATTCCTTAATAAGAGCAAACTTCTCCGATATAGTGTAGTTTGGAGAATTCAAAAAGATAATAGGACTATCATGTGTGGGTGCAATAGCAACAATTTCATGTTTAACATAAGGAACTATAGCAATTTCATCTCCATAAGCATAATTCATATTGGCATCTTGGCCACAAGCATAGCAAGCATCATCAAAAAGGGATATTTCAAAAGAATCAAAGGGATCGTAACAATCATCATAGCAATCATCCTCCGGTAAGCACGAAGTGAAATTAAACAATGTATGAGTTGAAGAGTTACTCTCATTAGAAGGTGGGAACGGGTAGCTAATCCGATCTTCCTCCTTTTGTTCTTCGCTCTCCTCCTCATCTTTTTCATCCAATGAGCTCACAGTTTCATCAATTTCTTCTTCCATAGACTCCTATAAAATATTAGTCTCTTCTTGGACAGCGGAGACTTTCTCAATAAGCGCATTAATATAGGAATTATATTCATAATTATCATAGCAATATTTTAAGATAGCTAAATTTTCAGGCCTATAAACATCATCGTCATAAGCTTCATGCTTTTCAAACAAAGATTCAATTTCATAAGCACCCTTAAAAGCAACAAATTCTTCTATTTGTTCCACATCATAGTAATCATATATACCATTAGCATAAGAAGATAAGGTTTCATTATCATTAAATTCACATGAAAAGGGAAGGTGTGGAGCCTTCACCTTAGAGCAACAAGTATAATCATATCTCAAGCATAGTTACCTAGCATACCAGTTCAATATATGAATTTGATCCCATAATAGTTTCCCTTTTCGTGTCAAGCGGTAATCCCTAAAGTATTCACGTTGATCCAACATTACTCCCGTTACAAAATTGAATGGGGTTTTCTCAGGATTATTAAAGTAGTACATAATATTTTTCACAAAACCAGCATCGAGGGTTTTAGGAGGTTCCCCATCTCCATGAGTAGCAAGTACACCTAATTTTTTTGGTATTTCGTGTTCCATATCCATAACTAAAGATAAATAACAACTAAGAACATCAAACAAAAATTACTTAGTGATAAAGCAAACAAGCACACACGAGAATATTCACCCCACGCTATGACTCCCCGGCAACGGCGCCAGAAAAAGGTCTTGATAACCCACAAGTATAGGGGATCGCAACAGTTTTTGATAAGTAAGAATGTCGAACCCAACGAGGAGCTAAAGGTAGAACAAATATTCCCTCAAGTTCTATCGACCACCGATACAACTCTACGCACGCTTGACGTTCGCTTTACCTAGAACAAGTATGAAACTAGAAGTACTTTGTAGGTGTTGTTGGATAGGTTTGCAAGATAATAAAGAGTACATAAATAAAAAGTAGGGGCTGTTTAGATAAAGAAACAATAAAGTAAATATAGTGACTGTGGAAAAGTGGTGGTAGGACTTGCGAAATTGCCCCTAAGCAATTGACTACTTTACTAGACCGATAGCAAGTTTTATGTGGGAGAGGCCACTGCTAGCATGCCATCCCTGACTTGGAATTCTATGCACTTATGATTGGAACTATTAGCAAGCATCCGCAACTACTAATGTTCATTAAGGTAAAACCCAAACATAGCATTAAGGTACATTGGTCCCCCTTCAATCCCGTATGCATCAATTACTATGCTAGGTTGAAGCTTCTGTCACTCTTGCCCTCCAATACATAATCCTATCAACATACAACTAACCCTAGGGTGTGATCCACACGCACAATCATATGATGGGCACCAAAGGACAGCAACATAACCACAAGTAAATTAAATCAATCATAGAAATTCATCAACCACCGATAGGACAACAAAAATCTACTCAAACATCATAGGATGGCAACACATCATTGGATAATAATATGAAGCATAAAGCACCATGTTCAAGTAGATGGTACAGCAGGTTGCGGGAGAGTGGACCGCTGTAGATAGAGGGGGTAAGGTGATGGATATGTTGGTGAAGATGGCGGAGGTGTTGGTGTAGATCGCGGTGATGATGATGGCCCCCGGTGGCACTCCGGTGCCACCGGAAGCGAGGGGGGAGAGCCCCCCTCCTTCTTCTTCTTCCTTGACCTCCTCCCTAGATGGGAGAAGGGTTTCCCCTATGGTACATGGCCTCCATGGCAAGGAAGGGGCGAGAGCCCCTCCGAGATTGGATCTGTCTCTCTGTCTCTCTCTGTTTCTGTGTTCCCAGATTCTTCCCTTTCACCGTTTCTTATATTCCCGGAGATCCGTAACTCCGATTGGGCTGAAATTTTAACACAATCTCTATCCGGATATTAGCTTTCTTGTAGCGAAAGAAGGGCATCAATCACCTTACGGGTGGCCCACGAGAGTCAGGGGCGCGCCTGGGGGGGCAGGCGCGCCCTCCTGCCTCGTGGCCACCTCGGGCACCGTCTCGCGTGGATTTTTCTTCCCAAAAATCATATATATTCCAAAAAAATCTCCGTCAGTTTTTATCCCGTTTGGACTCCGTTTGATATGGATATTCTGCAAAACAAAAAACATGCAACAAACAGGAACTGGCACTAGGCACTGGATCAATATGTTAGTCCCAAAAATAGTATACAAAGTTGCCAAAAGTATATGAAAGTTGAATAATATTGGCATGGAACAATCAAAAATTATAGATACGACAGAGACGTATCATCCTCCGCATCTGCATGAGCTGTTAGCCAATAAAACCCATGACGAAATAGCTTTAGCCACGAGAGATTTTGAACCAGCATGATGACCACAGTCTCCTTCATGAATCTCACGCAGGATCTCACAGCCCTCTTCTTGAGAAACACAACATTGAAACGCCCCTATGACACTGTGATGATGTAGCTCTCCATTAACAATTGCCATTGACTTAGACCATTGGGTTATCTGCCTGGCTAAGGTTTCATCCTCAGGTAACTCACCCTGGGTCATATAGGCCAAATAAGGGACCGTCCAATCCGGAATTACATGAAGAGCCGCCACCAACTGAGCTTCCGGATCAGGAATAGCCAAATCCTCCTCTGTAGGTAACTTGACCGACGGGTTATGCAAAACGTCAAGAAAGACATTAGGAGGCACCGGTTTACGTTGAGAACCCAACCAGTTTAAAGCATCCGCCGCTTCATTTTTCCCCCGATCAACATGCTCAACTTGATAACCCATGAAGTGACCAGCAATAACGTCCACCTCTCGTCGATAAGCCGCCATGAGTGGATTGATGTCTACTACGCAAGCTTCTTCTTGTAGACGTTGTTGGGCCTCCAAGTGCAGAGGTTTGTAGGACAGTAGCAAATTTCCCTCAAGTGGATGACCTAAGGTTTATTAATCCGTCGGAGGCATAGGTTGAAGATGGTCTCTCTCAAACAACCCTGCAACCAAATAACAAAGAGTCTCTTGTGTCCCCAACACACCCAATACAATGGTAAATTGTATAGGTGCACTAGTTCAGCGAAGAAATGGTGATACAAGTGCAATATGGATGGTAGATATAAGTTTTTGTAATCTGAAATTATAAAAACAGCAAGGTAACAAGTAATAAAAGTGAGCGTAAACGGTATTGCAATGCTAGGAAACAAGGCCTAGGGTTCATACTTTCACTAGTGCAAGTTCTCTCAACAATAATAACATAATTGGATCATATAACTATCCCTCAACATGCAACAAAGAGTCACTCCAAAGTCACTAATAGCGGAGAACAAACAAAGAGATTATTGAAGGGTACGAAAACACCTCAAAGTTATTCTTTCTAATCGATCTATTCAAGAGTTCGTACTAGAATAACACCTTAAGACACAAATTGTCGCGACCGGTTTTCCAGGTATTAATTTCCAGAAAATGGCCATTGTGCTCACCAGCCCCAGGATTACTGTTAGCTGATGAGGCACCAACTTGATACAGAAATTCCAAGCAAAAATACAAAATGTGTAGTACAAGACCATTCGGGTCTGTGAGTACAACAATTGGTTTCTGGTGGTCGATGGCGGAAGCGGTTTGTGGTTCACCACGGTCTATGGGACTCCATTTCCCACAGAAACAGCTGACCAGGTTAACTCCTATCTTCGCGAGGCTGCTATCACCGTTGCTTAAGTTCCGAGGCTGTCATCGCAACGCTCCTCTCCAAGCAAGCAATCTGGCCAAGACAATAGCCAGGGACAAGCCAGTGAGTACTTTTGAATGTACTCGCAAACATTATGAACACGGGTATAATATAGCAAACAATATTCATGCTCTGAAAATATTCTATAATCACAACGTCAGTCATGAAAATAAAATCCCGATGCATGCAAGCAGGTTATTTATATGCAACAGGAATAGGTAATGACAGAATAGTAATAAAATGCACCGATCGGATGTCTGAAGCGACGTCTCGAAAGGATAGTAAAAGTGAGCCTGCCTCAATCGGGCGTCTTAGCGACACCACATAAAGGGCTTATAAGGTAAATAAATAACAAGCATGCCACAGTCGGGCGTCTCAGCGACACCACATAAAGGGCTTATGAAGTAAATAAAATAACAAGCATGCCACAGTCGGGCGTCTGAGCGACACCAAATAAAGGGCTTATAAGGTAAATAAATAACAAGCATGCCACAGTCGAGCGTCTCAGCGACACCACATAAAGGGCTTATGAAGTAAATAAAATAACAAGCATGCCACAATCGGGCGTCTGGGCGACACCACATAAAGGGCTTATATATATAAACATAATCATAGTGAATATCCAGGGGGTGGTACCGTCCCAGGGATATTCATTATTTCAAACAATGCAAACGGTTAGTCCATAATGATAATAATCATAACCATCATATATCACAAGTCATAATCAATATTCGGGTTTAGTAGTTTCTCCTCCGAAGACCGACACTAAGACCGACACTTGACCCATCCCAGACTGTAGTCCTTAACCATGGACACGGCTATTCGAATAGGTTTAATATCTCTGCAGAGGGTGTACTCTTTACCCACGAGTAACAGATTCCTTTAGTCCATCGGACTAATTCCATCTACGGTCTTTTAATTGAAACACACCTGACTTGCACACACCAGCTTTTACTCGTGTCTGGAATCACCCATGACACCTGTTAAGCAAAACTCTAAGTGGGGAGGCTACAACCTCGCGTAGCATGGGATCAAATTTCTATCGCACGCTCTAAGGGGTGCCCCCCTCTCGGTCCCAACCGGATACACCCATGCCCCCGGACCAGGTGGCATGCCTACCGGCTACAACTGGTATCTTCCACCATGGCCTCTCTGTACGGTGTGTGCCAAGACAAGGGTTAACAACTTACTGAACCATACCCCACCTACGGTAGGGACCAATGGCAGTACGAAACAAGTATGGGGGTTACCGGAACAAGACTCGATCTATGGCCGACTCAGGAGGCTTATGAGCTCCCTGCATGACATGTATATCAAATATATTTCAACCGACGAAATCACCACCCATTATACCTTACTATGCCATACCGGACATAACCGTCCCGACGGGGACCGGCGACAAGCTCACTCCTACCCAAGGCAGAGGCTTTCTCGAATTCCTTTCCAGCATGCATGCAAGGCACATGAGGATGATTACCATCACAAGTATATACATTCGCAACAGCAAGGAAAATCACTAATATGCATTCATGCAAATGATCGTATCACCACATAAAATAACGAGTTCTCCGAAATGAGGTGGTGCTATAATCGTATCAACTAACACACCAGAAATATTATGCCAGGGTTCAAGATGCTTGCCTTCATGGTGTGGAAAGGCAGGGTGCACTCCAAATCTTTTGAAAGCTTTCTTCTCTTCAAAAATCCTATTTTCAAAAATATGCAAATAACACATATTTCAAAAACAGTACAAAAAAGTTGTTTGGAAAATTTTCAAATAAATCTTAAAATGAACTAGACAGAATTTGAGAGATGTATGAAAAAGAATCAATTCATTTGGAGTTATATTTAAAAAGTTATAGATAGTCAAAGCTCTGGTCAAAATCTGTTTTTAAAAGAAAATCCAGAAAAGAAAACGGTTCGAATGGAATTACGCTTTCGCACAGAGGAGACGTACTTGAGCCTTTACGCCTCCACTTATCCAGCGTGGGCGGCGCGTGAGTCACTGACAGTGGGCCCGGGGGACCCACTGGTCAGGTTTGACTAGTCGACCTCCCTCCTCTTCCTCTGCCCCGAGAGGAGGCGGGACTCCGGCGATGCTCGCCGGTGAACGGCGGCATCGTTCGGGAAATGGAGGTCACCCGCGGGCTCAGGGGATCGAGACGGTCACTCCGGTAGTCGTTACGGTCTCGGGGGTGGACGGAGCTGCCGGCGGCGAGCTTCGTGGCGGACGGTGGCCGTCGGCCAAAGTGATTTTTCTCCCGCGGTGAGTCCCGATCAAAATCGAGCAGGGGGAATGGTTCACGGGAGGAAGAGGGAGTTCTTAGTGAAGAGAATGGAAAGGGGGAGGCCCTGGTGGTGCCGGAATGAACGAGGCAGTGGCGGCGAGCGTGGTTGCCGGAGATGGGGAAGGAGACCTCCCCGGGTCGGTTGGCTGCCAATGGGGGTCCTAGGGAGATGGCTTGGGACTGCCTGCGTGCGGAGACGAGCTCGGGGCTCTTGGCGCGTTGCGGTGAGAAGGGGAGCGCGTGGCGCGGCTCTGCAGAGCGGGCCAAACCCAGGGGCGCGACGCGGCAGCTCGGGCGCGGCACGTGCAAAACGCGTGCTCTGCTCGCGCCCAGAGCACGCACGGAACGTGCTCGACAAAATGCCAGGGCATGCTAGAGGTCTCGGGTGAGGTTGGGGTTTAACAGACCTAGGTTAAAGTCATCTAGAGGCTTAGTGGACAGGTTAGTTTGATCAGAGGTGCAAGTTCACAGTGCAATGACAAAATTCATGTCAAAGTTGTTCATGCACTCTAGGTGTTTGAAAAAATGCCACAGGCACCTAGGCATTTCTTGGAGTGGCCAAAACTTCCAGAGTGGGGTCTCTTTAGATGAATAAGAGGGTGGTGAGGTTAGTTTGTGAAAAGCACAAACTTGTTAGTGCAAGTTTTGCAAAACTACAATTCTGGACAGGAGATAAATGGCATTATTTCATGAACCAAAAATATTCGAATGGGTGCATGCTCTTGGACTTAGGGGTTTGGTAGGGCTGTCTACAAGTAGGAGAAGGCACAAGGTTACTGGAGCAAAAATAAATAGGGTTGCAGTAGAAATCACAAGGCTAGACCAGAATGGAAAAGAGGTTGATTCACTCAAAATTTTCAAAGAACAGCACTAGGTTTTTGCATAATGTTGAATCATATGCTACTACCAACATCCCATAATTTTGGTGGAGGCCAGAAAGAAATATTTAAATGGGTTGTAGTGCATTTATCAAATTTTTCATAAAAGTGATTTAAAAACATCACATGACATCTCCAAATTTTGGTTGGAACTTTTTGTGAATTTATCAAATGGTTGTAGTTCAAATATGGCCATGTAACCTTGAAAACCAATTTTCAAGAAAATAAAGATCAGGCAAATTAATTATGTAATTAGTTCTACTAATAAAAGAAGAGTTTTTCTTGATAGGTTAAACAAGTCCAATAACATATTTTGCAAAGTTTTCATTTTGGGGAAAAAACTCCATAATAACAAGGGAGAAAAAGGTTCAAAAATAAAAAGGGAGCCTAGAAAATAAAAGTTTTAATTTCCTGGCAAAATTTTAATTTATTAAAACAAGGTCAAAATTTTGGGGTGTCACACAAATCAACCAAAACCCTAATGTCACCTAGATACTCCAATGTCACCTCAAGTATCCGTGGGTATGATTATACGATATGCATCACACAATCTCAGATTCATCTATTCAACCAACACAAAGAACTTCGAAGAGTGCCCCAAAGTTTCTAGCGGAGAGTCAAGACGAAAACGTGTGCCAACCCCTATGCATAAGTTCACGAGGTCACAGAACTCGCAAGTTGATCACCAAAACATACATCAAGTGGATCACGTGATATCCCATTGTCACCACAGATAAGCACATGCAAGACATACATCAAGTGTTCTCAAATCCTTAAAGACTCAATCCGATAAGATAACTTCAAAGGGAAAACTCAATCCATTATAAGAGAGTAGAAGGGGAGAAACATCATAAGATCCAACTATAATAGCAAAGCTTATATCAAGATCGTGCCGACTCAAGAACATGAGAGAGAGAGAGAGAGATCAAACACATAGCTACTGGTACATACCCTCAGCCTTGAGGGTGAACTACTCCCTCCTCGTCATGGAGAGCGCCGGGATGATGAAGATGGCTGCCGGAGAGGGGTTCCCCCCTCCGGCCGGGTGCCGGAACGGGTCTAGATTGGTTTTCGGTGGCTATGGAGGCTTGCGGCGGCGGAACTCCCGATCTATTCTGTTCCCCGATGTTTTTATGGTATATTGACATATATAGGCGAAAGAAGTCGGTCAGGGGAGCCACGAGGGGCCCATGAGGGTGGGGGCGCGCCTCCCTGCCTCATGGCTTCCTCAAAGCTTCCCTGACGTCTACTCCAAGTCTCCTGGATTGCTTCCATTCCAAAAATAACTCTCCTGAAGGTTTCATTCCGTTTGGACTCCGTTTGATATTCCTTTTCTTCGAAACACTGAAATAGGCAAGAAAACAACAATTTGGGCTGGGCCTCCAGTTAATAGGTTAGTCCCAAAAATAATATAAAAGTGTTTAGTAAAGCACATAAACATCCAAAAGGATAATATAATAGCATGAATACTTCATAAATTATAGATACGTTGGAGACGTATCAGCATCCCCAAGCTTAATTCCTGCTCGTCCTCGAGTAGGTAAATGATAAAAGAAAGAATTTATGAAGTGTGAATGCTAGCAGGTGCACAAGTTTGATCAATGGTAATTTCAATCACCTTTTCTAGCATCATTATATATCATAACAGTAGCTCAACTCATAGGACTTCTCATGATCAAGTAACAAGATATTCACATGTTAAAGTATAGATCATAAACTTTCTGGAAAACTAACAAACCGTGTTATTAGTCATCAAACAATTACAATTCATCTTATTTTCAGGAAGGGTCTATGTCAGAGCTTTGATTCAGCAAACTTCACATACTCAACTATCATTTAGTCTTTCACAATTGCTAACACTCACGTGATATTTATGGGTTCAAAGTTTTAATAAGACACAGAGAAAGATAGGGGCTTATAGATTCGCCTCCCAACCTTTTACCTCAAGGGTAATGTCAACAATAATAGTTCATGATGCCTTACATCCAATTGGATATATATATCAGGATCTTTCCAACACAATGTTCTTGCCAAAGGATAAAATGTAAAAAAGGAAAGGTGAAGATCACCATGACTCTTGCATAAGGTATAAGACAAGAATAAAAGATAAGCCCTTCGCATAGGGAAGCAGAGGTTGTCATGCGCTTTTATAGTTGGATGCACAAAATCTTAATGCAAAAGAACGTCACTTTATATTGCCACTTGTGATAGGGACCTTTATTATGCAGTCTGTCGCTTTTATTGCTTCCACATCACAAGATCGTATAAAGCTTATTTTCTCCACACTAATAGATCATAGATATTTAGAGAGCAATTTTTATTGCATGCACCGATGACAACTTGCTTGAAGGATCCTACTCAATCCATAGGTAGGTATGGTGGACTCTCATGGCAATACTGGTTTAAGGGATGTTTGGAAGCACAACTAGTATCTCTACTTGGTTCAAAGAATTTGGCTATCATGAGGGGGAAAGGCAAGCTCAGCATGTTGAATGATCCATGACAATATACTTTATTTCATATATAAGAAAACATGACCCATTACGTTGTCTTCCTTGTCCAACATCAACCTTTTAACATGTCATATTTTAATGAGTTCTCACAATTACAAAAGATGTCCAAGATAGTATATTTATATGTGAAAATCTCTCTTCCCTCAATAGTCTTTCATGAATTGTTCAAGTGACCAATACAATGTTTGCTAACCTTTAATAAATTTACCACCTCTACTTCTTATATGTGAAGTCAGCACTCCCCCATGGGATAATCATATGAAACATAGATAATTTCAGATTTATGATATTCACTCTATTTACTCATAGGATATAAGTGAAGCACACGAGTAGATGACAAACTACTCCAAAAAGATATAAGTGAAGATCAATGAGTAGTTAAATAATTATTTAGCTATGTGAAGACTCTCCCATTTAATAATTTCAGATCTTGATATTTTATTCAAACAGCAAGCAAAACAAAATATAATGACATTCTAATAATAGCAAACATCACGTGAAGAAGCAAAAACTTAGGATCAACCGATACTAACCGATGGTTGTCGAAGAAGAAAGGTGGGATGCCAACCGGGGCATCCCCAAGCTTCGACGCTTGAGACTTCTTGAAATATTATCTTGGGATGCCTTGGGCATCCCCAAGCTTGAGCTTTTGTGTCTCCTTAATTCCTCTCATATCACAGTCTCCCTAAATCTCAAAAGCTTCATCCACACAAAACCCAACAAGGACTCGTGAGATAAGTTAGTATAAACCAATGCAAAAACCTTATCATACTCTACTGTAGCAAATCACTAAAATTATTATTCAACATTGCATACTAAATGCCTCTGCATAGTTAATAGTCCTATCCTCAAATAGAATCATTAGAGAAGCAAACATATGCAAACAATGCAAACATAACAGCAATCTGCCTAAACAGGACAGTTTGTAAAGAATGCAGCAAGATCCATACTTCCCTAACTCAAAAAATTATGAAAGAAAATTAACACTGTAGTATATTTATCAGATCTTAATATGCAAATGGTTTCAACATTTTATCACATTCTGACTTTTCTAGGGAATTATTGCAACAGCGGTAAACTTTCTGTTTTCAAACAGCAACATGAAGACTTGTAAAATAGCCATAGTAATGGCTATCAATGCCAATTTGATTGAAATAAAAGATGCAAAACATTGTTCTAAATAACAGCAAGCAAATCCTAATAAAATAAATTGACACTCCAAGCAAAACACATATCATGTGGTGAATAAAAATATAGCTCCAAGTAAAGTTACCGATGAACGAAGACGAAAGAGGGGATGCCTTCCGGGGCATCCCCAAGCTTAGGCTCTTGGTTGTCCTTGAATATTACCTTGGGGTGCCTTGGTCATCCACAATCTTAGGCTCTTTGCCACTCCTTATTCCATAGTCCATCGAATCTTTACCCCAAACTTGAAAACTTCACAACACAAAACTTAACAGAAAACTCGTAAGCTCCGTTAGTATAAGAAAATGAATCACCCCTTAGTTACTGTTGTGAACTCATTCTAAATTCATATTGGTGTAATATCTACTGTATTCCAACTTCTCAATGGTTCATACCCTCTGATACTACTCATAGATTCATCAAAATAAGCAAACAACACACGAAAAACAGAATCTGTCAAAAACAGAACAGTCTATAGTAATCTGTATCAAACGTATACTTCTAGAACTCATAAAATTCTCAAATAAATTGGTGGACGTGAGGAATTTGTCTATTAATCATCTGCAAAAATAATCAACCTAATCGCACTCTCCAGTAAAAAAATGGCAGCAAAACTCGTGAGCGCTAAAGTTTCTATTTTTTACAGCAAGATCACAAAGACTTCACCCAAGTCTTCCCAAAGGTTCTACTTGGCACAAACACTAATTAAAAGCATAAAACCACATATAAACAGAGGCTAGATGAATAATTTATTACTAAACAGGAACAAAAAGCAAGGAACAAAAATAAAAATTCGGTTGCCTCCCAACAAGCGCTATCGTTTAACGCCCCTAGCTAGGCATGATGATTTAAATGATGCTCACATAAAAGATAAGAATTGAAACATAAAGAGAGCATCGTGAAGAATATGACTAGCACATTTAAGTC
Organism: Triticum urartu; assembly: GCF_056163025.1. Lineage (NCBI taxonomy): Eukaryota > Viridiplantae > Streptophyta > Magnoliopsida > Poales > Poaceae > Triticum > Triticum urartu. Next base: position 542,732,266 of record NC_141877.1, read on the forward strand.
TAACCCACTTCCTATGCATAGGGATTTTGTGAGCAAACAATTTATGCGAACAAGAATCAACTTGCATAGGAAGGTAGAACAAGTATAGCTTCAAGATTTTCAACACATAGAGAGGAAACTTGATATTATTGCAGTATGTAAAAGCATATGTTCCTCTCTCATAATAATTTGCAGTAGCATCATGAATGAATTCAACAATATAACTATCACATAAAGCATTCTTTTCACGATCTACAAGCATGCAAAGTTGACACTCTTCCAAAATAGTGGGATTAACATTAACTAAAGTCATGGCCTCTCCAAACCCACTTTCATAATTATCACAATAAGATTCCAACACCCTCCAAAATAGTGGGATCATTACTTCCTAAAGTTGACACTCTTCCAAACCCACTTTCATCAATATAATCATCATAAATAGGAGGCATGCTATCATCAAAATAAATTTGCTCATCAAAACTTGGGGGACAAAAAATATCATCTTCATCAAACATAGCATCCCCAAGCTTGTGGCTTTGCATATCATTAGCATCATGGATATTCAAAGAATTCATACTAACAATATTGCAATCATGCTCATCATCCAAAGATTTAGTGCCAAACATTTTAATGCATTCTTCTTCTAACACTTTGGCACAATTATCGGAATCCTTATTTTCACGAAAGACATTAAAAAGATGAAGCATATGTGGCAACCTTAATTCCATTTTTTGTAGTTTTCTTTTACAGACTAAACTAGTGATAAAACAAGAAACTAAAAGATTCATTTGCAAGATCTAAAGATATACCTTCAAGCGCTAACCTCCCCGGCAACAGCGCCAGAAAAGAGCTTGATGTCTACTATGCAACCTTCTTCTTGTAGACGTTGTTGGGCCTCCAAGTGCAGAGGTTTGTAGGACAGTAGCAAATTTCCCTCAAGTGGATGACCTAAGGTTTATCAATCCCTGGGAGGCATAGGTTGAAGATGGTCTCTCTCAAACAACCCTGCAACCAAATAACAAGGAGTCTCTTGTGTCCCCAACACACCCAATACAATGGTGAATTGTATAGGTGCACTAGTTCGGCGGTGAGATGGTGATACAAGTGCAATATGGATGGTAGATATAGGTTTTTGTAATCTGCAATTATAAAAATGGCAAGGTAACAAGTAATAAAAGTGAGCGTAAACGGTATTGCAATGCTAGGAAACAAGGCCTAGGGTTCATACTTTCACTAGTGCAAGTTCTCTCAACAATAATAACATAACTGGATCATATAACTATCCCTCAACGTGCAACAAAGAGTCACTCCAAAGTCACTAATAGCGGAGAAAAAACGAAGAGATTATTGTAGGGTACGAAACCACCTCAAAGTTATTCTTTCTGATCGATCTATTCAAGAGTTCGTACTAGAATAACACCTTAAGACAAAAATCAACCAAAACCCTAATGTCACCTAGATACTCCAATGTCACCTCAAGTATCCGTGGGTATGATTATACGATATGCATCACACAATCTCAGATTCATCTATTCAACCAACACAAAGAACTTCAAAGAGTGCCCCAAAGTTTCTACCGGAGAGTCAAGACGAAAACGTGTGCCAACCCCTATGCATAAGTTCACGAGGTCACGGAACTCGCGAGTTGATCAGCAAAACATACATCAAGTGGTTCACGTGATATCCCATTGTCACCACAGATAAGCACATGCAAGACATACATCAAGTGTTCTCAAATCCTTAAAGACTCAATCTGATAAGATAACTTCAAAGGGAAAACTCAATCCATTACAAGAGAGTAGAGGGGGAGAAACATCATAAGATCCAACTATAATAGCAAAGCTCGCGATACATCAAGATCGTGCCGACTCAAGAACACGAGAGAGTGAGATCAAACACATAGCTATGTACATACCCTCAGCCCCGAGGGTGAACTACTCCCTCCTCGTCATGGAGAGCGCTGGGATGATGAAGATGGCCGCCGGAGAGGGATTCCCCCCTCCGGCAGGGTGCCGGAATGGGTCTATATTGGTTTTCGGTGGCTACGGAGGCTTGCGGCGGCGGATCTTCTGATCTATTCTGTTCCCCGATGTTTTTAGTGTATATGGACATATATAGGCGAAAGAAGTCGGTCAGGGGAGCCACGAGGGTGGGGGCGCGCCTAGGGGGCTGGGCGCACCTCCCTGCATCGTGGCTTCCTCGAAGCTTCCCTGACGTCTACTCCAAGTCTCCTGGATTACTTCCATTCCAAAAATAACTCTCCCGAATGTTTCATTCAGTTTGGACTCCGTTTGATATTCCTTTTCTTTGAAACACTGAAATAGGCAAGAAAACGGCAATTTGGGCTGGGCCTCCGGTTAATAGGTTAGTCCCAAAAATAATATAAAAGTGTTTAGTAAAGCCCATAAACATCCAAAACAGATAATATAATAGCATGAATACTTCATAAATTATAGATACGTTGGAGACGTATCATGGATCCTTGGAATCCCAAGTACCAGAGACTTGCTAAGACACCAAATCTGAGTCGCCAAAGCACCTAACCCAGCTTAAGTTCATCTCCTTAGCCATCCGAAGACCGTGGAGCAAGGCCTCATACTCAGCTGCATAGTGAGTGCAAGGGAACATCAAACGGAGAACATAACAAAATTTATCACCTCGAGGGGAAGCGAGCACAACTCCAGCCCCTGAGCCCTCCAATTGCCTGGACCCATCAAAGTGAATAGTCCAATACGTGTTATCTCGCTTTTCCTTAGGCATCTGCAGCTCTGTCTAGTCATTGATGAAATCCACCAACGCCTGAGACTTGATAGCCGTGCGAGGCATATATTTCAAACCATGAGGACCAAGCTCAATGGCCCACTTGGCTACCCGACCTGTGGCTTCTCTGTTCTGAATAATGTCCCCTAAAGGAGCAGAACTAACCACGGTGATGGGATGACCCAGAAAATATTGCTTAAGCTTCCGATTGGCCATGAACACCCCATATACAAGCTTCTTCCAGTGCGGATATCTCTGCTTGGACTCAATAAGCACCTCGCTGATGTAGTAAACCGGCCTTTGAACCAGATATTCCTTGCCTGCCTCCTTCCTTTCTACCACAGTGGCTACACTGACAGCCCGGCTATTAGCAGCCACATATAACAACAAAGGCTCTTTATCAGCAAGGGCAACAAGCATGGGCGGCTCAGCCAGTTGTATCTTCAAGTCCTCAAACGCGGCATTAGCAGCATCACTCCAGACAAAATTATCTGTCTTTTTCATCATCTTATACAGAGGGATGGCCTTCTCTCCCAACCGGCTTATGAACCGGCTTAATGCCGCAATACGACCCGCCAGACGTTGCACATCATTTACACACGCCAGTTTAGCCAGAGAAGTGTTGGCTTTGATCTTCTCCGGATTAGCTTCAATGCCCCTGTTAGACACCAAAAAGCCCAAGAGCTTTCCTGCCGGCACACCAAAAACACATTTTGCCGGGTTAAGCATCATTTTATAAACCCAGAGATTATCAAAAGTTTCCTTCAAATCATCTATCAGTGTATCTTTCTCTCTGGATTTCACCACAATATCATCCACATAAGCATGAACATTGCACCCAATTTGATCATGAAGGTAATTTTGCACACATCTCTGATAAGTCGCCTGGGCACTCTTGAGCCCAAAAGGCATAGACACATAGTAGAAGGCTCCAAAGGGAGTTATGAAAGCTGTCTTCTTCGGGTCCTTAACCGCCATCTTGATCTAATGATAACCAGAATAAGCATCCAAAAAACTCAAGCGCTCACAACCCGTCGTAGCATCGATAATCTAATCAATACGAGGGCGAGCAAAAGGATCAGCCGGACAAGCCTTGTTTAAATCCGTGTAGTCTACACACATACGCCAAGTGTCGTTCTTCTTAAGTACCAGCACCAGGTTAGCCGACCACTCAGGATGGAAAACTTCGACGATAAACCCGGCTACCAAGAGCCGGGCCACTTCCTCTCCAATGGCCTTCCGCCTCTCTCGTTAAACCGACGGAGAAACTGCTTAACCGGCTTAAATTTTGGATCAATATTAAGAGTGTGCTCAGCGAGTTCTCTCGGTACACCCGGCATGTCTGAAGGCTTCCATGCAAAGATGTCCCGGCTCTCACGGATGAACTCGATGAGCGCGCTTTCCTATTTTGGATCCAGATTAGCACTGATACTGAACTGCTTGGATGAATCACTAGGAACAAAATCAACCATCTTGGTATCATCCGCCGATTTAAACTTGAAGACCGGATCATGCTTTGTAGTTAGCTTTTTCAAAGATGTCATATCTGCTGGATCAACATTGTCCTTATAGAATTTTAACTCCTCTGTTGCACAAACCGACTTAGCATAAGCCGCATCACCTTCTTCGCATTCCAGAGATATCTTACGGCTCCCATGCACTGTAATGGTCCCCTTGTAACCCAGCATCTTGTGTTGCAGATAAACATAACAAGGCCGTGCCATGAACTTGGCATAAGCCGGCCGTCCAAACAGAGCGTGATACGGGCTGTGAATCTTGACTACTTCAAAGGTCAATGTCTCTGACCTAGAGTCATGATCATCTCCAAAAGCAACTTCCAGAGCTATCTTACCAATTGGGTACGCCGACTTACCAGGCACCATGCCATGGAAAATAGTGTTTGACGGCTTAAGATTTTTATCAGTCAACCCCATGTGACAGAAAGTTTCATAATAAAGGATATTGATGATGCTCCCTCCTTCCATGAGTACCTTGGTAAACTTATACCCTCCAACCTGAGGTGCAACCACCAAAGCCAAGTGACCCAGATTATCAACCCGGGGCGGGTGATCTTCCCTACTCCACACAATGGGCTGCTCAGAACAGCGCAAGTAATGGGGAACCACCGGCTCAACGGCATTGACTGTCGTCTTATGAAGCTTCTGGTCACACTTACATAAGCTAGTGGTGACGACATGATATTGTCCACTATTCAACTGCTTCGAGTTGCTCTGATAACCAGACTCTTGCTGCAGTTGACTCCCCTGATTACTCTGCTGATTGTAACCGCCTTGGTTGCTATGATTACCATGATTTCCTTGGAATCCAGAGTTAGAGCCGCCACCGCCATAACCCGGTTCGTGAGAGCCGGATCCTGAACCGCCACCTGGCCCATGAATGTCTTGAAAAAGATTGGAATTCTTGTACTCCTTCATAATGTAACAATCCTTCCAGAGGTGCCCAGACGGTCTTTCTCGCGTACCATGTCTTGGGCAGGGCTGATTTAGCATCTATTCAAGATTGAAGCCGGATCCTCCGGCCCGTGGGGGCGGTTTACCCTTACGACGCTGACCATTATTCTGTGCATTGGTGTTAGCCACTAAGTCAAAACTATTATCAGCTTTGCGCTTACCGTTGCCTCCCTGGTTCGTCGGGTTATGCTGCTGCCCCTTGGTGTTGCTGCTCTTCTTTCCCTTTCCCGGCTTTTCGTCATCAGACTCGGGGTCCTTGGTACCATCAGAGTCAGCATACTTAACCAGAGCCGCCATCAATGTCCCCATGTCATTGCAATGGCGTTTGGCCGCCCTAATTTCTGCTTTAGGGGCATGAAATGACAATTGTTCTCCAACATCAACACTGTTGAGTTGGCATTGATGCGATCCGACGAGTGCAGGATTGTTGAGACCCGGCGCACCCAATGGGTTGTCGTCTCACCTTCTTCTTGGACACAGGAGGCTAAATCCACAATTGACATGGGCTGTTTACATGTATCCTTGAAATTCTGGATGAACCGGGCTTTTAACTCGGCCCATGACCCGATGGAATTGGCAGGGAGCCCCATCAACCAAGTGCGGGTCGTTCCTTCCAATATCAAGGGGGAATATTTAGCACATGCAGCATCGCTGACATCTAGCAATTCCATGGCCATCTCATAACTCTCAATCCATGCCTCGGGAGGTAAATCGGCTGTATAGTTAGGCACCTTGCGAGGACCCTTGAAATCCTTGGGCATACGCTCATTACGTAGAGCCGGCACTAAACATGGTGTCGGTGTCAAAACCGGCGGATCTCAGGTAGGGGGGCCCGAACTGTGCGTCTAAGGTCGATGGTAACAGGAGACAAGGGACACGATGTTTACCCAGGTTCGTGCCCTCTCGATGGAGGTAATACCCTACGTCCTGCTTGATTGATATTGATGAATACGAGTATTAGACCTACCTCGAGATCGTAATGGCTAAACCCTAGAGGTCTAGCTTGTATGGCTATGATAATGAATTCTCCCCCGTCCGGACTAAGTCCTCTGGCTTATATAGACACCGGGAGGATCTAGGGTTACACAAGTTCGATTACAATGAAAGGAATCTACATATCCGGTCGCCAAGCTTGCCTTCCACGCCAAGGAGAGTCCCATCCGGACACAGGTGCAGTCTTCGGTCTTCGTATCTTCACAGCCCATCAGTCTGGCCCATGGCTAACAGGCCAGACGCCCGAGGACCCCTTAGTCCAGGACTCCCTCAGTAGCCCCTAAACCTGGCTTCAATGACAAGGTATTCGGCGCGTAGATCTGTCTTCGGCATTGCAAGGCGGCTTCCTCCTTCTGAACTCCAAAACAGTCTTCGGACGAAACAAACGTGTCCAGATCTGCAACACACAGCTGTAGAGAGTATAGTATTTCACGAATCCAATCTGCTGACAACTTTAGTAATGTGACGTCACGCTTCTCGGTCATTATTTCAAACCGTTTCCCGTCCCGCCGTTCCATGTTTCGGGGCGTGGTTTTTATTGGCACGTCTTGTCGAAGCAGAGATCGTGTCCCCTTATTGCGGGATTTTCATCAATACGAGCGTGGGTAACCCAACCGTCCTGCGGGAAAGATTCCTTAGGAATAAGCAGGTTCTTAGGCTTAGGAGGAGGCGTTCAATACCCGCTGCCTTTATAAAGGAACCAAGGGCCGTCTTTTTATGCCAAACCTCTCCTCAGCCTTCCCAACCTCGAGTTCTTGCACCCAAGGTTCGACTTCATTGCTTCAAGCCTCCCCATCATGTCCCGACCCAGCTCTCAAGGCCGATGGGTGGCTTCCTCCGTTACAGAGGAGGATATCACAAAGCTTCGGGCGGCCAGATATTTGACCGCAGAGGTCCACCATGGGCTTCCTGCTCAAGGACAGGTTATTCCGGCCCCCAGATCTGGCGAGAGGGTCGTATTCATCTCCCACTTCCTCCAGGGGCTAGGGTTCGCTCTTCACCCCTTCGTCCGTGGACTAATGTTTTATTACGGGCTAGATTTTCATAATCTAGCCCCAGATTCTATCCTCAACGTCTCGGCGTTTATCATTGCATGCGAGGCCTTCCTCCAAATCCCCCCACACTTCGGCTTATGGCTCAAGACCTCCAGTGTGAAGCCAAAGGTAGTCCACGGGGAACAGGCGAAGTGCGGTGGTGCTGTAATGAGCAAGCTTACCAACACTCTCTGGCCAAAAGGCTCTTTCACCGAAGCCTCCCACCAATGGCAGCGAGAATGGTTTTATGTCACGGAACCCCGTAGCACCAAGTGGGCAGCTATTCCTGCGCTCCGTTCCGGCCCTCCGCCATAGCTTGCGTCATGGATTAACAAGGGGCTGGACTGGGGATTAGTTGATGAACTGCAGACTCTACAGAGCCGCATCTGAACCCTCCTTGAGAGAGACATCGATCTTGTCAACGTGATTCCAGTGATGCTAGCTCGCCGAATCCTGTCCTGCCAGTGCAGGTCTTGCCGCATGTGGGAGCTCAATCCGGAAGGACCACGAACCCTCCAACACTTCTTCGGCACTACACACGAAGGGATGTGGAAGTTTTTTTTTGGGAAGCGAAAACATTGGTCAGACACTACCGAGGACGCTGGCCTTAACAGCAACCGTCCGGATACCCCGGTAAGAACTTGTCTTCCGAACACTCTGTAATTACGCATACCATAGTATGGTACTGAGCAGGCTATCTTCCTCCAGGGCTGGATAAAGAAGGCGGAACTAATTATGTGTTCGGCCCCTCTGCCCGAAGGCCCAGCGAATCATGTTTTAACAAGGATGCTAGCCCTGGCACCGTACCAGATGCGTGTGAAGGAGGGCGAGGTGGAGAGTGGAAAGACCAAAGATGACCCCTATTCCAAGGGTACATTAGACATTGTGTCCAGAGGAATCAAAATTCCCTCATCTGAAGACAAGAGTGAAGGGGGGCCACTGTCTCCTCCCCTCATGGGAAGAAAAGGGTCGCCTCCGAAGATTGGGAGGAACGGGCTCCTAAGCGAGGCAAGATGCCTCTGTCGGGTGGCTCGGGTTTGGAGGACGCCGAAGCGCAGTCTCATGACGAGGACAAGCCTCAGGCCAAATCGTAAGTGAACAAGGATGCTTTAAACATGTCCCGTTCTTTTCTTATGATGCCTGGCATATATATTTTTTGCAGTTCGGCACGTAGTCTTCTTCAACAATCCTCTTCCTCGAGGGACCTTCTCCCCGAAATGATGGAAAGCGAGATGCCTCCATCGGCCTCTCCGCCCAATAGGGTGGACGACTTCGAGGTGTCGTCGCGGACGGTCTCCCCCGACCAACAAGTGGTGCAAGGGATGATGAAGACATTACCCGAAGGTAACACCTTAGTGGCGCAGGGTCCGGGGACCGACAATGAAGGCCCCGAACAGTCCAGTCTATAGCCGAATACGAATGAATAGATCCCTTCAAAGGAAGGCCGTACTCCTACAACAGCCTCCGGAGACCCAGAGGCACCGGATATATTGACGAGCATGCTATGACTGGCGTCCGTCTCAGAGGAACATCATACCTTGATGGGTAAGGTGGTCGAAAAGATCCTGCCGCGAAAAGCGGATTGAATGAGGCCATCGTGGGCCTGCTAAGAGGCTTCGAGGTTTGTGATGTAATGTTTTCAACTATATTTTATTTGCAAAGATGCACCTTTGTATAGGTAGTAGTCCCTGAGACGCTGGTTGGCTTCCCATGGGAGGCGAATGGAGGATCAAGAAGAAATATTCGAGGACTAATCTGATTAACTTGAACACAGGCTGCCTCCCCCTAGCTACTTCCCAGACTACGAATATTACCGAGCTGCAGCGGAAGCTTGACGTGGCCGGGGATGACATTGCGTTAATCAATATGTGTCTTGACGAGGCGCAAGGTATGTATTCGGGGCAGTCCCTTCACGTACATTTTTGTGATATAAGCATGACGCTGAAAGTTGTGTACTGGAATATGCATGACTACAAATGGTGCTGCCGTCGTTGAAATTCTTCGGGCGAAGCTGGCCCGGGTCAAGGAGCAGGCCCGGTTTAGTGATGCAGCTGCCGAAAAGGCATCAGCTGAGTTAAAAGCCAAACAAGCTACTCGGCGCCAAGACGAGGAGAAGATATCCATGATGGCGCTCGAACTGAAAAATGCTGCTAGCCGCTGTGAACTTCTTGAGAAGGAAAATGAAGCCAAAACGGCTGAGCTTGACAAGGCCTTACGAGAGGCAAGAGAAGCGCGGTCTGAATCCAGAGCAGCCCGTGAGGAGATCCGGCAAGCTAGGGAGATTGCGGCCGGTAAGCCTTTTTTATTATAGACTAAGTTCGGTGAGTCGAATTATGCTCAGCTTAACCAAGTATGGAGTTCTCCAGACGTGTTTCTGGACCTGTCGAAGAGTTCATCCGATGCGGCGCAGTTTTACCAAGCGCAAGAGCGGTATGCAACGGAGAAGCTTTTCTGGTCACAGTTCGGCGTATCAAAACGCCCTCTGCTGCTGAATGAACAGATGTCCCAATGGGCCAAGCTTCACAGGATGTCTGGTGCTGCCATGAAGAATGTCATACTTCAGCTGTGGCCGACTGAGCCAATTCTGAATAGCTATTTTGGCTTGGTGCGGCGGCTTGCTGATGCGGTGCCATGTATCGACGCCGTGAAGCGGTCGGCGTGCATTGAAGGTGCACGGATGGCCTTTGCCCGAGTCAAGACATACTGGGGGAAAATGAAGGCCGTCGATGTTGCAGCGCAGGGTCCACCCAAGGGCAAGGACCATCACGCACCGGAGTATTACTTTGAGGACGTCTTGGAGGCTGCCCGCTTGATAGAGGGTCCATGTTCGAAAGGCATAATATTCGAGTGAATTCTTTACGAAAAATACAATTGTTGTAATCAGTCTATATTTTTTATTTTGCCTAAAGGCTTTTGTTCCTCATGTGCGGCCGTTTGTATATGATCTGAAAGTTTTCCAGTCGTCGGCTTCAGCCCCCTCGTAGGAAGTACAAGGGTGTTCGAAAAAGCATCCGATCACTCTTGACCCAAGGTCTTAGTCGTGAAGGGGGTGTCAATGCGGCGAACCAGGCAACCAGACTATAGGGCATTAACACTTTCACTTAGCCATAGGAGTTTTATGGTGGGTCTACGACATAGCCCCTGGTATGCGGCTTATTAATACAATGCATTTACATATTTGACCAGAAAGAGGTCCTTCGTGTGACACAGAGGAACCGCTGAAGATTCTGATAAGTCATCGAGTGGTTGACCATCTCTCGCCGCATCATGACAGTCGTTTTTCGGCTTTCTCTACTGAGGTGCTTAACCAGGTGAACCGGAAGCACAATCGTAGTAGTTCTCCCTTTACTACCCTAGCCGATAGAGCGGAACGTAGGATAGCAAGCACAAGAGTCGGGCAACCCAAGTATTGACCCAAGACATGATTCGGAGCTGATGCATATAAGGCCAAACTCGCGACGCCGAAGTGCGCTATAGAGCTGTTCGAACTTGTCGGCAACTCGCTCGTTCCCATATCGAGCCCCTGGCAAGTTATGCCGAGGTGTATGTTTGAAACAACCGCAGGGGAAAAACTCGGTCCTTTAGAAAAGAATGGATAATTTTTACTGGGATCTTGAGTGATGTGCCAATCATGTATATAGATAACAAAGCCGCAACCCCGGCTATTTAATATGCCAGGGGCCGAAGGTGGAGGAAAAAGGCACTTTACAGGCTCGAAATAGAGAGTGCGGTCTACAAAAAGTAATTTTGGACCTCCTGTCGCACGTTTGCGCCGCCTGTCCTCGGTGAAGGGACTCCTTGACGGGAATAGTCCCTTAGGTGGATCCAAACTCCGATGGAGTCAGTTTATATGTTTGTCCTTTGCGTCAGCTATTTTTAAGAGAAAAGAAAGAAAACGGAAAGTAGATAAAAAATGTTACTAGAATGCTTGCAGGCTTGTCCGTATTGTGCTTCCCCCAATGCCCATGGTATCTTGAGTGCGTAGTGATGTATGCACGGTACAAATTTTGCAGGTATATGAAGCGAGCGGCGGAAGCCGAACCGCTATTTCCGCTCCATGATTGATCGATCCTCGGGGGGAAATTGCTTCTGACCCGCGGTATTTGGTTGGTGAACCCTTCTGTCGTCCCTATCGCCTAGCGGCCCCTTCCCCTTGTGTTCGGCGTTGAGCTTGCCGGCCTGCTTGAAGACCCAACAGCTTCTGTTGGTATAATTAGCTGGTTTATCAGGGTGTCCGTGAATCTGGCAGGGTCGGTCCAATATCCTGTCTAGGTTGGATGGTCCGTCTCGGTTCGCCTTGAATGGCTTTTTCCGTTGATCGGGTTTGGGATTGCTGAATCAGGAGTTGACCGCTGTGTCGCGTGATCTGTCATTATCATTGCGACTGTTGTGTTTGCTTCATCATGGCTTGCCATTGCCATCTCGGATTTCGGAGGTCATGGATTTAGGTCCTTCTTGACCGAGGTGGTGTGCAAGCCATTCATCCCGGACGCTGTGTTTGAAGGCCGCAAGGGCTTCCGCGTCTGGACAGTCGATGATTTGGTTCTTTTTAACTAAGAACCTAGTCCGGAGCTTCCTGGCTGACTCTCCGGGCTGCTGGACAATGTGACTTAAGTCATCGGCGTCCGGTGGCTGGACATATGTTCCTTGGAAGTTGTCACGAAATGCGTCCTCCAAATCTTCCCAGCTGCCAATATAATTTTCCGGCAGACTGTTTAACCAGTGCCGAGCTGGTCCTTTGAGTTTTAGTGGTAGGTATTTGATGGCATGAAGGTCATCTCCGCGGGCCATGTGGATATGGAGGAGGAAGTCCTTGATCCATACCGCGAGATCCGTTGTTCCGTCATATGATTCGATATTCATGGGTGTGAACCCATCTGGGAATTCATGCTCCATTACTTCGTCTGTGAAGCAAAGCAGGTGTGCGGCGCCTCTATGTTGGGCCACTCTACGACGTACGTCCGATGGAGTCCGCTTGCAGTTTTCGGCCCGGGCGTGGCTAGGTTTGTCATGTCCGAATAGGTAGCCGTCGCCGCGTGTCGAGGCACGTCCTCGTGATCTATAGATTGATCTGGTATGCCCCGCTCTGTTGTTTCAGTCCTCACGGAGGTCATATTTGTGACCGAGAGATGTTTTATCTTTGCCTTTATAATGAGGTGGGGCGGGCTGGTGTTCGGCTTGAGTTGTCGCTTTATCCAGGCCACGTGGTATTCTGTTAGCCCCATCACGTGATGGTGGTATGAGCTCTAGCGCCTCATCGTCGAACTGAGGTAGTAATTTGCGCTTTGGGTAACTTTTGGCTGGGCGCTTAGGGCCGTATACTTCAGCTGCTAGGACATCAGTCCATCTATCATTTAGCAAATCTTGATCAGCTTGAAGTTGCAGCCGCTTCTTTTTCAGGCTTCTTTTTCAGGCTTCTTGCAGTGGCTATTAGCTAGCGCTTGAAGCACTCCTACTCGAGAGGTTCCTCAAGCACGATGAAATCCTCATTGCCGAGGTTCTCCTCATCCTCGGAGAGTGGAAGATAATTACTATCCTCCGAGTCTTCGTGTATGGCCTGTTCATCAGGGCTATCGTGCCCGTCCTCCCATTCATTCTGTTTGGACGTTGCCCCAACAGGGTCTTCATTGTCTTCGGCATCGTCCGGAGTATTATTTTCTCCGGTGTCGGTGTTGCCGTCTTTTGCACGGCGTGACGTAGAACAGAGCCGCTGACGCCGGTGTCTAGGCTGTGTCCCAGGAGGTTTATCCTTAACTGGATCTTTTTTGTCATCGGCGTGAGGTTCTTTAGGTGTATCCACCATGTATACGTTGTACGAAGAAGTGGCCGTCCGGCATCCGATAACCAGCGGGTTTTGGCCATGTTCCTCCTCCGCATCGTTGTCCATACCGTCGATGTCTTCAGAGCCATAATCGAGCATGTCGGTTAAGTCGTCGACAATGGCTATGAAGTGGGTGGCGGGTGGGGAGCGAAATTCTCCATCGTCAACCCCTAGTTCAAACCGAATATAGTTCGGTTGCGTGTCCTTCGCCAAGGACGGGTTTTAAATGAGTTTAGCATGTCACCCAAAGGCGAGTGCTGGAAGATGTCTGCGGCGCTGAACTCGAATATCGATAAATGATCAAGTTCGGCGTCCGCGAGCTCACGTGGCTCAGAACTTACGGTCGGAGACGAGTCCGGAGTTCCGGTGACAAAGACGTCATGAGAGGTTAAGTCTATGTGCGGCTCCAACGCCGTGGAATCTCTGGCCTCCGTGGTGGGGTTGATCCTCCTGTCCTCGGATGGCGCAGTCTGCTCTGACTCTAAGGCCAGAGCGGTTATAGGGGAGATCTCCTGGATATTGTCTGATGACAGATTTAGGTCATGATCATCGGGGTGGCTGGGGGTGGCAGCCGCGGTCTCGAATCCGGCGAAGATCAAGTCTCCACGGATGTCCGCAACGTAGTTCAAGCTCCCAAATCTGACCTGATGGCCAGGGGCGTAGCTTTCGATCTGCTCCAGATGGCCAAGCGAATTGGCCCATAATGCGAAGCCGCCGAACATAAAGATTTGTCCGGGGAGGAAAATTTCTCCTTGGACAGCGTCATTATTGACGATTGAGGGGCCCATCAAACCTTTTGGCGATAGCACAGTGGAACTCTCAATGAAAGCACCAATGTCGGTGTCAAAACCAGCGGATCTCGAGTAGGGAGCCTCGAACTGTGTGTCTAAGGTCGATGGTAACAGGAGATAAGGAACACGATGTTTACCCAGGTTCGGGCCCTCTCTATGGAGGTAATACCCTATGTCTTGCTTGATTGATATTGATGAATACAAGTATTACAAGAGTTGATCTACCTCGAGATCGTAATGGCTAAACCCTAGAGGTCTAGCTTGTATGGCTATGATAATGAATTCTCCCCCCCCCCTCCGGACTAAGTCCTCCGGCTTATATAGACACCGGGAGGATCTAGGGTTATAGAAGGTCGGTTACAAAGAAAGGAATCTACATATCCGATCGCCAAGCTTTCCTTACACGCCAAGGAGAGTCCCATCCGGACACGGGTGTAGTCTTCGGTCTCCGTATCTTCACAACCCATCAATCAGGCCCATGGCTAATAGGCCGGATGCCCGAGGACCCCTTAGTCCAGGACTCCCTCACATGGCACACCCAAATTCCTGAAGGTTACCCCTGGCTCCACATAAGTGGTTGGACGAACCGGAGTAGGTTGACGGGCCGCATACTGTGCCGCCAGCTTGGCCTCTCGACATGCTCTACCCTTATCCAGTACATTCTGAGCATCAGCGCCACCGCCCGCCGGGTCATGTCCATGAGGCGGGTTATTGTTCCACCCACTGCTTGACACAGCCGGCTCATCAATATGCCTGCTGTAACTCCGGCTCAGGCGAGGGGTGGAATGAATCCTGTCACGACTGTAAGAGTAAGCCTACTGTTGTACCAGTGTTGTATGAAGGAGCTCTCTAGCCCTTCGTGTTTCAACCGCCGTCGGCAATTCACCTTCAACCGGGAGAGCTGCCAATCGTGACGCCGCAGCGATCATGTTATCCAAAGGGTTAGAGTAATGACCCGGTGGCGTCGGCACATGCTGCGGCGAGTTATTGTTCTGTCGAGGTGGGCCCATCGTGCGCGGCTGAACCGGCGTACCCGTCCCAGGCGCTTTGACCCGGTTTACCACGGTCGGGTTACTGGTTCCTGCTCCTGGCGTGTTAAACAGATTTCTTGCCTCGTAAACTGAGGGCAGATGAGTCTGATGCCTCCTCCTCATGACTTCGTTTGAAGCGTTTTGATCTAGCATGAGCCAGTAAGACTCTGACTGGATCCGTTGCGCCTGAGCATCCAAAGCAGCCCGCTCCTCGGCCATCCTAGTGTAGGGTTTCGTAGTAATTTCAAAAAAATTCCTACGCACACGCAAGATCATGGTGATGCATAGCAACGAGGGGGGAGAGTGTTGTCTACGTACCCACGCAGACCGACTACGGAAGCGTTGACACAATGTAGAGGAAGTAGTCGTACGTCTTCCCGATCCGACCGATCCAAGCACCGTTACTCCGGCACCTCCGAGTTCTTAGCACACGTACAGCTCGATGACAATCCCTGGGCTCCGATCCAACAAAGCTTCGGGGAGGAGTTCCGTCAGCACGACGGCGTGGTGACGATCTTGATGTTCTACCGTCGCAGGGCTTCGCCTAAGCACCGCTATGATATGACCGAGGTGGAATATGGTGGAGGGGGGCACCGCACACGGCTAAGGAACGATCACGAGGATCAACTTGTGTGTCTATGGGGTGCCCCTGCCCCCGTATATAAAGGAGTGGAGGAGGGGAGGGCCGGCCCTCTCTATGGTGCGCCCTAGGGGAGTCCTACTCCCACCGGGAGTAGGATTCCCCCTTTCCTAGTCCAACTAGGAGTCCTTCCATGTATTAGGAGTAGGAGTCAAGGCAAGGGAAAAGAGGAGAGAAGGAAGGAGGGGGCGCAGCCCTTCCCCCTAGTCCAATAAGGCCCATATACTCCCCGGCGAATTCCCGTAACTCTCCGGTACTCCGAAAAATACTCGGATCACTCGGAACCTTTCCGATGTCCGAATATAGTCGTCCAATATATCGATTTTTATGTATCGACCATTTTGAGACTCCTCGTCATGTCCCTGATCTCATCTGGGACTCCGAACTCCTTCGGTACATCAAAACTCATAAACTCATAATATAACTGTCATCGAAACCTTAAGCATGCGGACCCTACGGTTCGAGAACAATGTAGACATGACCGACACACGTCTCCGGTCAATAACCAATAGCGGGACCTGGATGCCCATATTGGCTCCTACATATTCTACGAAGATCTTTATCGGTCAGACCGCATAACAACATACGTTGTTCCCTTTGTCATCGGTATGTTACTTGCCCGAGATTCGATCGTCGGTATCCAATACCTAGTTCAATCTCGTTATCGGCAAGTCTCTTTACTCGTTCCGTAATACATCATCTCACAACTAACTCATTAGTTGCAATGCTTGCAAGGCTTATGTGATGTGCATTACCGAGAGGGCCCAGAGATACCTCTCCGACAATCGGAGTGACAAATCCTAATCTCGAAATACGCCAACCCAACATCTACCTTTGGAGACACCTGTAATGCTCCTTTATAATCACCCAGTTACGTTGTGACGTTTGGTAGCACCCAAAGTGTTCCTCCGGCAAACGGGAGTTGCATAATCTCATAGTCATAGGAACATGTATAAGTCATGAAGAAAGCAATAGCAACATACTAAACGATCGGGTGCTAAGCTAATGGAATGGGTCATGTCAATCAGATCATTCAACTAATGATGTGACCTCATTAATCAAATAACAACTCTTTGTCTATGGTTAGGAAACATAACCATCTTTGATTAACGAGCTAGTCAAGTAGAGGCATACTAGTGACACTCTGTTTGTCTATGTATTCACACATGTATTATGTTTCCGGTTAATACAATTCTAGCATGAATAATAAACATTTATCATGAAATAAGGAAATAAATAATAACTTTATTATTGCCTCTAGGGCATATTTCCTTCAGTCTCCCACTTGCACTAGAGTCAATAATCTAGTTCACATCGCTATGTAATTAACACCAATAGTTCACATCGTTATGTGATTGGTTCACATCTTCATGTGACTAACACCCAAAGGGTTTACTAGATTCAATAATCTAGTTCACATCGCTATGTGATTAACACCCAAAGAGTGATCATGTTTTGCTTGTGAGAGAAATTTAGTCAGCGGGCCTGCCAAATTCAGATCCGTATGTATTTTGCAAAATTCTATGTCTACAATGCTCTGCACGGAGCTACTCTAGCTAATTGCTCCCACTTTCAATATGTATCCAGATTGAGACTTAGAATCATCTGGATCAGTGTCAAAAGCTTGCATCGATGTAACCCTTTATGACGAACCCTTTTTGTCACGTCCATAATCGAGAAACATATCCTTATTTTACTAAGGATAATTCTGACCGTTGTCCAGTGATCTACTCCTAGATCACTATTGTACTCCCCTTGCCAAATCAGTGCAGTGTATACAATAGATCTGGTATACAGCATGACATACTTTATAGAACCTATGGCCAAGGCATAGGGAATAACTTTCATTCTCTTTCTATCTTCTGCCATGGTCGGGCTTTGAGTCTTACTCAACTTCACACCTTGTAATACAGGCAAGAACTCTTTCTTTGACTGCTCCATTTTGAACTACTTCAAAATTTTGTCAAGGTATGTACTCATTGAAAAAACTTATCAAGCATCTTGATCTATCTCTATAGATCTTGAAGCTCAATATGTAAGCAGCTTCACCGAAGTCTTTCTTTGAAAAACTCCTTTCAAACACTCCTTTTATGCTTTACAGAATAATTCTACATTATTTCCGATCAACAATATGTCATTCACATATACTTATCAGAAATGTTGTAGTGCTCCCACTCACTTTCTCGTAAATACAGGCTTCACCGCAAGTCTGTATAAAACTATATGCTTTGATCAACTCATCAAAGCGTATATTCCAACTCCGAGATGCTTGCACCAGTCCACAGATGGATCGCTGGAGTTTGCACATTTTGTTAGCACCTTTTGGATTGACAAAACCTTCTAGTTGCATCATATACAACTCTTCTTTAATAAATCCATTAAGGAATGCAGTTTTGTTTATCCATTTGCCAGATTTCATAAAATACGGCAATTACTAACATGATTCGGACAGACTTAAGCATCGCTACGGGTGAGAAGGTCTCATCGTAGTCAATCCCTTGAACTTGCAGAAAACCTTTTGCGACAAGTCGAGCTTTGTAGACAGTAACACTACTATCAGCGTCCGTCTTCCTCTTGAAGATCCATTTATTTTCTATGGTTTGCCGATCATCGGGCAAATCCATCAAAGTCCATACTTTGTTCTCATACATGGATCATATCTCAGATTTCATGGCCTCAAACCATTTTGCGGAATCTGGGCTCATCATCGCTTCCTCATAGTTCGCAAGTTCGTCATGGTCTAGTAACATGACTTCCAGAACAGGATTACCGTACCACTCTAGTGCGGATCTCACTCTGGTTTACCTACGAGATTCAGTAGTAACTTGATCTGAAGTTTCATGATCATCATCATTAGCTTCCTCACTAATTGGTGTAGGTGTCACAGAAACCGGTTTCTGTGATGTACTAATTTCCAATAAGGGCGGAGGTACAGTTACCTCATCAAGTTCTACTTTCCTCCCACTCACTTCTTTCGAGAGAAACTCCTTCTCTAGAAAGTTTTCGAATTTAGCAACAAAAGTCTTGCCTTCGGTCTTGTGATAGAAGGTGTATCCAATAGTTTCTTTTGGATATCCTATGCAGACACATTTCTCTGATTTGGGTTCGAGCTTATCAGGTTGAAGCTTTTTCACATAAGCATCGCAGCCCCAAACTTTCAGAAACGACAACTTTGGTTTCTAGCCAAACCACAGTTCATAAGGCGTCGTCTCAACGGATTTTGATGGTGCCCTATTTAACGTGAATGCAGCTGTCTCTAATGCATAACCCCAAAACGATAGTGGTAAATCGGCAAGAGACATCATAGGTTGCACCATATCTAATAAAGTACGGTTATGATGTTCGGACACACCATTATGCTGTGGTGTTCCAGGTGGCGTGAGTAGTGAAACTATTTCACATTGTTTTAACTGAAGACCAAACTCGTAACTCAAATATTTTTCTCTGCGATCATATCATAGAAACTTTTATTTTCTTGTTACGATGATTCTCCACTTCACTCTGAAATTCTTTGAACTTTTCAAATGTTTCAGACTTGTGTTTCATCAAGTAGATATACCCATATCTGCTCAAATCATCTGTGAAGTTCAGAAAATAACAATACTTGCCGTGAGCCTTAACACTCATCGGACCACATACATCAGTATGTATTATTTCCAATAAGTCAGTTGCTTGCTCCGGAGAACGGAGTCTTAGTCATCTTGCCCATGAGGCATGGTTCGCAAGCATCAAGTGATTCATAATCAAGTGATTCCAAAATCCCATCAGCATGGAGTTTCTTCATGCGATTTATACCAATATGACCTAAACGGCAGTGCTACAAATAACTTGCACTATCATTATTAACTTTGCATCTTTTGGTTTCAATATAATGATTATGTGTATCACTACAATCGAGATCCAACGAACTATTTTCATTGGGTGTGTAACCATATAAGGTTTTATTCATGTAAACAGAACAACAATTTATTCTCTTACTTAAATGAATAACCGTATTACAATAAACATGATCAAATCATATTCATGCTCAACGCAAACACCAAATAACACTTATTCAGGTTCAACACTAATCCCGAAAGTATAGGGAGTGTGCGATGATGATCATATCAATCTTGGAACCACTTCCAACACACATCGTCACTTCACCCTTAACTAGTCTCTGTTCATTCCGCAACTCCCGTTTCGAGTTACTAATCTTAGCAACTGAACTAGTATCAAATACTGAGGGGTTGCTATAAACACTAGCAAAGTACACATCAATAATATGTATATCAAATATACTTATGTTCACTTTGCCATCCTTCTTATCCGCCAATCACTTGGGGTAATTCCGCTTCCAGTGACCAGTCCCTTTGCAGTAGAAGCACTTAGTCTCAGGCTTAGGATCAGACTTGGGCTTCTTCACTTGAGCAGCAACTTGCTTGCTGTTCTTCTTGAAGTTCCCATTCTTCCCTCTGCCATTTTCTTGAAACTAGTGGTCTTGTCTACCATCAACACTTGATGTTTTCCTCGATTTCTACCTTCGTCAATTTCCGCATTACGAAGAGCTTGGGAATTGTTTCCGTTATCCCTTGCATATCATAGTTCATCACGAAGTTCTACTAACTTGGTGATGGTGACTAGAGAATTCTGTCAATTACTATCTTATCTGGAAGATTAACTCCCACTTGATTCAAGCGATTGTAGTACCCAGACAATCTGAGCACATGCTCACTAGTTGAGCGATTCTCCTCCATCTTTTAGCTATAGAACTTGTTGGAGACTTCATATCTCTCAATTCGGGTATTTGCTTGAAATATTAACTTCAACTCCTGGAACATCTCATATGGTCCATGACGTTCAAAATGTCTTTGAAGTCCCGATTCTAAGCCGTTAAGCATGGTGCACTAAACTATCAAGTAGTCATCATATTGAGCTAGCCAAACGTTCATAACGTCTGCATCTACTCCTGCAATAGGTCTGTCACCTAGCGGTGCATCAAGGACATAATTCTTCTGTGCAGCAATGAGGATAAACCTCAGATCACGGATCCAATCCGCATCATTGCTACTAACATCTTTCAACACAATTTTCTCTAGGAACATATCAAAATAAACATATGAAAGCAACAACGCGAGCTATTGATCTACAACATAGATATGCTAATACTACTAGGACTAAGTTCATGATAAATTAAAGTTCAATTAATCATATTACTTAAGAACTCCCACTTAGATAGACATCGCTCTAATCCTCTAAGTGATTATGTGATCCAAATCAACTAAACCATGTCCAATCATCACGTGAGATGGATTAGTCTTCAATGGTGAACATCATTATGTTGATCATATCTACTATATGATTCATGCTCGACCTTTCGGTCTCCATGTTCCGAGGCCATATCTGCATATGCTAGGCTCATCAAGTATAACCCGAGTATTCTGCGTGTGCAAAAACTGGCTTGCACCCGTTGTAGATGGACGTAGAGCTTATCACACCCGATCATCACGTGGTGTCAGGGCACGACGAACTTTGGCAATGGTGCATACTCAGGGAGAACAGTAGTTCTTGATAATTTAGTGAGAGATCATCTTATAATGCTACCGTCAATCAAAGCAAGATAAGATGCATAAAAGATAAACATCACATGCAATCAATATAAGTGATATGATATGGCCATCATCATCTTGTGCTTGTGATCTCCATCTCCGAAGCACCGTCGTGATCACCATCGTCACCGGCGCGACACCTTGATCTCCATCGTAGCATCGTTGTCGTCTCGCCAATCTTATGCTTCCACGACTATCGCTACCGCTTAGTGATAAAGTAAAGCATTACATCGCGATTGCATTGCATACAATAAAGCGACAACCATATGGCTCCTGCCAGTTGCCGATAACTCGGTTACAAAACATGATCATCTCATACAATAAAATTTAGCATCATGTCTTGACCATATCACATCACAACATGCCCTGCAAAAACAAGTTAGACGTCCTCTACTTTGTTGTTGCAAGTTTTACGTGGCTGCTACGGGCTTAAGCAAGAACCAATCTCACCTACGCATCAAAACCACAACGATAGTTTGTCAAATAGACTCCGTTTTAACCTTCGCAAGGACCGGGCATAGCCACACTCGGTTCAACTAAAGTTGGAGAGACAGTCGCCCACAAGCCACCTATGTGCAAAGCACGTCGGGGAAACCGGTCTCGCGTAAGTGTACGTGTAATGTTGGTCCGGGTCATCTCGTCCAACAATACCGCCGAACCAAAGTATGACATGCTGGTAGGCAGTATGACTTATATCGCCCACAACTCACTTGTGTTCTACTCGTGCATATAACATCAAACCATAAAACCTAGGCTCAGATGCCACTGTAGGGGAACGTAGTAATTTCAAAAAAATTCCTACGCACACGCAAGATCATGGTGATGCATAGCAACGAGGGGGGAGAGTGTTGTCTACGTACCCACGCAGACCGACTGCGGAAGCGTTGACACAACGTAGAGGAAGTAGTCATACGTCTTCCCGATCCGACCGATCCAAGCACCGTTACTCCGGCACCTCTGAGTTCTTAGCACACGTACAGCTCGATGACGATCCCCGGGCTCCGATCCAGCAAAGCTTCGGGGAGGAGTTCCGTCAGCACGACGGCGTGGTGACGATCTTGATGTTCTACCGTCGCAGGGCTTCGCCTAAGCACCGCTATGATATGACCGAGGTGGAATATGGTGGAGGGGGGCACCGCACACGGCTAAGGAACGATCACGAGGATCAACTTGTGTGTCTATGGGGTGCCCCCTGCCCCCGTATATAAAGGAGTGGAGGAGGGGAGGGCCGGCCCTCTCTATGGCGCGCCCTAGGGGAGTCCTACTCCCACCGGGAGTAGGATTCCCCCTTTCCTAGTCCAACTAGGAGTCCTTCCATGTATTAGGAGTAGGAGTCAAGGCAAGGGAAAAGAGGAGAGAAGGAAGGAGGGGGCGCAGCCCTTCCCCCTAGTCCAATAAGGCCCATATACTCCCCGGCGAATTCCCGTAACTCTCCGGTACTCCGAAAAATACTCGGATCACTCGGAACCTTTCCGATGTCCGAATATAGTCGTCCAATATATCGATTTTTACGTCTCGACCATTTCGAGACTCCTCGTCATGTCCCCGATCTCATCTGGGACTCCGAACTCCTTCGGTACATCAAAACTCATAAACTCATAATATAACTGTCATCGAAACCTTAAGCGTGCGGACCCTACGGTTCGAGAACAATGTAGACATGACCGAGACACGTCTCCGGTCAATAACCAATAGCGGGACCTGGATGCCCATATTGGCTCCTACATATTCTACGAAGATCTTTATCGGTCAGACCGCATAACAACATACGTTGTTCCCTTTGTCATCGTTATGTTACTTGCCCGAGATTCGATCGTCGGTATCCAATACCTAGTTCAATCTCGTTACCGGCAAGTCTCTTTACTCGTTCCGTAATACATCATCTCGCAACTAACTCATTAGTTGCAATGCTTGCAAGGATTATGTGATGTGCATTATCGAGAGGGCCCAGAGATACCTCTTCGACAATCGGAGTGACAAATCCTAATCTCGAAATACGCCAACCCAACATCTACCTTTGGAGACACCTATAATGCTCCTTTATAATCACCCAGTTACGTTGTGACGTTTGGTAGCACCCAAAGTGTTCCTCTGGCAAACGGGAGTTGCATAATCTCATAGTCATAGGAACATGTATAAGTCATGAAGAAAGCAATAGCAACATACTAAACGATCGGGTGCTAAGCTAATGGAATGGGTCATGTCAATCAGATCATTCAACTAATGATGTGACCTCGTTAATCAAATAACAACTCTTTGTCTATGGTTAGGAAACATAACCATCTTTGATTAACGAGCTAGTCAAGTAGAGGCATACTAGTGACACTCTGTTTGTCTATGTATTCACACATGTATTATGTTTCCGGTTAATACAATTCTAGCATGAATAATAAACATTTATCATGAAATAAGGAAATAAATAATAACTTTATTATTGCCTCTAGGGCATATTTCCTTCACCTAGTGTTTTCTGTGCTTAGCTCCTCCTTGGCATGTGCTATCTCATCACGTAATTTTTCGATTGCCGCATTATGCTGATCTTGATCTGCCGGGTTAACCACCGCTGTTAACAGTGCTGTCAGCTTATCCAGCAAGTCAGTTAAAACCTGAGCCGGCGGGCGCTCAGGGCCTCCTGCCTCGGCAGCCGTTGCCGCTGCTGACCCGGACACCAGCTCTGCCGCAGTCGACGAGTGCTGCACGGGCTGTGTACCGGCCATGAAGATTGCCACCCGGTTCGGTGGCTCACAGGGGTCCGGAATACTGTCGCCATCGGAACAACCCCCAAGCCGGCCGTCTTGCAGATGATACAATGACTCGGTCTCACTAGTGGATGACTCGCCATCAGAGTAAACGACGGTCTCACCACCATATGCCGATTTATCCTCAGGTTCCGCTCCATGGATAAATCCCATGAAGGCACGACTCATGGAGGGCCGAACCCGAGCGGGTCTTGCACGCTGAGCCGTCTTGATGATCTCAGTGCAGATGTCCGCCTCAGGGCCCGGTTCACCGATCTTGCCGATGAAGACATGAATTCCGCCGAAGGGGACCCGATACCCGTACTCAATTGAGCCGGCCTCGGGGCCCCAGCCTGCGTCGTCTATGTAGAGATTGCCATGAAGACTCTTGGTCATCCGGCCCACAGCGTATCCCTTGATCCCTTCAAAGTTTCCCTCTAAGAACTTGAAACCATCGTGTGATAGCCCCACGATGGGCGCCAACTGTCGTGGAATTGTCACGGCAGATGTCCTAGTGTGAGGACTTAGTCGTGGACCCATCGTGATGAGGTTAGATTAAAGGGGTTAATTAGGACAAAGGACACGAGGAGTTTATACTGGTTCATCCCCTTACAGTGAAGGTAAAAGCCTAATCCAGTTGGAGGTGGTATTGCTAGGGTTTCGATGAGCAGGGAGCGAATACGCTTGACCCGGCTCTCGATCTGTTCTTTCTTGTCCTAAGCCGCCGCTGGGTCGTCCCCTTATATACACGGGTTGACGCCCTGCGGCCTACAGAGTCCCGGCCGGCTTATACAATGTATCCGGTTCGGTGACCTTTCTTACATGCCTTACAATACAAGTTTATGTACATGGCGGTTTATATCTGTGGGCCTTAAGCCGCCTTCGGGTTTGGGCCCTCTATTAAGCCTATCTATGAACCGCCATTGTTAATATGCTCTTCGGCTTCATTGAGATGAACCGCCATAAGGATGACCCGGCCCCTCCTGGGCAGGTCATACCTGATAGTCATATCCCCAACAAGAACCGTTCTTACCTACGCATCAAAAACCACAACGCGGTATAGTGATTGCTTTTTGATCTTCAGAAAGAACCATGTTCATTGAATCCGATTGAACTAAATTTGGAGAAAGTGACACACACCAGCCACCTATGTGCGAAGCACATCGGTAGAACCAGTCTCGCGTAAGCGTACGCGTAATGTTGGTCTGGGCCGCTTCATCCAACAATACCGTTGAATCAAGAATCAACTAGTGACGGCAAGCAATATGTATATACCCACGCCCACAACTCCTTTGTGTTCTACTCGTGCATATAACATCTTTGCATAGACCTGGCTCAGATGCCACTGTTGGGGAACGCAGTAATTTCAAAAAAAATCCTACGCACACGCAAGATCTATCATGGTGATGCATAGCAACGAGAGGGGAAGAGTGATGTCCACATACCCTCGTAGACCGTAAGCGGAAGCGTTATGACAACACGGTTGATGTAGTCGTATGTCTTCACGATCCGACCGATCCTAGTACCGAAAGTACAGCACCTCCGCGATCTGCACACGTTTGGCTCGGTGACGTCCCACGAACTCTCGACCCAACTGAGTGTCGAGGGAGAGCTTCGTCAGCACGACGGCGTGATGACGGTGATGATGAAGCTAGGGCTTCGCCTAAGCACTACGATGATATGACCGAGGTGGATTATGGTGGAGGGGGGCACCACACACGGCTAAGGGATCAATGATCAACTTGTGTGTCTATGGAGTGCCCCCTGCCCTCGTATATAAAGGAGCAAGGGGGAGGTCGGCCTGCCCTAGGTGGCGCACCAAGGAGGGGAGGAGTCCTCCTCCAAGTAGGAGTAGGACTCCCCTTTCCTGGTCCTACTATGAGGAGGAAGGGGGAAAGGAAAGAGAGGGAGAGAAGAGAAGGAAAGGGGGGCGCTACCCCCCCCTTCCCTAGTCCAATTCGGACTAGAGGGGAAGGGGCATGCGGCCCTTCCTTGGCCGGCCCTTCCCTGGTCCAATTTGGACTAGAGGGGAGGAGTTCCCCCCTGGATAATTATCCAGTGACCCCCGGAACTCATCCGGTGTCCGAATATAGTCATCCAATATATCAATCTTTATGTCTCGACCATTTCGAGACTCCTCGTCATGTCCGTGATCATATCCGTGACTCCGAACTACCTTCGGTACATCAAAACACATAAACTCATAATACTAATCGTCACCGAACGTTAAGTGTGCGGACCCTACGGGTTCGAGAACTATGTAGACGTGACCGAGACTCATCTCCGGTCAATAACCAATAGCGGAACCTAGATGCTCATATTGATTCCTACATATTCTATGAAGATCTTTATCGATCAAACCGCATAACGATATACGTTGTTCCCTTTGTCATTGGTATGTTACTTGCCCGAGATTCGATCATCGGTATCTCAATACCTAGTTCAATCTCGTTACCAGCAAGTCTCTTTAATCATTCTGTAATGCACCATCCTGCAACTAACTCATTAGTTACATTGCTTCCAAGGCTTATAGAGATGTGCATTACCAAGAGGGCCCAGAGATACCTCTCCGATACTTGGAGTGACAAATCCTATTCTCGATCTATGCCAACTCAACAAACACCATCGGAGACACCTGTAGAGCATCTTTATAGTCACCCAGTTACGTTGTGACGTTTGATAGCACACAAAGTGTTCCTCTGGTATTCGGGAGTTGCATGATCTCATAGTCATAGGAACATGTATAAGTTATGGAGAAAGCAATAGCAACAAACTATATCATCATGCTAAGCTAACGGATGGGTCAAGTCAATCACATCATTCTCTAATGATGTGATCCCGTTAATCAAATGACAACTCATGTCTATGGTTAGGAAACATAACCATCATTGATTCAACGAGCTAGTCTAGTAGAGGCATACTAGTGACACTCTGTTTGCCTATGTATTCACACATGTACTAAGTTTCCGGTTAATATAATTCTAGCATGAATTATAAACATATATCATGATATAAGGAAATATAATTAACAACTTTATTATTGCCTCTAGGGCATATTTCCTTCATGTAGATGATAATAAAATAATTTTAATTGTAAAGGACACTAACATGAATTATAATCAATATTATGTAACTAGGTACAACTTTAAAGTATAGCGTGCAATGCAATAGTCTATAGTTGATAAAAACAAAAGTAACATCAAAATGTGCAAATGAAACTATTTGTACATTTCATAGATCAATGCTTTCACATCATACTCACCAACACTATAAGATTTAGAAAGAATGTCAGGTGTATCATGAGGCTTGGACGCAAAGGTTTTATCATATCAAAACATCTTATCATAACTCGACCCAGAGTGTCAGCCAAATAAGTTGACCACATGATCCTCCCCTTTCAATCAATCAATACTCTTGCAAACTTTAGCGTGAGAATCATTGCACTTAATGAAAAGGGAGAATAATGATGGGGGTTTATGAGAAGACAGAAAATGAAAGGAAGTCTTGCATCAACGTGGTTAATCATTAGCCAATGAAGAGGCCTTATAATCGTTGTTAATGCAAAGAGTAGGGGTTGCCATGCAATGAATGCACTACAACTATAAGTGTATGAAAGCTTTTCAAATGGACTAGTGGGGTGTGCATCCAAATTGCTTGCTCACGAAGACTTAGAGCATTGGAGGAAGCTCGTCTTAGGAATATAGAAGCCAAGTTTTATAATGTGAAAATTCCCAACTAGTACATGAACACGAAGCATATGAGAACTCTCTGTATGAAATGCAGTAGTGCTACTTTGAAGCAGTTTATGGTATCTGCTAAAACCAGGTGCAACTTCGAAGCACGTATGTATACTAAAAAGGAATAGCAGTGTTGCTCTCTCTCTCTGGCACTTTTTTTTGTGACACCTCCATGGTGCAATCCTCACTAATAGGAGGAACACTCTGATGATACAATACACTTCGAATTTACTTAAAACTCAATAACTCAAAATGGTAAACATGATAGATATATATATATAACTCTAAATGAATGTCTCTGGTAGTGTACCAGTATGTGCCATCTAGCATAACAAATATATCAAAATGGATGATCTAAATATCATGCTAGCTATCATTTGATCATGCAATGCTATCTGACAATAAATATCTCGAGTCATGTAATGAATGATGACGGCTGGAAATTGCATGGCATTTTATCTTGGAATGACTATAGCAATGTTATGATAGGTAGGTATGATGGCTGTTTTGAGGAAGATAGATGGTTTACGTGTAGGAGAACAAGAGGAAGTCATCCCATGAGGTTTGGGTGCATCGGCGAAGGATGCACAAAGTCACGAGGTGAGAGTGGGAAATGCACGATACCAAAGAGGGTAGGAAATATGGATAGGTGGAAGTGCATGTAAGACCGCAAACTCGCATTAGTCATAAAGAACTCGAGCGCTAATTATAAGAATATCGTAATCTAATCAATAATTCACATGAAACCCATGTACTTAAGGGAAGTATTTGGCAGTGCCGAAGCCCGTTATGCATCCTGACCCGTCCTACGTGAGTGGTTGCGCTTACAATGTTTCTCAACTTATTCCCCTTTGCAACGTCAGTCTCACTTCTATGTGAATTAATGAAAGAAAGAACATTGATTCACATGATGCATATGGAATCTCTCCACTACTTAAGTCGAACTCTTTTACTGACAGATTCATCTATTACTCTCATTCTATCTCAAAACTGTTACAGAGAATGCTATCTTCAAATTATGAGGACCCAAAACACCACACACACGAGAGGGACTCTATTAGGGCGGGGCAGCTATCGGCTGCCCTAGGTCTACCTAATCGCCCCTAGGGCCTCGTGGATCGCTACCCTCCAACACGAAGAAAGAACAAAGAATGAGGTAAAAAAAGGAACAAGGGAGAAAGAAAAGGTAAAGGTAAAAGTGATGGATGGATTGATTGATTGTGTGATGTTCAATCGTACATCACCTCTCATCTATATATGACATGGCTGGACTTCACATACAAGAAAGGACTCAAACGCATCTAAAACGTCAATTTTAACCCTAACTCAGATTTGCGGGACTGGAACTTTCGGGCTCAACATGTATAAAGTAGCCATGTTGTGCCAATTTTGCAGGTCACATATGATGCTGGATCGAGATAGTCCAAAAAGCAAACTTATTTTGTATTTAAAATACAAAGAGTTCTTATGTTGAGAACTTTTCCATTTGAGGTCGTCTTGAGGGTGCATTTGCTCCCGCAAATGTGTAAAAAAATATCGAAACCCCTATTTTCTGCGCGCACTGGGTGCAATGTCTCTGTTTAGCCCGAAACCTCCTAAAAGTTATGCCTAAAACTTCCAAACTCAACATGTATAAAATAGCTTCCTCAGAGAACTCGTGCAAGTTGCATATGACTTGGATGAAGATGATCCCAAAAGAACATTTGGTCAACTCAACGAGAGGAACAATTTTCCCATTGTACACTTTTCATTCTGAGGTCATCTTTGGGGTGAATTGTGGCATGCAAAATGGTAAACAATGTTGTACCCCTAGTTTTCAGCACACACCGTTTTGGCCCTTAAGGTTGTATACAACCTTGGATGGAGATTACCCAAACATCAAAGTTCCCCATTGTGACGATACAAAGATTTCTCATGTTGAAATCTTTTTTCCTTTGAGGTCATCTTAATTTTCTTTTTTGTCATGCCAAAAACTGGTTTCAACACATGCTCCCTGTTTTTTGGCAAAGACTGTGTGCCGAAATAACTTTCACAGAGTTTGTTCTAAGAACTATCTCCACACTCGATCTTTCATTTTGCATGTGCTTAGGGTGATAAGTATATATCGGGCATCTCTACTCTTAGGGCGATAATCATGTATCAGCCATTTAGATTAGCAACAAATGTGCAGCTAATCGAATGTATAGTGATTTGCTCTCATGATGTATGAAATTATATTGCTTCCATGGATCTAAATAAGCCACGGAGAGTAACTAATAATACCTGAAGATGAATTCCATGGCATAGGCATCAATAACATAGTTGAAGAATATGGATGATGTGTGAACCAAAGATTTTGATGTGTAGATGCAAACCTTCGGCTTAGTTATTCATAGTTTCCACTCTTTTCTTTCTTCATATTTGCCACACTTTTTGCAATGAAAGCTTGCACATCATTCTTGTTTTGACTACTTTCTTTGGGAACCCATGCCATGTCTCCTTTTCAACTCTTGTGCACTCAAATTTTGCGAATTCTTCTTTTTCCAAATCGATAAAATAAATGAGCGCCTCAGTTGTGATTCTGTTTCAAGTAATGGCATTTTTTACCTTGTGCACTCTCAACTTCTTCTCTCCAGATTTGACACTTGATTGACCCGTCACATTGCCTTCACCCTTTAGTAGCCAATGTCAATACCTTAATTGATTCTTTATCATTTGAATCAAATCCGAAATGGCACACTTACGACCATCTTGGTGAGCCTAGATTAATGGCAAGATGTTGCCAAATTCAGATGGTTAATGCTTGATGATCCAAGGGGTGACTGTTGCACGAGCAATTGCTATTCGAGAGTGATGTTTATGTTGCATGTTGGCCTTGGAGTTAAGCATGTCTTGGAATGGAAGGGAACCATAGATCTCGACCTTGTTGC
Organism: Triticum urartu; assembly: GCF_056163025.1. Lineage (NCBI taxonomy): Eukaryota > Viridiplantae > Streptophyta > Magnoliopsida > Poales > Poaceae > Triticum > Triticum urartu. The sequence goes on from NC_141877.1 coordinate 542,762,758, forward strand.
GACCTTGTCACCTCAAATTAAGTTAGTGTTGCAGAAAAACTAACATTTCATTGAGAACCCCGAGCTCCCGTGTCGCTCTATTTGGGTGACCAGAGAACCCTAACCTTACCACCGATAAGGGCTCCCCTCCCCATGCGGTCCTTCTGGCCACCATTGTCTTCGGTCGTTATTGTGGTGGTAGTGGTCCCTCCTTCCAAATGAAGGCAAGAGCTCTGAGTGCTTCTCGTGCACAAGATTCAAGGGATGTGGTGGCATTGTCTCACGTGGAAGTTTGGCTCTGGACATGTGGGCAACAGAACTCCCGCTAAGACTAGCACGAGTGCTCTCAACGAAGGATCCAACCGGTGTGCCAAGGTCCATGCGGGATGGGCATCAACCGATGGCGCGTGGGAAGTGGTTAACCTAGACTCCCAAGTGCTTGTACAATACTCTCTTCGTACCGAAATATAGTGTGTTTTAGATTTTCTAAAATGAAACTTAATTTTATAGAAAGGATTATCAACATCCAACTACCAAATCAATATCATTAGATTCATCATGAAATCTATTTTCACATAGTATATAGTCCCTCCTTCCGGAAATACTTGTCGGAGAAATGGATGTATATAGACGTATACTAGATATATTCATTTTTATCCATTTTTTCGACAATTATTTTCAGACGGAGAGAGTATTTGTTATTGACTTATTGTAGATATAGATAATTTTTTGTGTGTATAAATTTGGCTAAAGTTTGAGAAGTTTGACTTTTGTGAAGACCAATATATACTATGAGACGGGAGGGGCATTTTCACGTATCATGTATTCACATGTACTTCTTGTTACCCTAAAATCCAAAAGAAAAATCAAGCTCACTGGCGAAGGTTTAAACTTTAGTAACAGACAAAAATTTAGACCTTGCCAAAATATCGAACTCCGAAAGTTTGAAAAAAAAATTCTTTCAGAATTCAATCTATTAAAATTTACTTAGTTGTAGCCGATCGTCACTGAATTTATTATGAAATATATTTTCATATGTTATATGCTTAGTTAAAGTTTGTGATTTGTGACTTTTGTAAAAACCAATGTGCATTGTAATATGAGAACGGAGGAAGTAACATTTTCGCATACCATGTATTCATATGTACTTCTTGTGTTACCCTAAAATCCAGAAGAAAAATCGAGGTCACTGGATAATTCGAAGGTTTAAATTTTAGTGACAGACAAAAATGTAGACCTTACCAAAATATCCGAATTCCGAAAGTTTGAACAAACCCTTTTGAAAGTCGATCTATTAAATTCACTTAGTTTTAATGGATCTTCGCTGAATTTGAATTTGATTTGATTCTGTCCCGAAATTTCGAGCTTACAAACATTTTGGTACCCACCAAACTTTCAGAGACTTGGTGAAAATTTCGTTTGAACCTTGGCCCCTTCGTGCGAAAGACCAACCCCACACCGGCGCACCGCCTCGTTATTCGAGTCGCCTCGCCTGTCCCTTCTTCCTCCGCCGCCGTGCCAGCTAGCTAGGGTACGGCCACCGGCGCTCCCAGAGGGCAGGGGTGGCGGAGGCGGCTACGCACGCGCATGGCCGGAGGCGACGCGTCATCGGGGGCGGCGCCGGTGCCGGAGACGGCGGGGGAGGCGGAGGTGGACGCGGGCTTCGAGTTCGCCTTCGACAACGAGGCCTTCTCCGACAGGGTCCTGCGGATAGAGGTCGTCGGCGCTGGCCGGAAGCGCCGCCGTGAAGGTGCGTACGTACAGGCACAGTAGTACCATTAGCCATTAGAATATTCGCAGTAGATTCTAGCCATTAGAATATTCGCAGTACATAAACCGTAAAAGCTCCATCGCCGTGAAGGTGCCTGCATCAAAGTGTCGATCGATTATATCGTTATGCGCCTTCCTTTCGCTGTGCAATTTCTCCCTCATGGATGTAAATTTATCTTCTTTCACGCCATTAGGATCTGGATTTGTGGTGGATTTTCTCTTTTCTGCCTTATATTTTTTTAGAAATGGGCAAGGAGGTACAATGTTATCCTAAATACAACCGATTAGGTCTTTAGTTTTGGATCTCGAGTTGTTCAAAGTTCTCCTGGTATGTTTTTTCATGATTATATGAGCAGGTGTCACCCTTGATATATGTAGTGAGGAGGTGTGAAGGGAGGAGCTCCCCAAGTCCCTAGAACACCCCATAATTCTGCTTACTGTTCCAAATTTGAGGTCACCATTAGTCTGTGTTCTGTTTCTGGTTCACCTCTATTTCTGTTTTGTTGTGTTGAAGCATCTAATGTCAAAATTAGCATACTGATAAACACTTTTAATTAGTACGAACACATGTGGACTATAGTATACACTGGCATGTTGGTACTGTAATAGTATGATCCGCTGATGAACTTGGCTGCCTATTAGTAAATACGAGCAACATAATGTTTGCCGGCCATATAACTGTGGCCTAGACAGTGTAGTTCGCCGAGTTTTTTCTAACAGGAACTCGACAAATAATGTTTAAATATTGACTGAGTTCGTGATAGAAAGAACTCGGCAGTATTAATGATTGCCGGGCCCCGTCCAGCCGAATACAGAGCGCCTAGGTCGGCACTCGGTGAAGATTTCACCGAGTTTAATATGGGCTCTGCCGAGTTTCTTTGAAACTCGGCAAAAAGGGCGATTCTAGTAATGTCTCGTCTTTTACCTTTGTTAATTGAGTGCATTCATGGAAAATTCTAATAGAATCCTGGGGGTAACATTCATGATGCTCTAGCATGCTTATTAGGCTTGATGCAACTCAGTGAATATCCTGTTTTCATGATGTTAAAGTTTTCCCGCCTATCTAAAGGGTTGATTCAATGAATCTGACACACAGCGAACATGATATTCCAGACATTTTTAAAAGCAAAATTCTCGTCTAGTAATTATCTTATGTGCCTTCTTCTCCCCTAGTTTTGCATGTTCCTCTAGATTTATCTGACCTGTATTTCGCAGGTGAGGATGGAGAAGGTAATACACCAGTTTTACGAGTCAAGACTGTACATATCAGTTCAGTGATTCTCGCCGCAAAAAGTTCTTTCTTTTTCAAGGTGATTCTGATGATCTTCTGAAATGCATTTGGTCTATAATCAGTTGACTCGTATTTCTTATAAGCTTCGTGCTTCTTAGCTTTTCTCAAATGGCATGAAAGAATCTGGTCAGAGGCAGTCAACAGTTAGAATTGCTGATTCAGGTAACTCAAGTGTACGCTGTACTCTTCCTCGTCTTATTATAACTGATGACTCTAGTTTGCTATTGTGATTGTATTATTTATTATTTATTTATTCAAGAAATGTGATTATTGTAGAGAGGCTTGTTTTGGAGTTTCGTGCCACAACTTTCTACTTTGATAATGAATTGGCTATTCTCATTTCCCCTACAGAATTTGCCTACCAAATGGATTTTCTTGTGCATGACAAGTTTCCTCAATTGATTATTCAAACTCACTGGACTTTCGATGCAGATAGTGGCTGAGATTAAAGCACACCCTTCAGTTGCAAAGGGAATTGTAGTCTTACTTTTATATGTCATCAAGGACTTGATAATTTTAACGTGTACGAGCTTGCTAATTCTCACGGCACAACATGCAAGAGGAGAAATAGACCGAATAGAAAGCTGTCTCCTCTAATTAAGGTTTCTCCTCTATTTAGGGAATCTCCTCTATTTAAGGATTCTTATTCATCTGCATGCATTTTACTACATCTATATTGGTGTACAAAGTTGTATAAAATCGTCTCAAAAAATTATGAATACATACGAGTACAATATGTTCCAGTTTCTGGCCAATAAACATACAGAGGAGAGACCATCCAATTGTGCAAACTAAGCATATACGGAGTAGCTCACCGTTTATATAAAGATAGAGTAGTAGCTCTTTATAGGAAGGATGCTGTGGAGATCCTAACTTCTAGGGATTAATACTTTTCATGCATAAGGGATTTAGCCATGCACATTAAAATTAGGAATTAAACTGTTTACCGAAGTCTAACGAATCAAATCTCTATTTCGCTAGACTGAAGCATACCACTAAAACAATAGCTATCCCTTTCCTTTTGTACTCCTTTACTTAACTGTTACTGATTGTGATATATTGGACTATTCTTATGTCTCCTTGCTTTCATTCCTTACTTGGAACAGAGGAAAATGCCTTTATGGAGCTTTTACGGTTTATGTACAATGGAAGGTTGACACCAACAACTGAGTCCACTCTTCTGGTTGATATCTTGATGGCTGCTGACAAATTTGATGTCGTTTCGTGCATCAAGCTTTGCGGTCAGCGGCTCATAGGCCTGCCTATGACCTTAGAATCCGCAGTGAGGTGCCTAGATCTCCCATGTTCCATTTCAATGGCAGCTGACCTGTCAGAGGCAGCCAAGAAATTCCTTGCTAAAAGATACAAGAAATTCCTGTCAACAAAGTAAGTAACCCCCATCGAATTGAGATACCCCCTTTTTTCCTTTATCAGTGAACATGTGGATATTGTTGTCACAAAATCATTATATCGAGCATTGCATGGTTTTGTTGCATTTCAGATTCCAAGATGAACTGATGAGGATTCCCCTCGCTGGGATTGTGGCCATCTTATCACGGAATCTCCCTGGGGTTGCATCTGAAAAATCCGTCTATGACTTTGTGCTCAGGTGGGCCGACTTGCAGTACCCAAATTCAGAACAAAGACGCGAGATTTTAAGTTCAAGTTTACTTCCAATGGTGCCACTACGGTGTAGCATGACCAATGTGATCCTAATTGATCAGCCGTCTTGTATAATTAACTTCAGTCTAAAGCGTGAGCACTGCTCTGGGAGCTTCCCATCAGGATCGATGCGCTCGCCACCATTCTATTGTGCGGGGCATGGTTTCTTTCTCTCAGCACACCGTAGAATGGAGCCGTCCAACTCTTTTGTCCTCATAATACAGAAGCTAGAAGACAAGGGCCTAGTAAGGGGGACAGTAGATTATGATATTGAGGTAAAAACAACACCGTCGCTGGAGTTCACCACCTTGTGGAGGCGCACCACCACCACCGGTTGTACGCAAGGTTTTGGATGCAGTGTTCCTTGGTCAGAGGTCATTCCTGACGATAGCCCCTTCTTCATTGATGACAAACTCCATATTCGAGTTCATGTGAAGATAACGCCGGCAGCCGTAGTGATGCATGCATTAGCCACTAGCATGATGTGCTTCATTCATGATGAGCGAGGAGAAGCCCCTGTTCTTTTAACATATGAACTAGGTGAACAATGCTAGCATTTGCTCTGCTCTCTTTTGGTGACTGGTAATGTTGCAATGTAGCTTCTGAACATCTAGAGTTTGATGCTGAAGGTTTCATTGTGTCACGGATTCTTACCAGACGCAAACTGTCAAGTTTGCGTGTGAGTTTTGATATCCAGCGAAGTCGCTGAACAGTTAATGTGCACTTTGTCGTAAGTTGGCTGGTATACCTTGCTGAATGCTGATGGCCTCTTTGACTCGATGGACTTGTGACCCTTTGAATGCATATTATGTGATCATCTGTTCATGGCTATCTTTCACTATTTTCTAGTTCATACTCTATGGCAGTTGATATGTTGTGCCCCAAGGGCAGAATGCTGCTGTAAATTGCCTAAAAAAATGCTGATGTAAAGTTCAATTTTGTCAGGTCTGTTGCTTGCAATGTGTGCTCCCTGGAAACTAAGCACACGATCTACGTGCACATATCCGGATTCGATACTATATAGAAGTTTTTTTTTTAGTTTTAGATTTTGAGGTGTTGAGTAGTTGAGCTTCTTTGACGTAATTTTTGCAGAACAACAGTAATCAAAGAGCATATGTTGTCTGTATCCCAAATTAAAGTGTAGCAAATCTCCCTGCAAAAAAAAGTGTAGCAAATCTGTAGCCACATATTTATTTGGATGTAGCATCACCTTAAAGATTAGGATGTAGCAAACCTGCCCAAACTACATCATACATTCAAGTTGAGCCATTGGACAACTTAAAGATTAGGAAAAGTTTGTATGTTATAGGTCTGTAGGCTGGGGAGATTCGTACTGCTTAAGGGCAGTTATCTATGGTTCTTTACCGTGTGATGCTTCAGCCTTAGTTTAAAGTAACAAGCTTTTTTTGCGAAAAAGTTTAAAGTAACAATTGATCAATTATTCACATCTTTCACATGGATGATGAAACTTGCTTGATTGCTACGTTGAATATGCAATCATTATCTCTTTTTGTGAGATTCAAAGGTCCCAAACAAGCAGAAGAACAGATTTATCGAAAGTGCTATTTCTGGAATGTGTACTTGGATATGAATGAGTAAGTGTCATCCTTCATATATTCACTGCTGGAAAACACTTTGGGGTAACATTAGTGATTGGTGCACTTTAGCGCCTGCCAATGGTAAGCACCGGTAATCTAGCAACTTACCAGTGGTGGGCTTAAAATCATGCCATTTGTGGCTTCTGCAATTAAAATACCATGCTCTCAAATGAAAATGGCAAGCTCTTCGAAATAAAAAAATGCCAAGCTCTTTATGCTAAAAAATGTCATGCTTCTACAATGAAAAACGCCATGCTCTTTAAAATGAAAATGACATGCTCTTCAAAATAAAAAATGCCATGCTTGTACAAAAAATGTCATGCTCTTACAAAAAAATGCCATGCTTCTACAATAAAATCACCATGCTTTTTAAAATGAAAATGCCAAGCTTCTACAAAAAAATACAAAAACCAGGAATTTTTAAAGTGTGGCGTGTTCTAGATAACAGAAATTTCAGAAAAATACCAATTCAAATGTTTAAAGTGTGCCATGTCGCTTTACCAAAAGAATTGCCTTCTTTAGAGTATAATCTATGAAATTGTCCCGGAAACATTACTAAACAACAATTGCCAAGGAATTCTCTAAAAAATTCCATGGGGAAATAATATTAACATCAGCATAGTATAAACAAAAATCTCTAAAAAGATGCCATGGAATTGACATGTTATAGCTAACAGAAATTTCAGAAAATGCCTTTGTCATGGCAGATGCTATATCTATTAAATTGCCATGCTCACTGAAAAAATGCCATGGAGAAAACATAAGAACATCACAACAAAGAAAAAAATGTCAAAAGCCATGGTAGAATTATTTTATTAGACCATAGGTAAATACAATATATAGGTGCCATGGCACTTCTGTTGTAGGTGCCATGGAAACTGAAATATTGTATGTGCCATGGTAGTTTGATTTTGCGATTTATCTATAGGTCAAAGCAAAAACGATAGAGAATCCCTATAGGACAGAGTGATAAGTATAGAATTAAAGACACGGCAATTTCCATTAGTGAAACCAACGTGTGTGGCAACTTTGTAATAACAACCCATGGCAAAATCCAAAACCCACGGGGACACATGTTGATTAGCCATGGTATATAGGAGTACATTATAATTGCCATGGTTTCTACAAAAAAAAATGTCATGGTTTCTAAAACAAATGCCATGGCTCATGAAAAAATGCCATGGTTCCTACAAACAATAAATTTGCCATGGGGCACATGTTGATTTGCCATCATATATTTTCTTGTTGTTGTTTCTTCAAAACAGATACCATAAAAGACATGGTTTCTACAAAAAAATGTCATGGTTTCTAAAACAAATGCCATGGCTCATGAAAAAATTGCCATGGTTCCTACAAACAATAAATTTGCCATGGGGCACATGTTGATTTGCCATCATATATTCTTCTTGTTGTTGTTTCTTCAAAACAGATACCGTAAAAGACATACTGTAGAAAACATGTGGGACCCAAGTGTCATTGGTCACACCTTTTTTTCAATTGCATCTTCCTCCTTGTTCCTCGTCAGAAACAACACCGACCATCAAGAATAGCACCAGCCGCCCAACGCCTCTATCTTGGCCGACCCGCGCCTCTATCCCGGTCTCCCTCGTCCAGGCATCGGCGTCTACTAGACTGCTGGCAGCACGCGGCAGCACAACAACGAGCGCGAGGACACGTGATGAGGGGCGCAAGGGCGTCAAACTCGGCCGCTGCAACCTCCAGCCGGCATCCATGCATGGTGGAGCAGCCACGGCCACCCGTGAGGTCAATTCAAGCGGGCTCGAGCTCCGAGAGCCTCGGGAATGAGGCGAGGAAGGGCGGTGACGTTGGCTGGCTGGTCAGCGGTGGCGGGGACAGCCAAAATCGTGAGACGGATGCCGCGGTGGCGGAATTTCGCCTCATTTTGGTGAGTTCGACACCCGGTTCGGTGATGGTTGGGTTGAAACTTTTCTCCCACCAACTGTCGCGGTGGAATGAGGGGAGAGACGAAAAAGGCTTCGAAAACTGAATGGATGAGGAACTCAGGGTCCAACATCCCGCTCCCGTGAATATTTTTCCACGCCGGGTTGTTTTCCGTGACCTGCACAGATTTTTTTGTCTCAAAACCTAAAAACTAGGTTTACTATAGGGATCGGGCATTTTCTTGGGTCTACTAGATGCTCTTAGAGGAACTCTAGCAGATGTTGTAAAAAAAGTGGTTAAACCTCTAAATTTTGCAGTACATGTTGAAAAAACACCCCGAATACTGCATATTATCACCCACATACTCCATATCTGCAGTTTTTAGGCCAATTTTGAGGTGAAACGTAAATGAGTCAACAACGGAGCAGGCAGCCTGGAGCTCGGCAGCGGCCACCGGAGCGTCGCCGGAGCAGGCGGAGGAGCTCAACAGCGGTCGCCGGAATGTCGCCGGAGTAGGCGGAGGAGCTCGGTAGCGGCTGCCAGAGTAGGCAGACGCCAGAGTGTCCCTGGAGCAGGCGGAGGAGCTTGACAGCGGCCGCCGAAGCGTCGCCATAGTAGGAGGACAACCGGAGCAGCACCAAAGCGTTGTCGGGGCACGCGGAGGAGCTCGACAGCAGCTGCCGGAGCATCGCCAAAATAGGCGAACGGCTGAAGCAAGCCAGGCGCGAGAAAGAGGTGAGGGATTCTTTTCTTTTTTGCAATAAAGTTCTATCAGAGCCAATATAGAGAAACTCTAACAGTTCCCTTAAAAATCTTCCCGTAAAAGTGGTTTTTTGGATTTTCCCGTAAAAGTTAGAGGAAGTTTTTTTGAAAGTAACTTTTGTCAGTTCCCTACTCTTCTCCCCCTAAAAGCATTTTTTATTTTTAATTAAACAAAAAATAGATAATTGCTAGGACATGTCGGTCAGTGACACCGGCGGGCAGTGCGATGGCCATCGGCAAGACTGTGGCGGCGGCGCAGGCGGCAGAGCGTGGCCACGGGTGCGAGCGGTGGAGCGGCCGAGCGGCGGCGTGCGCGGGAAGTGGCATGGATGCGGCGGCGTGCGCGGGTGAGGCGGCAGTGGGCACGAGCAGTGACATGGGTGCGGCCGCGTGCGCGGGTGAGGCGGCAACGCGGGGCGGTGGCATGGGTGCGGCCGTGTGCGCGGGTGAGGCAAGGCGGGCGCGAGCGATGGCGTGGGCGTGGTGACGGCGGTATGCGTGGGTGGTGGCATGGGTGCGGCTGTGTGCATGGGTGAGGTGGCAGTGGGTGGCGGCAGGGGTGCTGCGGCATGTGGCGTCGCGAGCGTGGCAGTTGATGAAATTTCAGCGCACCAAAAAGTTACATCCCATAAACCTGAAGGAAGAAGAGGCCTCTTTTATGGGTTCCTCTAAAGATAAAGCTAGTATATGGAACTGTTGGAAAGGTTTTTTGTCCCAACTTTTCGTAAACAACGGTTATTTTAGAGATAGAAAAACTATTGAAGTTGCTCTTAGTACCGCAAATCTCGTAAATTGATTTTTACACCAGCATCGGCTAGACTTGCTCTTAGAGCATTTCTCGCAGATCACGTATAAGTCCCGCGAACTACGTTTTTCCGGTCTTTTTATGAGATGGGCCAAAAAACGACTGGATTAGATCCGCTAAAATGAGCCCATGTAACGCCCTCGATGCGGCTATATCTCCCACGTGTCGAAGCACGACTTAGAGGCATAATCGCATTGAAAGCAATGTCGCAAGTGAGGTAATCTTCACACAACCCATATAATACATAAGGAAAAGAGATACATAGTTGGCTTACAATCGCCACTTCACACAATACATTAATAAAGCATTACATCATCCAGATACATTCAAGGTCCGACTACAGAACCAAAATAAAAGAAGACTACCCCAAATGCTACACAGATCCCCGATCGACCCAACTGGGCTCCACTACTGATCAACTGGCAACGGAACAACATAACGAACACGAACTTCATCGAGCTCCTCCTTGAACTCGGTTGCGTCATCTGCACGGTATTATCGGCACCTGCAAACTGGTTTTGGAAGTATCTGTGAGTCACGGGGACTCAGCAGTCTCACACCCTCGCGATCAAGACTATTTAAGCTTATAGGAAGGGTAAAGGTATGATGTGGAGTTGCAGCAAGCGACTAGCATATATGGTGGCTAACATACGCAAATGAGAGCGAGAAGAGAAGGCAAAAGGACGATCGAGAAACTATGATCAAGAAGTGATCCTAAAGCAACCTACGTCAAACATAACTCCAACACCGTGTTCACTTCCCGGACTCCGCCGAGAAAAGACCATCATGACTACACACGTGGTTGATGCATTTTAAATGAGTTAAGGTTTTGGGTTTTCTACAAACGGACATTAACAAATTCCCATCTGCCCATAACCGCGGGCACAACTTTCAAAAGTTCAAATCCCTGCAGGGGTGTCTCAACTTAGCCCATCACAAGCTCTCACGATCAATGAAGGATATTCCTTCTCCCAAGACAATCCGATCAGACTCGGCATCCCGGTTACAAGACATCCTCGACAATGGTAAAACAAATCCAGCAAGACCACCCAGATGTGCCGACAAATCCCGATAGAAGCTGCACATATCTCGTTCTCAGGGCACACCGGATGAGCAAGACGTTGGGTAGGCCAGCCCAGAGTTGCCCCTGGTAGCCACCGGACATCGCTCAGTTTGGACCAACACTTAGACAAGCATTGGCCCGGGGGGGTTAAAATAAAGATGACCCTTGGGCTGGCCTAACCCAAGGGAAAAAGAGGCTAGGTGGCGAATGGTAAAACCAAGGTTGGGCCTTGCTGGAGGAGTTTTATTCAAGGCGAACTGTCAAGGGGGTTCCCATTATAACCCAACCGTGTAAGGAACACAAAATCCGGGAACAAAACACCTATATGACGGAAACTAGGGTGGCAAGAGTGGAACAAAACACTAGGCATAAGGCCGAGCCTTCCACCCTTTACCAAGTATATAGATGCATTAATATAAATAAGAGATATTGTGATATCCCAACCAAATAACCATATTCCAAACATGGAACAAGCTCCAATCTTCACCTGCAACTACCAACGCTATAAGAGGGGCTGAGCAAAGCGGTAACATAGCCAAACAACGGTTTGCTAGGACAAGGTGGGTTAGAGGCTTGGCTTAACAATATGGGAGGCATGATAAGCAAGTGGTAGGTATCGCAGCATAGGCATAGCAAAAGAGTGAGCATCTAGCAAGCAAAGATAGAAGTGATTTCGAGGGTATGGTCATCTTGCCTGCTGATACGTCTCCAACGTATCTATAATTTTTGATTGCTCCATGCTATATTATCTACTGTTTTGGGCAATATTGGGCTTTATTTTCCACTTTTATATTATTTTTGGGACTAACCTATTAACCGGAGGCCCAGCCCAGATTTGTTGTTTTATGCCTATTTCAGTGTTTCGAAGAAAAGGAATATCAAACGGAGTCGAAACGGAATGAAATCAACTGGAGAAGTTATTTTTGGAAGGAAACCTACCGGATAGACTTGGAACCTACGTCAGAAGATGAAGGAGGAGCTCACGAGGGTAGGGGCGCGCCCCCTGCCTCGTGGCCCCCCCTTCGGTCCACCGACGTACTCCTTTCACCCATATATACCCACGTATCCTAAAACTTCTAGAACGGAAATTAGATCGGGAGTTCCGCCGCCAGAAGCCTCCGTAGCCACCGAAAGCCAATCTAGACCCGTTCCGGCACCCTGCCGGAGGGGGAAATCCCTCTCCGATGGCCATCTTCATCATCCCGGTGCTCTCCATGACGAGGAGGGAGTAGTTCTCCCTCGGGGCTGAGGGAATGTACCAGTAGCTATGTGTTTGATCTCTCTCTCTCTCTCGTGTTCTTGATTTGGCACGATCTTGATGTATCGCGAGCTTTGCTATTATAGTTGGATCTTATGTTTCTCCTCCCCCTCCTCTCTCTTGTAATGAATTGAGTTTCCCCTTTGAAGTACTCTTATCGGATTGAGTCTTTAAAGATTTGAGAACACTTGATGTATGTCTTACCGTGCGTATCTGTGGTGACAATGGGATATCACGTGATTCACTTGATGTATGTTTTGGTGATCAACTTGCGGGTTCCGCCCATGAACCTATGCATAGGGGTTGGCACACGTTTTCATCGTGATTCTCCGGTAGAACTTTGGGGCACTCTTTGAGGTCCTTTGTGTTGGTTGAATAGATGAATCTGAGATTGTGTGATGCATATCGTATAATCATACCCACGGATACTTGAGGTGACATTGGAGTATCTAGGTGACATTAGGGTTTTGATTGATTTGTGTCTTAAGGTGTTATTCTAGTACGAACTCTAGGGTTGTTTGTGACAGTTATAGGAATAGCCCAACGGGTTGATTGAAAAGAATAACTTTGAGGTGGTTTCGTACCCTACCATAATCTCTTCGTTCGTTCTCCGCTATTGGTGACTTTGGAGTGACTCTTTGTTGCATGTTGAGGGATAGTTATGTGATCCAATTATGTTATTATTGTTGAGGGAACTTACACTAGCGAAAGTATGAACCCTAGGCCTTGTTTCCTAGCATTGCAATACCGTTTACGCTCACTTTTATCATTAGTTACCTTGCTGTTTTTATATTTTCAGATTACAAAAACCATTATCTACCATCCATACACCACTTGTATCACCATCTCTTCGCCCAACTAGTGCACCTATACAATTTACCATTGTATTGGGTGTGTTGGGGACACAAGAGACTCTTTGTTATTTGGTTGCAGGGTTGCTCGAGAGAGACCATCTTCATCCTACGCCTCCTACGGATTGATAAACCTTAGGTCATCCACTTGAGGGAAATTTGCTACTGTTCTACAAACCTCTGCACTTGGAGGCCCAACAACGTCTACAAGAAGAAGGTTGTGTAGTAGACATCAAGCTCTTTTCTGGCGCCGTTGCCGGGGAGGTGAGTGCTTGAAGGTATATCTTTAGATCTTGCAATCGAGTCTTTTAGTTTATTGTTTTATCACTAGTTTAGTTTATAAAAGAAAACTATAAAAAATGAAATTGAGTTTGTCTCATACGCTTCACCTTTTTAATATCTTTCGTGAGTATGATGGAAAGGAAAATTGTGCTCAAGTACTAGAAGAAGAAATCTATAAAATGTTTGGCACTAAATCTTTGAATGATGAGCATGATTGCAATGTTGTTAGTATGAATTCTTTGAATACCCATGATGCTGATGATGATTGCACTAGTTATGATGAAAATGCCTCCTATAAACATGTCAATTTTTGTGGAGTGCATGTTTGCAAGTACACACCAAATAGGGAAGATAGATATTGCAAGAGGCATAAGTACTTAGAAACCAAATTGTTGCAAGAAGAGCTAGATGAATGTGCTGAAAATTTATCTTTTCTTAGCCCTACTTGTGAACTTTGCAATGAACGTGATCATTTTAGTACCCGATGCAAATTGTTTCATGAGCGTATCGTGTCCAAAAATTGTGATGACTTGATTTCCCTTGCACATCATAATGAACTTAGTTTGCTCTTGGGTTATGAAGAAATTAAACGTAGAACTAAGGATATTCCAAAATTTGCCCTTGATAAAGTTCTTCATTTTGATCTAGAGGAAATTTATATGTATTGCGCGGTGAATTGCATTGAAAATCCTTATATTGCCAATTACATAAAGAAAAGAAAACAAATAGAAGATGAAGAGAATACTAATGAGAGGGAAGAGACTTCCCAATATCCTCCTATTATTTCTTATGATGAATCAGGTAACGAGGAGGAGCCTCCTATTCAACCAATCTCATTAATAAGGAGCCCCAAAAAGAGGATTGAACCCACACATGATGTGGTGAAGAAGAAGAAAAGAAAAAGGAAGAGAGGTAAAAAGATGTCTCTCCCAAATAATGCTGCCCCTATTACTATTGTGCCTCATGAAAATATAATTGTGGAAGATAATGATACTTCGTATGATCTCGAAAATCTTTTTGGCACTTGCTTGGAAGAATATGATAATTGCTATACTATTGGTGCTATCCATACTATTAATTATGAGAGTGATTATGCTTACGATATGAAAAGGCCCAAGCTTGGGGATGCTATGTTTGATGAAGATGATGTTTTTGAGAATATATTTGCTGCAATTAATGTTTGTCCTAAGCTTGGGGATGCTACGCTTAATGAAGATGATATTTTTAGTCTCCCAAGTTTTGATATGCAAATTTATAATGATGATAGCATGCCTCCTACCTATGATGATTATTGTGATGATACTTATGCTATAAAAAGTAGTGATTATATTTATAAAACTTGTCATGATTATGATTACCCCTTCTCTGAACATTACTCTTTTAATGTGGAAACAATTTATTTTATTCAAGTCTCTTATGATACTCCCACTATTTCGAATGGGAAGAATTTTGCTTATGTGGAGAGTAGTAAATTTTCTATGCTTGTAGATCATGAAAAGAATGCTTTAGGTGCCGGTTATATTGTTGAATTCATTCATGATGCTACTGAAAATTATTATGAGGGAGGAACATATGCTTGTAGGAATTGCAATAATATCAAGTTTCCTCTCTATGTACTTAAAATTTTGATGTTATGCTTGTTTTACCTTCCTATGCTAGTTGATTATTGTTCCCACAAGTTGTTTGATCACAAAATCCCTATGCATAGGAAGTATGTTAGACTTAAATGTGCTAGTCATATTCTTCATGATGCTCTCTTTATGTTACAATTCTTATCTTTTATGTGAGCATCATTGAAATCATCATGCCTAGATAGCGGCGTTAAACGATAGCGCTTGTTGGGAGGCAACCCAACTTTATTTTTGTTCCTTGCCTTTTGTTCCTGTTTAGTGATAAATAATTCATCTAGCCTCTGCTTATATGTGGTTTTATGCTTTTAATTACTGTTTATGCCAAGTAGAACCTTTGGGAAGACTTTGGGAAAGTCTTGTTGATCATGTTGTAAAAAAACAGAAACTTTAGCGCTCACGAGAACTACTGCCATTTTTATTTGGAGAGCGCTATTTAATTAATTCTTTTTGAAGATGATTAATAGATAAATTACGCAGGTCCAGAAAGTTATTTGAGAATTTTATGAGTTCCAGAAGTATACGTTTGATCCAGATTACTACAAACTGTTCTGTTTTTGACAGATTCTGTTTTTCGTGTGTTGTTTGCTTATTTTGATGAATCTATGGCTAGTAAAAGAGTTTATAAACCATAGAGAAGTTGGAATACAGTAGGTTTAACACCAATATAAATAAAGAATGAGTTCATTACAGTATCTTGAAGTAGTGTTTTGTTTTCTTTCGCTAACGGAGCTTACGAGTTTTCTGTTAAGTTTTGTGTTGTGGAGTTTTCAAATTTGGGTAAAGATTCGATGGACTATGGAACAAGGAGTGTTAAGAGACTAAGATTGGGGATGCCCAAGGCACCCCAAGGTAATATTCAAGGATAGCCAAGAGCCTAAGTTTGGGGATGCCCCAGAAGGCATCCCCTCTTTCGTCTTCGTTCATCGGTAACTTTACTTGGAGCTATATTTTTATTCACCACATGATATGTGTTTTGCTTGGAGCGTCAATTTATTTTGTTAGGATTTTATTTCCGTTATTTAGAAAAAAAAAATTCATATTTTATTTCAATAAAAGTGGCATTGATAGCCTTTACTATGCCTATTTTAGAAGTCCACATGTTGTTGTTTGAAAACAGAAAGTTTACCACTGTTGCAATAATTCCCTAGAAAAGTCAGAATGTGATAAAATGTTGAAATCTTTTGCATATTAAGATCTGATAAATTTACTACAGTGGGAATTTTCTTTCATAATTTTTGGAGCTAGGGAAGTATGGATGTTGCATCATTCTTTACAGACTATCCTGTTTAGGCAGATTGTTGTTATGTTTGCATTGTTTGCATATGTTTGCTTCTTTAATGATTCTATTTGAGGATAGGACTATTAGATATGCAGAGGCATTTAGTATGCAATGTTGAATAATAATTTTAGTGATTTGCTACAGTAGAGTATGATAAGGTTTTTGCAATGGTTTATACTAACTTATCTCACGAGTCCTTGTTGAGTTTTGTGTGGATGAAGCTTTTGAGATTTAGGGAGACCGTGATATGAGAGGAATTAAGGAGACACAAAAGCTCAAGCTTGGGGATGCCCAAGGCATCCCAAGATAATATTTTAAGAAGTCTCAAGCATCTAAGCTTGGGGATGCCCCGGTTGGCATCCCACCTTTCTTCTTCAACAACTATCGGTTAGTATCGGTTGATCCTAAGTTTTTTGCTTCTTCACATGATGTCTGCCATTCTTAGAATGTCATTTTATTTTGCTTTGTTTGCTGTTTGAATAAAATACCAAGATCTGAAATTATTAAATGTTAGAGAGTCTTCACATAGTTGCATAATTATTCGACTACTCATTGATCTTCACTTATATCTTTCGGAGTAGTTTGTCGTTTGCTCTAGTGCTTCACTTATATCTTTTTAGAGCATGGTGGTAGTTTTATTTTATAGAAATAGATGAACTCTCATGCTTCACTTATATTATTTTGAGAGTCTTAAATAGCATGATAATTTGCTTAAAATCCTAATATGCTATGTATACAAGATTAATAATAAAATTCTCTTATGAGTGTTTTGAATACTAAGAGAAGTTTGATGCTTGATGATTGTTTTGAGATATGGAGGTAATAATATCAAAGTCGTGCTAGTTTAGTAGTTGTGAATTTGAGGAATACTTGTGTTGAAGTTTGCAAGTCCCGTAGCATGCACGTATGGTAAACGTTATGTAACAAATTTGAAACATGATGTGTTATTTGATTGTCTTCCTTATGAGTGGCGGTCGGGGACGAGCGATGGTCTTTTCCTACCAATCTATCCCCCTAGGAGCATGCGCGTAATGCTTTGGTTTTTGATGGCCTGTAGATTTTTGCAATAAATATATGAGTTCTTTATGACTAATGTTGAGTCCATGGATTATACGCACTCTCACCCTTCCATCATTGCTAGCCTCTTCGGTACCGTGCATTGCCCTTTCTCACATTGAGAGTTGGTGCAAACTTCGCCGGTGCATCCAAACCCCGTGATATGATACGCTCTTTCACACATAAACCTCCTTATATCTTCCTCAAAACAGCCACCATACCTACCTATTATGGCATTCCCATAGCCATTCCGAGATATATTGCCATGCAACTTTCCATCATTCCATTCATCATGACACATTCATCATTGTCATATTGCTTAGCATGATCATGTAGTTGACATAGTATTTGTGGCAAAGCCACCGTTCATAATTCTTTCATACATGTCACTCTTGGTTCATTGCATATCCCTGTACACCGCCGGAGGCATTCATATAGAGTCATACTTTGTTCTAGTATCGAGTTGTAATCATTGAGTTGTAAATAAATACAAGTGTGATGATCATCATCCAATAGAGCATTGTCCCAAAAAAAAGAGAGAAAGGCCAAAGAAAAAAAGAAGGCCCAAAAAATATAAAAAAATAAAAAAATAAAATAAAAAGGGGCAATGCTACTATCCTTTTACCACACTTGTGCTTCAAAGTAGCACCGTAATCTTCATGATAGAGAGTCTCTTGTTTTGTCACTTTCATATACTACTGGGAACTTTTCATTATAGAACTTGGCTTGTATATTCCAACAATGGGCTTCCTCAAAATGCCCTAGGTCTTCGTGAGCAAGCAAGTTGGCTGCACACCCACTTAGTTTCTTTTGTTGAGCTTTCATACATTTATAGCTCTAGTGCATCCGTTGCATGGCAATCCCTACTCCTTGCATTAACATCAATCGATGGACATCTCCATAGCCCATTGATTAGCCTCGTTGATGTGAGACTTTTTCCTTTTTGTCTTCTCCACATAACCCCCCTCATTATATTCTATTCCACTCATAGTGCTATATCCATGGCTCGCGCTCATGTATTGCGTGAAAGTTTATGAGTTTGAGATTACTAAAGTATGAAACAATTGCTTGGCTTGTCATCGGGGTTGTGCATGATGAGAGCATTCTTGTGTGACGAAAATGAAACATGACTAAACTATATGATTTTGTAGGGATGAACTTTCTTTGGCCGTGTTATTTTGAGAAGACATGATTGCTTAGTTAGTATGCTTGAAGTATTATTATTTTATATGAACTTTTGTCTTGAATCTTTCGGATCTGAATATTCATACCACAATTAAAAAGAATTACATTGAAATTATGCCAACTAGCATTCCACATCAAAAATAATCTTTTTATCATTTACCTACTCGAGGACGAGCAGGAATTAAGCTTGGGGATGCTTGATACGTCTCCAACGTATCTATAATTTTTGATTGCTCCATGCTATATTATCTACTGTTTTGGGCAATATTGGGCTTTATTTTCCGCTTTTATATTATTTTTGGGACTAACCAATTAACCGGAGGCCCAGCCCAGATTTGTTGTTTTATGCCTATTTCAGTGTTTTGAAGAAAAGGAATATCAAACGGAGTCGAAATGGAAAAAAATAAACTGGAGAAGTTATTTTTGGAAGGAAACCTACCGGATAGACTTGGACCCTACGTCAGAAGATGAAGGAGGAGCTCACGAGGGTAGGGGTGCGCCCACCCCCCTGGGGCGCGCCCCCCTGCCTTGTGGCCCCCCCTTCGGTCCACCGACGTACTCCTTTCACCCATATATACCCATGTATCCTAAAACTTCCAGAACGGAGATTAGATCGGGAGTTCCGCCGCCAGAAGCCTCTGTAGCCACCGAAAGCCAATCTAGACCCGTTCCGGCACCCTGCCGGAGGGGGCAATCCCTCTCCGGTGGCCATCTTCATCATCCCGGTGCTCTCCATGACGAGGAGGGAGTAGTTCTCCCTCGGGGCTGAGGGAATGTACCAGTAGCTATGTGTTTGATCTCTCTCTCTCTCTCTCGTGTTCTTGATTTGGCACGATCTTGATGTATCGCGAGCTTTGCTATTATAGTTGGATCTTATGTTTCTCCTCCCCCTCTTCTCTCTTGTAATGAATCGAGTTTCCCCTTTGAAGTAATCTTATCGGATTGAGTCTTTAAAGATTTGAGAACACTTGATGTATGTCTTTCCGTGCGTATCTATGGTGACAATGGGATATCACGTGATTCACTTGATGTATGTTTTGGTGATCAACTTGCGGGTTCCGCCCATGAACCTATGCATAGGGGTTGGCACGCGTTTTCGTCGTGATTCTCTGGTAGAACTTTGGGGCACTCTTTGAGGTCCTTTGTGTTGGTTGAATAGATGAATCTGAGATTGTGTGATGCATATCGTATAATCATACCCATGGATACTTGAGGTGACATTGGAGTATCTAGGTGACATTAGGGTTTTGATTGATTTGTGTCTTAAGGTGTTATTCTAGTACGAACTCTAGGGTTGTTTGTGACACTTATAGGAACAGCCCAACGGATTGATTGGAAAGAATAACTTTGAGGTGGTTTCGTACCCTACCATAATCTCTTCGTTCGTTCTCCGTTATTGGTGACTTTGGAATGACTCTTTGTTGCATGTTGAGGGATAGTTAGGTGATCCAATTATGTTATTATTGTTGAGGGAACTTACACTAGAGAAAGTATGAACCCTAGGCCTTGTTTCCTAGCATTGCAATACCGTTTACGCTCACTTTTATCATTAGTTACCTTGCTGTTTTTATATTTTCAGATTACAAAAACCATTATCTACCATCCATATACCACTTGTATCACCATCTCTTCGCCGAACTAGTGCACCTATACAATTTACCATTGTATTGGGTGTGTTCGGGACACAAGAGACTTTGTTATTTGGTTGCAGGGTTGCTCGAGAGAGACCATCTTCATCCTACGCCTCCTACGGATTGATAAACCTTAGGTCATCCACTTGAGGGAAATTTGCTACTGTCCTACAAACCTCTGCACTTGGAGGCCCAACAACGTCTACAAGAAGAAGGTTGTGTAGTAGACATCACCTGCAAAGTTCTCCAAGAAGAACGGAAGCTTGAACCTCGTAAACGTACTCAATGGGCTCCTCAAACACGAAATCATCTCCCGGCTCTACCCAAGCAAGAACAACAATCAAAGGGAGACACAATCAACCACATGCAATGCTCAAGCAACATGATGCAAAACATGGAAGGATATGAGGGATGCGGTATGTGATGCATATGCATGATTTGGAAAGGAATGATTGAACCTGGCCTCAACTTGGAAAACCAAGAGTGCCACTGGAAAGGTGAGTTGATTTCGGTCGAAATCGATATAAAGATCACCGGAATCGGATGCACGGTTTGGAAATGGCAAGCAAAACAAAAATGACACTGATCTGCGATAAACAACAAGTAGCCTTCTAAATGCATCAAGATAAATAAGCTACTGCACTCAAACATAGCAAAAAAATACATGGCAGAGATCCACTCAAGATGCTTGACAAAAGATGAACACTGAGCTATGGCTAATTCACTCAATAACAGGTTCAAACAAGCATGGCAAAAGTGCAAAAGATAACAGGTTTCAGACTTAGTGAAATTGACAGCATGTCAGGAATTTAATATCAAGAAGCAATGTTTAAAGCATGATAACTACATGTTACAGGAACATATCATGGAAAAGAAAGGCATGGAATAAAGCTACTCAAAGCATACAACAAAAGTCCCTTAGTGACCATGAGCCAAAAGGGATCAGAAAATACAATTGCAAGCATGTGAACATAGCAAAAACATAAACAGATTTAGACTTAGTGAAAAACTGGAGCATGGCAAAACAGATAACGAGTAGGCATATTTACGAGCTCGATGCACTCACTACAAGGTATTTCATGACAAACTAAGTATACACCCAGCAAATAGACATGGCATAGAAGCTAGACATGACAAGAACAACATCATAACATGCACGGATCAACTACAACAAGCTCGGCAAAATTGCTAAACATGTTAACAAAATGCCAGAAACATTTTATAGCAAAAGTAGAGCTCGATTGAGTCAAGTTAGGGTGCTCCATAATTGCAAACAAAGACATGAATGGTTAGAGCACCATAATATCTACAAAACATCCTTACTGATCATGCTCAAAAGAGGCACGGATCACTAGGAATCAACATGAACATATGGCTTAAAAATAAGGACAGGACAGAGACTTAGTGAAATTCCCTGAAATCAGCAACATTGAGTAAGCTACTTTGCATGCTTGTGCTAGTCACCACAAAGATCACAAAAATACATGGCATACACCCCTGTAAAGATGGCATGGCATTCTACAAAACACATGTAGAGCTCAGGATCATAGCATGCACACATTAATCATGGCAAAAATGACAAAAATGCATTTGCTGTAACAGATCTGAAATTATCATCACATAGCCCTCTTTCAATAGCATTTCGGGCATCAAGATGAGCTCGAATAAAAATGATGCAATGAGATGAAATAATGTACTCGTCGAGATGAACATTTCGATATGCTACACGTCCAAAACGGAGCCACATGTGCAAAGATATGATGCGATGAAATTGCCTAAAGATTACTGGGATTTCGTGAAATCTCAGGAAAAAGAATGAGCGCTGGATTGCAAAACGGACAACGGGAAAAATGTTCGGATGCATGAGACGAACAAGTGTGCAAATGAAATGCACATGATGACATGATATGAAATGCATGACACGCAGGCACATGACAAGGCAACACAGCGAATAACTGGAAGACACCTGGCCCATCGGTCTCGGGGCGTTACAGCCCAGCCCGTAAAAAGTTTTACAGGTGGCCCATAAGCCGCCCTCAATTCCTCCATATATTTGCGGGTGTGGGGCATTTTAGGGTTCCCGTCCCGCAATCCTCCTAGCCACCTCCGCCGCAAAAATCATCCTTCGGCGACAAATCCTCACACCTCTGACGATGTTATGCAACGTATTTGACCACCTGATCTTACTGGAGATGGCGTCCGCGGGTTCCGGGCATGGAGGTGGCGGGGTGTTTGGCGACCGCAGTGGGTTCGGGTGTCGCGGGGGGTTTGGCGGTCACGGTGGGTTCGACGGCCGCAAGCGGCAACGACGACGATGAGGCCGACAGCTCCTCCTTCCCCCTCCCATGTCGGAGAGGCGCAGGGAGCAAGCGCGCACCCGCAGCACCGAAGTGCCAGCAGGGGCAACTTTCTGTCGCCTCGGGCGGCTCTTCGGTCCGTCCATCCAGCGCCTCCGGGCGGCCGAGCGCGCCTGGTGGGAGGCGAAGGAGGCCGCCGCCGCCGGAGATGCAGTTGCGGTCGCGCGCGTGCCGACGCTTCTGGAGGAGTACCAACTCACCTCGACCCTCTCCGGCATGCTCATCCACCACACCCTCCACGACAACGAGCCCCCGTCCCGTAATGGCGACTCCGGCGACGACGGCTAGGAGTAGATGCTAGTATGACTTATCTAGTTTAGTAGCTCAAGGTTGAACTATCTATCGGGGTGCTATATGCAGAACTATCTTACTTAGAACGCCTCGAGTAATCGACCCGTTTCCCAAGCAGAGTCTCGCGAAACCTTCCCTCTTTACCTTCAATTACATCTGAAAGTGATTTGTATACTTTATTGTGACCATCCCTTGTCGGTTGCCCGCGACATCATTCCCGTACTCTTTCTTTTTTAAGGAAAAAAGGGCTATAGTATCTCGTATTTTTAATGCTCTCTAATTCTACCAGAATTCCTATAAGAATTTGTTAGGAGTAAATTCTTTGAACTGATTGATCCATGGCCTTAGGGCGGAATCCCTTTTTAACTCTTGATGATCTTTGTTGTGAACTAGATGTTTCAAATCGAGTGGGAATCCGACGACATTTAACGGTATCTGTTTTGCCGATCCGTCCGCCGTTGCGCAATTCTTTTTACAGAATACTGTAAACGAAATTTATAAGATGGCGGTACACATCTGCTAGAAATGCTCTTAGATTCTTTTTAAGTAGGTACTGATTGTAATGCTCTTTAAATTTACCAGCTGAATCCATCCTTTTTGCTCCTCTTCCGCCGCCACCCCTGCTAGGGTTACAACGAACGAGATGTCGACGACGGGGGCAGGAGCGGAGGCGGAGGTAGACGACGCCTATCACCTCGTCTTCAACTCGAAGGACTTCTCCGACCGGGAGCTTCGGGTAGAGGTCGTCGGCCGGGACAACGACGCGCCCGGCGCCGGAGGCTCACTTCCCCGCCGCAAGCGCCGCCGCGAGGAGGACGAAGGTGCGTACATAGCCACCCAGCAGCCCAGGCCTCCGCGGTTGCGTTGCGTGCACATCGTAATTAGTCTTCCCATTCGAACAGTGCTTAAAGGTAATCAATTTAGGTTTAGGCCCTTCAATTAGTAAGTTCCCCACAAACCCAAGATGAATCGATTGCAGATTTAACCCGACGAAGCAATTAACAAATTAGTATATGTTCACAATGCGTCAGCCTTAGATAAAAGGGACAAGGTGATCAATTATTTCACATCTTTCACAACAAAAATGTATGTGGGGAAATTTGGTTCATCGCCTGCTACATCGAATCTTCCAACTGCTATCTCTCTGACTGTAACATCAAAAGGTCCAAAACAAATACAACAGATTATTGTCCATATGCTATTGCCTTGTTGACTGCATGTCTGCATACTTGGAATATGAAGAAATAGTTTCATGATTATCTCAGCAAGTGTGTTCCACATTTCAGGTCAACACTAGCCTTTAGTTCACCTCTATTATTTCTCATGATCACTTACTGTTTAGTATGAATACATGTGAATTGTGGTACGCAATTGGTATGTCGGTACTGTAGTGGCAATCCGTTGCTCATCTTTGGTTGCCTGTTAATTTCATACAAACATTATGAGTGGTCTGTTTTTTTTTTACCTTTGTTACTTGGGTTCAGTATACTCGAATAGAATCCTTGGAGTAACATTTATGATTACTTTAGCATGCTTATTATGCTTGATGCAACTCATTGAGTATCTTGGTTTTCATGATGTTTAACATTATCCACATTTCTCAAGGTCAGGGTTGATTAAATGAACTGGCGCACATTGAGAAGACATTTTCAACAGCAAAAAACTTATCTAGTAATTCTGTTATGTGTCTTCTGTTTCTTCTCCCCTAGTTTTGCATGATTCTCTATATTTATCTGACCTCGGTATTTTACAGGTGATGATGGAGAAGATATCGACTCTTCTTATTGTGACGAGTCCACCAGTTTTACGAGTCGAGACCATATATATCAGCTCAGCGATTCTTTCTATAAAAAGTAATTTCTTCTTCAAGGTAATTCCGAGATCTTCTGAAATGCATTTGTTCTGTAATCAATTAACTCGTCTTTCTTATAAGCTTCATGCTTCTTAGCTTTTCTCAAATGGCATGAAAGAATCTGGCCAGAGACAGGCAACACTTAGAATTGCTGATTCAGGTAACTCAAGTGTATGGTGTATCTTCTTATAACTGATAGTTCTAGTTTGTTATTGTCATTGTATTTTTTTATTTTTTAAATAAAATTGTTGATTAGTATAGAGAGGCCTATTTCATAGTTTCCTGCCACACTTTTCTACTTTGATATGAATTGTCTCTCGTTACCTTTATAAACTTTTGCTCCAAATGATTACGGGTTTCCCTAATGGATTATTGGAAATCAATGGTCATACTTAATAATCATGCAGGCAAAAAACAAAAAACAGATACCCCTTCTTTTTTGTACCCCTTTACTTAACTGTTACAGTGTGAGATTTTTGGACTGTTTCATTGATCCTTTATGCCTCCTTGCCCTTATTTCTTACTTGGAACAGAGTACAAGGCTTTCATGGAGCTTTTACATTTTATGTACAGTGGCAAGTTCACATCAACTGAGCCCACTCTGTTGGTTGATATCCTGATGGCTGCTGACAAATTTGAGGTTGTCTCTTGCATGAAGCTTTGCGGTCAGCAGCTCATAGACCTGCCTATGACCCCAGAATTGGCAGTGAGGTGCCTAGATCTCCCATGTTCCATTTCAGTTGCAACTGACCTGATAGAGGCAGCCAAGAAATTCCTTGCAAACAGATACAAGAATTTCCTGTCAACAAAGTAAGTAACCCCTGGATTGAGATACTTTTTTTTCCTTCTTTCATGCGGACATTGCTGTCATAAAATCATTATCTGCCTCATTTCAGGTTTCAGGATGAACTTATGAGAATCCCTCTCCCTGGGATTTTGGCCATCTTATCAAGGAATCACCCTGGTGTTGCATCTGAAGAATCCGTCTATGACTTCGTTCTTAGGTGGGCCCACTTCCAGTACCCAAATTTAGAAAGAAGACACAAGATTTTGAGTTCAAGTTTACTTCCGCTGGTGCCACTAGTGCGTAATATGACCAATGCCATCCTAATTGATCAGCCTTCTTGTATAATGAACTTTACCCGTCAGGATTGATACGCTCGCCACCGTTCTATTGTGCGGGGCATGGTTTCTTCCTCTTGGCGATCTGTAAAAGGAACTATTTTTGCCTCTCAATAAAGAAGCTAGATGACAAGGGGCCAGTAAGGGGGACAATAGATTATGAGATTGAGGTAAAGAGGAGACCGTCCCTGGAGTTTCGCTCCTTGTGGAGGCGCACCACCACCAGCACCGATAATAGACAAATTCTTGGATGCAGGATTCCTTGGGCGGAGGTCAGTCCTGATGATAGCCCCTTCTTCGTCGACGACAAACTCCATCTGCGAGTTCATGTGAAGATAACTCCATAGTCATAGCGATCAATGCATTAGCCGCTAGGGTGTTGTGCCTCGCTCGAGTCTCTTCCTGTTTCTGCGAGCAAGGAGAAGCCCCTGTTCTATTAACATATGAAAAAGGGACATTTACATCTATGCCCCTAATTTGCGCCCACTCTTAGATTTACCCCTAATTTCAAAGCCTGCTCAAATTTGCCCCTCCGCCGTTAGGTGCACTTACAGAAATACCCTTTTGTGCCATTACCGTCCGGTCAAAGTATGTCAAAGCCGGTCAAAGGGCTTTGACTGTCCTGAAAAAAATAGCAAAAAAATTCTAAAAAATCTGAAAATTTGTGGGATCAAAGATACTCAGGTATGCAAGGTGCGTGCAAAGTTTCGTGCTGTTTGTACATTTCAGGAGCTCGTGTCAGAGGAAAAACAATAAATATGTATGCTTGTGAACAATAAATTCAAAAAAATAGCAAGAAAATTCAAAAAAATATGAAATTTTTTGGCATCAAAGAGGCTCGGGTGTCTGCAAGCTGCATGCAATTTTTTGTTGTGTTTGGACATTGGAGGGGCTTGTGGAGAAAAAAAACAAAATTTTCCTCGGGAAAAAACTTGGGAAAAAATAACTATTTTGTTTTTTTCTTGCTAGAGCTCATCGCATGTCATTTGATCACAAAAACTTGCAAGCACCTTGTGCACCCAAGCCATTTTGATGCCAAAAAAATTCACATTTTTTAAAATTTTCTTGCTATTTTATTTCAAATTTATTGTTCACAAGCGTGCAGATTAACTGTTTTTCCTCGCCACGAGCTCCTGGAATGTCCAAATAGCACGAAAATTTGCACACACCTTGGGCACATGGGTATCTTCGGTCTCACAAAATTTTAGATTTTTTAGATTTTTTTTTGCTATTTTTTTCAGGACGGTCAAACTATAAGGGTACCTAACGGCGGAGGGGCAAATTTGAGTAGGCTTTCGAATTAGGGGTATATCTGATTAGGTGGTTCGAGTTAGGGACAGAAATGCAAATGGCCCTATGAAAAAACCTGAACAGTCAATGTGTACTTTGCTGTAAGTTGGCTGGCATATATTGCCGAATGCTGATGACCTCTTCCGATGGACTTGCAACATTATGTGATCATCTGTTCATGGTTATCTTTGGACATTTTTTAGTTCATACTCCATGGCAGTTGATAAATTTCTTAACAATGTGTGCCCCCCAGGAAAGAATGCTGCTGTATATATTGTTCAATGTTGACGGGTCTGTGGCTTGCAATGTGTGCTCCCTGGAAACAGGAACTTTCACAACATATGCCTGCAGGACGAAAATGCATTTCAGCCGTATTTCAGAGTTCACCTTGGAAGAAACTCTCAGCCATGGGCGTGGTGTGTGATTCACTATAAAGAAGGGCAATAAACCGGTACTTCGAAAAAAATAAGGATGCTGGATACTGCTTGTTCATCACACTGAAGTGCAATGTGTAACCTAACTTTCTTTCCCTGCAGTTTCGTACATTAACAGTGCTCTAACACAATGATTTATGTACATTAATTCATAATCGCGAACCAGCTTGTGGTTGGATGGTGATATCCTCGGTCCATCAGGGTTTAAGTCCTGATGCTCGTATTTATCCGGCCGGCTCTGTCTTTTGGAGATGTTCATAGAGATAAGGTGTGCGCGTGTGCCTTCATAAGGGTGGGTGTATGCGCATATATATGAGCGCTTGTTCAAAAAATCCATAATCTATAATAACTTGTGACTGTGAACAGTATCATCTCTCTCAATTGCCTTCCTACTTTTAAACAAAGGAGGGCATTGTACCTCCCTAACTTGCTTCCTTACATTCAGAAGAAGATCCGCTTCCATTAAGGATCTATTTCAGTCCCAAATGTCTGGACAGTCCAGTCCATACACATTTTTACCCATTCAAAGAGGACCACATATCCGGCTAGACTGTTTGGATTGTCCGGCCCCAAATAGAGAGGTGGAGTAGGGGAGTTCGTTCGTCCGTCACGTCGGATCCGACAGCCCAGACCCACCCAAAACACTACCCAAACACCTTTGTTTGCTACTCCGCCTCTCTTCATGGGCCTGACCATGACCTCGGTGCTAAATCTACCTCATACACCACAAACCACCTCCACTGCCTGCCGCCGATGCAATGGATCTCACCGAACCGCCGGACCTGACCTTACGCAACATCTTTGAGGTGTCACCGCGCCCGCGCCCATAGCAGCCGCCGAGCCGAATACGGGGAGCATCAAATGCCAAGAGCCGCACAGAGAGTGAAGGCGTGGGTGTCCAGTGTGGTTGCGCGTGTGCGAGCTCCTCTCGCCCGCTATGCCGCCATGTCGATGGAGTTCTAAGTGCTCTAACACAATGCTTTATATACATTAATCGACAATCTATAATAATCTATGAAGAGTGTCATATATCTAATTTGCCTTCCCTATTTTAAGCAAGGAGGGCATTGTACCTCCCTAACTTGCCTCTTGTAAGTCAGAAGATCCATTTTTGTTAAGGAATCTCCAAGGAGGGCACCCATTCTGCTCCTAAATGTCTGGATAGTCCGGTCCGGGCACATTTTAAGCCATTGAACGCAAACAACATATTGGGCTAGACTTTCTGGATTGTTCGGCCTCAAATCGCAGGGTGTAGTGGGGGAGTTTACACGTCCGCCACGTCGGCTCTGACAGCATGGACCCACCCCAAAACACTACTCGTACCCCATTGTTTGCTACACCACCTCTCTTCCCACGCCCGACCTTCTGGCCAAATCCACATTGGACGCTGCAACACCACATATGTTCCCAACCGCTACCGTAATGGATCTCGCCAGACCAATGGACCCGACCCTACCCAGCATCTTGGATGTGCCGCAAGCCAAATATGAGGAGCTTCAAATACCAAGAGCGGACCACGAGAGGCACGGGTGCCCGGTGTGGTGTCGTGAGTGCGAGATCCTCTCGCCCGATATGTCGGCATGCCGATTGCACTTGGACATGCGAGGAGAGACATATTCTACCTCAGTTGAACCTCTCAATAAAAGAACACATATGGGAGCCCTAACCCCAAAACCACCATGGACTCCCCCTAGCGTCTCTCCTCGCTGCCGCTGTCACCGGTCGTCGTCCTGGTGGTAGCGGCGCACCCTGCTTCCAAACGTATGTAGGCACTCCAAGTGCGTCTCACGCATGAGATTCACGTGGTGGAAGTTCGGCTTTGATTGTGCAGGCGGACGCGGTCCGCACGGGTGCATGCAGTGGGACGCTGGTGGGGAAGCAGCCATAGGTGGGGCACCGACCGGTGGCACGTGGCGAGTGATTGAGCTAGACACCCAAGTGTTCGTACAATAACAAACTTTTTGTGTGTCATGTATTCACAAACATGTACTTCTCTCTAACCTAAAATCAAAAGCAAAATTCAGTAAAGGATTTTTCTTGGACCTTACCAAAATATACAAAATTTCAAAGATTTGGAAAATACACCCTTCGTAAAGATATATTTGATTTTATCTATAGATCTAAACGCTCTTATATTTCTTTATGGAGGGTGTATTTTCCAAATCTTTGAAATTACTGAATTTGATCTATTGAAATTCACTTAATTTTTTAATTTGATTTGAGTTGGACCCAAAATTTTGAGCATCAAGATATTTTGTTACCCACCAAAAGTTGAGAAACTTGGTCAAAAATTCGTTTCAAAAACTTGGTCCTTGGTGCGCAAGACCAACCCTACACAGAAGAGATAATTCCTTTTTTTCAGGGAGGAAGAGCGAATTCTTATTTGGCCCCTTATTTAAATGTGCTTCCTTAGTGGGCACAAACAAGACTTTCTTGCCTATTTGACATTACGTTTAAAATTTGTTCCCTATTTTGACATCTCATCCATTTTGGACACGAACGGTGTTAAGTGTGAAATGAAAAGATTTTGCCCCTGGTGTTGTATAGTGCTAAAAAAAAGACTAGTATTTGATACTCCCTCCGTTTCGAAATATAAGATGTTCTAACTTTTTTTTTGAATCAGATGTGTATAGACGTGTTTTAATGTGTTTATTCAATCATTTCAGTCCGTTTGTAGTCTATATTAAGATATCTAAAACATCTTATAATAGAACGGAAGGAGTAAAATGTCATATTTATGTGTGCTGCTAAACTTATTTTATTTTATATTCTGTGTGCTGCTAATTAAACCAGTCCTACGTCATTGATTTTATAAAATGTGGACTGGTTTAAATTTATTTTATTTTATATTCTGTGTGCTGCTAATTAATCCATACAATCCACAATTTATGTTCTGTGTGCTGCTAAATTTATTTTATTTTATATTCTGTGTGTTGCTAATTAATCCATACAATCCACAATTTATGTTCTGTGTGCTGCTAAATTTATTTTATTTTATATTCAGTGTGCTGCTAACTTTCGTCATATCTACTCCTGGAACTAATCCATCGCCAAAGAACACGTGAGCACCACACACGATTGTAATCACAATTGTACCTCCTAGGTGCGCGACTAATTGTCATACTCCCTTCATTTCAATGAATAGAGACATGCATGTGTTTTAAGTTTAAATTTGATCATCAATTTAATTTATTATATGTGGATTATATGTGACGAAAGTTTATCATTGATTTGTATTTGAAAGAAGTTTTCAGTGGTATGATTTAGGGTCACATAACTTATAACTAATTTGAAGTCAAAATTGAAATTTAAAAGGCATGCACACCTTATTCATTGGAATGTACTAGTGTAAAAACGCTACGAATGGAGTAGGTAGCAGACATGGTGTTAGACATCTGCAATCGTGGCGCCTCTGAGTCCGAACGTGAGCTCCGCGCAATCTGACGTGTGGTGAATGTCATCTGATTTTCTAAGCTACCGGAGGCGACAAGCACTGTCCTCTTCGACCATTGTGGAGGATTCCTGCTGATGGCGAGTTACTTGTTCCCAACGGTGGCGGTGCTCAAACGACATGATTGCTTTCTTTACTTAGATATAAATTGGTATCATTTCCACATAAAATCAGGACTTCATTGGTCGCTCCTTGTAACTATGTAATGTACTATTTTTCATCAATTTAGAAACTTTTAGGCCCGTGGGCCTTTCCCCCTAAAAATATCTTTTGTTGTACTCTGAAACATGGGTCCGGCCCAGGGCATGCCTCTACCTCGCTCGACACTAGTTCGATGCTAGCCTCGCCTGAAGCGAGCGCTATACTGGGCCAGCCCAGGCGTGTGGGAGGCCACTTCCTTGTCCTTTTTTCTACTTATTTTCACTTTTTTTGTTTTTTACTTTTCTTTATACTTCCAAATATTCTAAACATATATATTAGAAAATATATATTACGTATATTTTTTTAAAATGTTAGTCATGCATTTGGGAAAAAAATATGTATAGAAAAATGGTTCTGATGTATACAAAAAATGTACAACGTGTATGGAAAAAAGTAGACATGAAAATAAGTTTTTAAATCTGTTAATATTTGTTGGAAATGATAAATATGTATATGAGAAATGTTCCTGATGTAAAAGCAAATGTATAACATGAATTAAAAAATGTTCCTGATTTATGCCAAAAATATTGATTGTATATCGAATAAAATGTTGATAATATATTTCAATAAATGTTAAACATTTATAAAAATTGCTCCTAATGTATACCAAAAATGTTCAATGTGTATGAAAAAAGTAGTTATGAAACACACAAAAATTGAATAAGTGTTAATCATCTATTTCAAGAATGTTAAATGTGTACACAAAAATGTTACCGATGTATACAAAAAATGTAGAATGTGTATTAAAAACTTGACTATTAAAACATAAATTTTAAAAAGTGTTGATCATGTATAGAAAGATGCTAATCATATATTTCAAAAATGTTAAACATGCCTGAAAAAATGTTCCTGATATATACCGAAAATGTACAATGTTTATTTTTTTAATGTTAATCATGTATTTGAAAAATATTAAACATCCATAAAAAATGTTTTCTGATGTATACGTAAAATGTAAAAATTTGTATAAAAATGTAGACATGTGTTGAAGGCAAAAAAAGTGGTGAAAACCGAAGAAAGAAAGAAACACCTTAGAAACAAAGAAAAAAGAAAAACCCGAAGAAATCCGTGAAACCCCATGAGGAAACCAAGGAAAACAGAACAAACCAAAGGAAACTAAAAAATGATGAAAACTAATAAAGGAAAAAAACAATGAAAATGAATAAAATAGGAAAGAAAAGTAAAAAACCAACAAAAATGGAGAAAGGAACAAAAGAAAACCGAAGAAAAAGAAGAAGAAAAGAAAGAAAAAATCAATAAAAACTGGACTAAAACAAAGGAAATGATGAAAAAAATAAGAAAATAACGTAGAAAACTGCGAAGGCACAAAGAACACTGAAAGAAAAAAGAGAAGAAAAAAGAAAAAAAAAAGAAAACCGGAGCAGAACCCACGAACCAAAGGATTGAGTGAAGAGAAGCTAGCGAGAAAAAAACAAAAATGGGCCGGCCCAGAAATAACGGGAAGAGGGAAACCCTCACGCGAGAGCTGCTTCCATCTCGTTTGAAGCGAGATATAGCTCTCGTGTCCAGTCCATGAGTAAATAGTTTTAGCCACATAGTATGCAGAAGCAAAATGGTCTTTCATGTCACACTTAATATTGTTAGTGGCCGAAGTGGATGGGATGTCACATAGGGAATAAGTTTTACACATTGTGTCAAATAAGGAAGAAATTTTCATTTGGGCCAAAAAGGAAGCACATTTTAAGAAAAGGCCAAATAAGAAATTTTGTTTATACGGAATTCCACCCTACACCCCTCCTTGGTATTTGAGTCGCCTCTCCCTTCTCTCTCCGCCGCCGGGCCGGCTATCTAGGGTTACACCCACCAGTGCTCCCAAAGGGCGGAGGTGGTGGAGGCGGCGGCGCACGCACATGGCCGAAGGTGAGGCACCAACCGGGCTGGTGACAGGGCCGGGGGAAGAGAAGACGGAGGCGGAGGTGGATGCGGGCTTCGAGTTCGCCTTCAATAACAAGGCCTTCTCCGACAGGGTCTTGCGGATAGAGGTCGTCGGCACTACCCGCAAGCGCCACCGCTATAAGGCTAAAGGTGCGTACATATCGGCACAGTAGTACCGTGCAACCCCATTAGTGTATCACTAGTAGATTACTGGTACCACACTACTCTAAGCACCCGATCTATGTGCGGATGTGTATGTATTTTCACCTGTCTGCATCAAAGTTATCGATCATATTATTATGTGCCTTTCTTTTGCAATCCAATTTCTCCCTCATGTATGCAAATTTGTCTTCTTTCATGTAATTATGACCTGGATTTATGGTGAATTTTCCACCTTATATGAGCAAGGAGGTGCGATGTTATTCTAAATGCAAGGGGGGTCTTTAAATACAAGGAGTGCAATTATAACAAATTCTAATAGAATCCTTGGGGTGACATTTATGATTGCTATTATGCTTGATGAATCTCAATGAGTGTCCAATTTTCCTGATATTTTATTTTTTCATGTGTATCTAAAGGTGATCAAATGAATCTGCACACATAGTGAATATGATGTTCCATACAATTTTAACAACAAAATCTTGTCTCGTAACTATGATATGTGCCTTCTTCTAGTTTTTTTATGTTTCTCTATATTTTTCTGAACTTGGCATTTTGCAGATAATGATGGAGAAGGTATTGACTCTTCTTGTGTTGTGATGGGTACGTCAGTGTTACGAGTCAAGACCATACATGTCAGTTCGGTGATCCTCGCCGCAAGAAGTTCTTTCTTTTTTAAGGTAATTCTGATGATCTGAAATGCATTTGGTTTATAATCAGTTGACTCATATTTCTGATAAGCTTCATGTTTCTTAGCTTTTCTCAAATGGCGCGAAAAAATCTGGTCAAAGACAGTCAAAAATTAGAATTGCTGATTCAGGTAACTCATGTGTACGGTATACTCTTCCTCATCTTATTATAACCGATGATTCTAGTATGCTGTTGTGATTGCATTATTTACTCATGTTTTTTAATTCAAGCAATGTGATTATTGTAGAGAGGCCTGTTTTAGAGTTTCCTGCCCCATTTTTCTACTTTGATAATGAACTAGCTATTCTCGTTTCCTCTACAGACTTTGCCTACCAAATGTATATTTTCTCAGGCTTTACAAGTTTACTCAATTGACTATTGGAAGTCAATGCTCATACTTAAATAGCTATCTCTTCTATTTTACACTCCCTCCATTCCGCAATATATGGTGCATATAGAATTTTTTTTCAAAAGTAAAACCTTGTAGACTTTGGCCATATAAATTGATGGAAATGTCAACACAAAAAATATCAAATAGATACAATATAAATTGTGCCTCATGACGTATATAATGATATTTATGTGGTATTTTAATTATAGATATTTTTATATATAAACTTGGTCAAAGTTCATGAAGTTTGACTTTTTGTAAAATATATACATGCAAAGTCATGAAGGGAAGGGGGGGGGGGGGGGTCTAATTGTTACTGACTGAGATTTATTACAATGTTCCATCAATCTTTATGGCTCCTTGCTTTCATTTTTACTTGGAACAGAGGGAAATGCCTTTATGGAGCTTTTACGCTTTATGTACAATGGAAAGTTGAGACCAACAACCGAGTCCAGTCTTCTGGTTGATATCTTGATGGCTGCTGACAAATTTGATGTCGTTTCATGCATCAAGCTTTGCACTCAGCGGCTCATAGGCCAGCCTATGACCCTTGAATGTGCAGTGAGGTGCCTAGATCTGCCATGTTCCATTTCAATGGCAGCTGACCTATCAGAGGCAGCCAAGAAATTCCTTTCTGAAAGATACGAGAAATTCCTGTTAACAAAGTAAGTGACCCCATTGGATTGAGATACACTTTTCTTTTCTTGCTTTATTAGTGTACTTGTGGATATTGTTGTCACAAAATCATTATATGAAGGCATTACATGGTTTTGTTGCATTTCAAGTTCCAAGATGAATTGATGACGATTCCTCTCACTGGGATTGTAGCCATCTTATCAAGGAATCACCCTGGGGTTGCATCTGAAGAATCCGTCTATGACTTCGTGCTCAGGTGGGCCCATTTGCAGTACCCAAATTCAGAAGAAAGACACAAGATTTTGAGCTCAAGTTTACTTCCACTGGTGACACTAGGGCGTATCATGACCATTGCCATCCTAACTGACCAGTCATCTTGCGTAATTAACTTTAGTATAAAGCATGAGCACTGCCGCGGGCTCTTCCCATCAAGATCGATACGCTCGCCACCATTCTATTGTGCAGGGCAAGGTTTCTTCCTCTCGGCGCTCGCTAAAACTGAGCCATTCAACTTTTTTGGTCTCTTAATAAAGAAGCTAGAAGGCAATGGCCCACTAAGGGGGACAATAGATTATGAGATGGAGGTAACGGCAAGGCGGTCGTCAGAGTTTGCCTCCATATCGAGGCGCACCACCACCACCGACATTAGACAAGCTTTTGGATGCAGGATTCCTTGGTCGGAGATCAGTGCTGATGATAGCCCCTTCTTTGTCGACGACAATCTCCATCTGCGAGTTCGCATCAAGATTACGCCGCAGCCATAGTGATGCATGCATTTGCTCTGCTCTCTTTTGGTGACCGGAAATGTAGCGATGTAGCATGTGAACATCTACAGTTGGATGATGAAGGTTTCATTGTGTCGTGGACTCTTATTACCAGACGCATAACTGTCAAACGCGCGCACGTGTGTTTTGATGTCCGACGAAGTCGCTGAACGGTTAACGTGCACTTTGTCGTGAGTCGGATTATGTGACCATCTGTTCATGGTTATGTTTGGACATTTTTTTTGTTCATGTCAGTTGATAAACTTATTACTGAGCCACTTTTTGTTTTCGTGAGCGAGAAGAAGCCCCTGTTCTTTTGACATAGTCATTTGCTAGCATCTGCTCTGCTCTTTTTTGATGACTGGAAATGTAGCAGTGTGAACATCCAGAGCCTGGTGTTGGAGGTTTCATTGTGTCACGTATTCTTACTAGTGAAGTCGCTGAACAGTTAATGTGCACTTTGTCGGTAAGTTGGCTGATATATGTCGCTGATGACTCTTTGATTCGATGGACTTATGATCCTTAGAATGAATATTTTGTGATCATCTGTTCATGGTTATCTTTGGTCATTTTTCAGTTCATACTCCATGGCAGTTGATAAATTTCTTAACAATGTGTGCCCTCAGGGCAAAATTCTGCTGTATAGTTCAATGTTGTTGCTTGCAATGTGTGCTCCCTGGAAACAGGAACTTCCACAGCACACGCCTTCAGAGTGAAACGCTCGTGTATAAGTTGCAGCTTGAGCCTTTTAGTTTGAGAGTTCACCTTGGAAGAAACTCTCAACCATGGTCGTTGATGTGTGATTATCTAGAAAGAGTTAGAGAAAGGAAATAAACAGGTTCTTCAGAAAAGTACACAACCGCTGCGGATACTGCTTGTTCGTCACTCTGAACTCTGAAGTGCAATGTGGTAGATACTCCCTCCGTCCTATAATACAAAAGTGTTTTTTATACTAGTGTATTGTCAAAAATATTCTTATATTATGGGATATTATAGGACGGAGATAGTAATAATCAAGACAAAGAAGGTGACAAGATATGAAAATCCTAAATTTTAAAGACGTATTTGGTTGCCCGCATAGAGCCTAATCAAGCCCGCGCGGGAAGCAAGAAGCCTGTTTGGTAGCCCGCATACACTATTGGGCCTGCATTACACGCTTCTTAAAGCACCTCTGTGCCTGGCTGGCTGGAAGCACAAGAATCGGCAGTTTCTGTGAAGCCAGGCCGAGCGAAAGCGCAGCGAGCGGGCCCCTGCACCAGGAGAAACTGGAGGGATGCAGGGTGTTTACCTGGTGTCTTCTTCAACCTCCATTAAGCTCCTCTCTAATCTCCTCTCTTCCATGTCCCTTTAATCTACACAACGATGCTTCGATTCGTGGTAAGCTCTACACGAAAAAGATGCACATCGATGCTACGGTTCCATTCAGGCGATCGGTTCGTAGTTTCTTCAGCCGTAAGTTCTTAATCTCATGTTCCCGTTTGGAGCTATTCTGGACGAATTTTGTTAGATTCGTCGCGCACGATCGATCATTTAAAATTTACTTTGACCAGCAGCCTAATCTCGTAGTTCCTCACAACATTCGTGTTGTAAGTTTTTGGTTTCGATGATCGTACCTTCATCTCTCTTTGAATAGCAGTCTACTGCACTGACGCCGTCATGTCGAGCTCCTCTGCTCAGAGCCCTCCTATTCGTCCCTCTCGACGCCGAAAAACCTTCCCCTTAATCTCCTTGCCCGCGTGCTACTACACTAGAGTCGTTTCTGGCGTTGCTCATCTCGGCCTATTCTCTGCCGTCCTCCTACTACCCTGACGCTGCAATGGCGCGCACACTGCTTTCTTGTGTCCTCTGCCTCCGTGCACACTGCAGTTCGCCGCGCCGCTGACGGGGTCGATCATCTTCTCCTCCTCTCTCTCGTCCTACTACACTGGAGTCGTTTCCGGCGTCAATCATCTCTGCCTCCTCTCTCGTCCACTGCACTGACGATAGCATGGCGCGAGCACTGCATTCTCCTCCTCTGTCCAGCGAGCATTGCAACTAGTTCGCCGACGGTGTCGCTTGCCGTGCCGCCAACGGGGTCGCTCGTTCACGACTCCATGCTTGTCATGTCGGACACGGCACCAAGGCCACTATCCACTGTAGTCGCCATTGTCCGGCGCACACTGCACTTCTTCTCCCCTTCCCTCTGCTAGCTCTTAACCCTGTCTGTTAAGTGAAGTGCTAGCTCTTAATCATACCTCATGCGTGCAACCAAACACCGAGTTCATGTGCCGCTTGAGCCAATGCAGGCAACCAAACAAAGTGCACTTGCGTATTACGTAATGCAGAGATCCTAGATGCAGGTAACCAAACAACTCGCAGATGTCACATATGAGGCTGTTTTTTCAGAACCAGGCTAGGTTGAGATGTGTATGCAACGCAACTACTATTCACTACGGCAACCAAACACGCCCTAAATGATCGCTACTTCACATCAAAAGCTTAAGAGGATCAAATTCATACAAGCGCATTTCCCAACTTCCAAATAGGGCGGAAATGAATCATCGACCTGAAAAATCTGGCAGAAAAAAACCAATATTGACATTGTTGTATCTATGTCAAAGTTCCATGGAATGATCAATAAATATATACTATACTATATACGATGCTCTCTAATTTTAAAGGCCTCGCAATCAATCAATTGAGATCTTCAATTTAAAATTGGGTCATTCGATTTTGAGCGGATCAACGATTTCTCAAGGAGCTCCATCATTTAATTCTTTTATTAATACATCTTTAATTTGGAATTGGGTAATCTGATTTTGATCGGGTCAACGATTTCTCAAGAAGCTCTCTCTTTCAATTCTTTTAGTACACTATGCTCCATAATTTTTAAGGCCTTGCAATCAATTGAGGTCTTCAATTTGAAACTAAGTCATCCGATTTTGACTGGGTCAACGATTTATCAAGGAGCTCCCTCATTCTTTTAATACACTATTTCTCTTATTTCTCAAGAATTGATGCGTTGATGCAAGACTTTGACCTTTAATATGTCTATAAGATTAATATAAATGATATCCTCGTATTTATTTTGCAAAACAATTTTTTTATTTGTCTTTACACTAATTTTATAGACATAGAGTAAGTGAGAATCATTGTGCCTTGTATTTATTTTGGAAACAAAAGCCCTTTCTTTCCCGCCTCGGTATTCGAGTTTGGGAGAGGACTGAGCGCGCGCCCGCGGTCAAAGTGTTTCGCCACTGGCACACGGCGAGGTCACATCATCCATCAATGGCGTGGCGTCCGACCTCCCCTCCCCTCTCTCTCTCTCTTATTAGTGGAGCACCTCTCTGTCCCAAGGTCCACAACAGCGCCCCCGACCTTACCCACTGCCTCTCTCTCTCCATTTTACCTTCTCCCTCCGCCGCCAGCTAGGGTTACGGCCGCCGGGTGGCGCAGCTCAACAATACCTCTCACAGCGCCGGTGGGTGGCGGCGACGCGTCGACTGGGGGCGCGGGGCCAGGGCCAGAGGTGGACGCGGGCTTCGAGTTCGCCTTCGACAATGAGGCCTTCTCCGACAGGGAGCTGCGTATAGTGGTCGTCGGCGCCAACGACGCCGCCAGCCGCAAGCGCCGGCGCGAGGAGGCCGAAGGTGCGTACTTACAGAGGCATAAGTACCATTACTCATTAAGTGGATTCTAGGTGTCACGCTAAACTAACTGCCCGATC
Organism: Triticum urartu; assembly: GCF_056163025.1. Lineage (NCBI taxonomy): Eukaryota > Viridiplantae > Streptophyta > Magnoliopsida > Poales > Poaceae > Triticum > Triticum urartu. Next base: position 542,802,003 of record NC_141877.1, read on the forward strand.
TACGTGCGTATATCCGGATTCGATACTGTATAAGTGTATATAGAAAGTATCTTTTTTAAGCTTTAGATTTCAAGGTGTTGAGATTCTCGGACATGGTAATATTTTCAGAACAACATCTCAGAATAGAATAAAATTCAGAACACCAGTTACCAAATAGTATATGTTGTCTGTACCCCCAATTCAAATGCAGCAATTTTGTAGTCACATATAACATACTCCCTCCGTCCCATGAATAAGATGTTATTACATCCAATAGATGTAATAACTTCTTACATTGTGGGCCGGAAGGAGTATTTGATTATTTGGATGTAGCAGTGGCGGACAAACTACGTTATACCATTCAAGTTGAGAATTGCCATTGGACAACTAAACGGATTTGGAATGATTTGTATGTTTATTGGTCTGCAGGCTTGGGAGATTCGTACTTGTTAATGGTAGTTATGTGTGATTCTTGTACCTTGATGCTTCAGACCTTAGTTTACAGGAACAAGCTGATCAATTATTTCACATCTTTCACATGAAAAATGATTTTTTCTTCAGAATCTGCAATTGATATATCCCCCAGTGTAGGATCCAAAGGTCCAAAACAAGTCCAAGAACAGATTTATTTATCAAAAGCGTTATTTCTGGAATGTATACTTGGATATGAAATTATGAATGAGCAAGTGTCATCCTTCATGTATTTTGTGAACATTAGTCCTTGAGTTGTTTTGTATCAGCGTCATCCTTCATGATTCAGGAGCCCCCTGTTCCACATTTTTTGAGGTCAACATTACTTTGTGTTTTGTCTGTGGTTCATTGTTGAAACATTTAGGGTTTATATACCTTGTCTCATGATCACTTGCTTTAAGGGGTATACAAACATATGTTGACAGTCCGTTCAACTAGGCAGTACTTGGGTTCTTGTGTTTCTTCGTAGGAGCAACATAAAATTACAACCCAAAACCTTTTCTAAGTAATTCTTCTTCATGCGGCAGGACTGTAGTCACATATTCAAGTTGGGAATTGGCACTGGACAGCTAAGAATATTTGGAATAATTTGTATGTGATAGGTCTGTATGCTGGCGAAATAGCAATCAACCTTTGATCGAAGGAACAAGCTGATCAATTATTTCACATCTTTTGCATGAAAAATGATATTTGCCTGATTGCTACATTGAATCTGCTATGTTTATATCTCTAAATATAGCATCCAAAGGTTAGAAGAACAGATTTATCACAGGTGTTATTTCTGGAATATGTGAACTTGGATATGAATAAGCAAGTGTCATCCTTCATATATCTACTGAACATTAGTTTGTGAGTTGTTTTGTATGAGCAAGTGTCATCCTTAATGGTTAAGGAGTTCCCTGTTCCACATTTGAAGTAAACATTAGTTCATGTTTTGTCTTTGGTTCACCTCAGTTTCCTTTGTTTTTGCATTGAAACATTAAAGGTCATAAATTAGCTTCCTGATAATCACTTTCTTCTAAGTAGTACAAACATATATTGACTGTGGTACACACTGGTGGTGTGTTGATACAGTAATTGCACAGTCTGTTGATAAACTAGGTAGTACTTGATTGCTTGCTTCTTCATACGAGCAACATACTATTTTTTTTGACGCGTGAGCAACATACTATTTACAACCCAATCCTGGCGAGATACAATTCTACTGCTTCTTGTTGCTTCAGAGGTATGAAATACATATTAATTAGATAAAAGAAGATAACAATACGAGACTTAGTCTGGTATTATCACACACATGCTTGATGCAGCTCAATGGGTATCCAGTTTTTCATATGTTTAAGATTTTGCCATGTTTCTAAAAGTTGATTTAATAAATTTGCGCACACAGGGAGAGTGACTGTATGAGGTTCCAGTTTTAACAAAAAAAAACATGTCTAGTAATTCTGTTATGTGCCTTTTCTTACCTAGATTTGCATGTTTCTCTATATTTATTGGACCATGGTATTTTGCAGGTGATGGTGGAGAAGATATCGACTCTTATACTGTGACGAGTACACCAGTTTTACGAGTTGAAACTATACATGTCTGCTCGGCGATTCTTGCTGCAAAAAGTAATTTCTTTCGCAAGGTAGTTCTGACGATCTTCTGAAATTCATTTGTTCTATATAATCAGTTGCCTCATCTTTCTGATAAGCTTCATGATTGTTAGCTTTTCTCAAATGGCATGAAGGAATCTGGCCACAGACAGGCAACAGTTACAATTGCTGAATCAGGTAACCAGTGTACGGTTTGCTCTCCTTCGTCTTCTTATAACTGATAATTCTAGTTGGTTATTGTGATTGTGTTGTTTTGTATTATTATTATTATTATTATCATTGTAGAGAGGCCTTTTTTGGAGTTTCCTGCCACACTTTTCTACTTTGATATCATGATCTCGATTGGCTCTCATTAGTCATTACCCTTACAAACTGTTGCCCCAAATGGATATTTTCTCACGCATTACATGTTTCCCCATTTGATTATTGGAAGTCGATTGTCATACTTAAATAATCATGTATGCATAAAACAGTAGCTATCCCTCTTCTTTTGTACTCCTCCATTTAATGTCACTGTTTGAGAATTCGTTGAACTGTTTCATCAATCCTTATGCCTCCTTGCCCTTATTTCTTACTTGGAACAGAGTACAAAGCCTTCCTGGAGCTTTTACACTTTATTTATAGTGGAAAGCTGGCACCAACTGAACCCATTCTTCTGGTTGATATCCTGCTGGCCGCTGATAAATTTGAGGCTGCTTCTTGCATTAAGCTTTGCGGTCAACGGCTCATAGACCTGCCTATGACCGCAGAATCTGCAGTAATGTGCCTAGATCTCCCATGTTCCATTTCAATGGCACCTGCCCTGGAAGAGGCGGCCAAGAAATTCCTTGCTAAAAGATACGATAAATTCCTGTCGACAGAGTAAGTAACCCCCATTGGATTGACATGCCTTTTCTTTTTCCTCCTTTAGGAAACATGTGGACATTGTTGTCATAATATCATTATGTGCGTCATTTCAGGTTTCAGGGTGAACTGATGAGGATATCTCTCACTGGGATTGTAGCCATTTTATCAAGGAATCACCCCGGGGTTGCATCTGAAGAATCCGTCTATGACTTTGTGCTCAGGTGGGCCTGCTTTCAGTATCCAAATTCAGAAGAAAGGCACAAGATTTTGAGTTCAAGCTTACTTCCACTGGTGCCAGTAGTGCGCAGCATGACCAATGGCATCCTGATGGACCAGCCGTCCTGTATAGTTGACTTTACTCTAAGTCATGGGCAATGCTCGGGGCTCTTCCCATCAGGATCGATACGCTCCCCGCCGTTCTATTGTGCAGGGCATGGTTTCTTCCTCTCAGCGCACGGTAAAATGGCGCTGTCCAACTTTTTTGGCCTCTCAATAGAGAAGCTAGAAGACAAGGGGCCAGTAAGAGGGACAATAGATTATGAGATTGAGGTAAAAACAAGACCATCGCTGGAGTTTCTCTTCTTGTGGAGGCGCACCACTACCACCGATAGTAAACAGGCTTTTGGATGCGGGATTTCTTGGCCAGACGTCATTGGTGAAAACAGCCACTTCTTCATCGACGACAAACTCCATCTGCGAGTCCATGTGAAGATAACGCCGCAGCCGTAGCCGTAGTGATGCATGCATTAGTGCCCCTTTTTGTGTTTATGAGCGAGGAGAAGCCCCTGTTCTTTTCAACATATGAAGAAACCTGAACCGGGGCTGCTAGCATTTGTTAGCATTTGTTCTGCTCTCTTTTGGCGACTAGAATGTTAGCTGTAGAACAAACCTTTACCGTAGCCATAGTTATTTGCTAGCATTTGTTCTGCTCTCTTTTGTCGACTAGAATGTAGCATGTGAACATCTATGGTTGGATGCTGGAGGTTTCATTACGCCGCGAACTCTTATCAGATGCAAAACTGTCAAGTGTGTTTGATGTGCACTGAAGTCGTTGAACCGTTGATGTGCGCTCTGTTGTTGGCTGATACATATTACTAATGACCTCTTTGTTTCGCTGGACTTGTGACCCTTAGAATGAATATTATGTGATCATCTGTCCATGGTTATCCTTGGACATTTTAGTTCATAGTCCTTGGCAGTTGACAAATTTCTTAACAATGTGTGCCCCAGGGCAAAATTCTGCTGTATAGTTCAATGTTGTTGCTTGCAATGTGTGCTCCCTGGAAACAGGAACTTCCACAACATGCACTTCCAGGGCGAAACGCTCCCATATAAGCAGCAGCTTAAGAGTTCGCCCTGAAATAAACTCTCAGTCATAGGCGCTGGTTGTGTGATTCACACATCCATAGCTCAAGGGATACAAGTCATACAAGCACATTTCCCAACTTGCAAGTAGGGCGGAGACGAATCATCGACCCAAAAACGGAAAATCTGACATGGAAAACCAATCTTGCCATTGTTGTATCTATGTAGAAGTTTCATGGAATGATCAGTAAATACTTTGAAGATGTTCCAATAGACATGGACATGTTTAAAGAGCTATAGCACTGGCAACATACAACAGACAGTACAACACCCTTTGCCTTTTATATCACATTCTCGGAACAAATATGTTGAATAATATCCCACTATGATGCACAATTTCTCTCCTTTGAATCCTCTGACTGGTTAAATGATGCCGTGGATGCAAAACAACTTAGTACTCCCTCTGTAAAGAAATATAAGAGCGTTTAGATCACTAGCTCTTATATTTCTTTATGGAGGGAGTATTTCTGTACATGGTCATATCCAGACACCCTTGAATGCAGATTACTCTACCATTTTTCATACGTACAAGCACATTTTTCAACTTCCAAATAGCATTGGGACAATATTATCACATTGGCGCAAAAAACCTGGCATGAAAAAGCCAGTCTTACCACTCATCAGTGATATTCTCTACTGCAAAGTTTAATGGAATGATCAGTCAATGAATTGAAGATGCTCCAGTAGTTATGGACATGTTCAAAATTCTAAGCACATTACAACATCTGATGCCTTTTATCTCAAAATGAATATTGAATAGCATTAGCACTATGATACACAATTTCTGTCCCTCGAATGCTCTGCCCAGTTAATGGTGCTGCGGATATAACAAAATGTATATCTTATCTCTCTTTCTCAAAATCTGATGGGGAAAAGAATTACTTGGGGGCAATGTAACAAATTGTGCCTGTCTATTGTGAGAAAACAAAATGTACACTATACAATCTGAACAGTGTGACGCAAGGAATCAAAGGCATAATTTGAAGATCCTATGTAGCCTGGTACCATTCTGCCATGTAGAGGAAACAAGCATGAGAAATTCAATTTTCTTTCTGAGCGGAAAGTCGCCGTGCTTGTGGACACCATCTGTTTCTGTTGTATGACTGAAAACAGGAATTGGTGTGTGTATGTGTGTATCTGACACTGGGAGATAAAGATTGATCTATGCTATCTACTACTCATCTAGTGAGAGGCTCAAGCTGCACCTCCATTACACCAGAAGGCCTAGATTCTGAACTCCTGGCAGAGCTGTCAGGATGCAAGAGATCAACCGAGTCATCTTCCTCGGTGTTACCTAGAACCCAGTGCCCTCTGAAGCTTCGGTCGCCGCCCCTTCGTTTGACCTCTTTATATTCCAAGGACAGAGCTATAACTATGGCCGAAAGCACCCACAGCATCAAGGCCCAGGTGAGCTCCTCTACATTTTCACTGTCATACCTGTGGCCTAAATGCTTCATTCCGGTGAAAAGCGCCACGACTCCGACGACAATTGCTGACCTGCCTGTGATGACATGTAGGTACTCCCAGAGGACACGGTTCTGGGGTGGAACCTCCCCGTTAGCGGGCCTCTTGGGCCGGAAATAGGCATTGAGTGGCTGAAAAGCTGCCAACAGTAAGGCTGACAAACCAAACTTGACGTGCACTGAATCGACATAGAAACCTCGGAGCTCAGCTGCAGCAAAAAGGACGCCAAGGAACATTATAGAGATCCCAGAATACTGCAGATAGACATGTATTTGGTACCACCCGTCTCCCTTCAAGCTTTTCAAATACCGAGCAGCCAATATTCCACCAGGAAGCAAAATGCCCCAGGCCACAAACATCATAAATCCATGCACAGCCAGAACGGGCCGCAAGTCCTGTTCTGCCTCAGCTGAACCTCTCAACAAAAGAACACGTATGGGGCGACTGCTTGTGACCGAATGCATATTACTGTCCGTCAGATCATCTCCTGACCAGCTTGCACCCATGGCCCAAACAACCTTGAGAGGTGTGGTTGGATCAATAATATTCTTGCACTCTACCTTTCCAGTACAGGAAGGCTTAAGAGGACGTGTAAACTCAAATGTAATAACGCCATCTTCTGATTTACACCTGACATAGGTTAAATTTTCAGATGTTGAATGAATACCTGCTGCACTCTTTCCATCAATCCAGTAAGTCTTGACCCTGCCAACTCCATCATTGCCTACCCAGCCAACATAGGCATAACTGTTCAGCATCCCACTCCCAAACGCGACAGCAAGGTACCCGCTTTTCTTCTCACCTCGAGCTGCTATGGATATAGAGTCAGTGGACAGAGTCCAAAACAGAGTAACCTGCTGATCATCCAACAATACACTGTTATTGTACATGTCGCTGAGGCCTCCATCTACCACTTGAACCTTCCACCCCATCTTTGCTTCATACACCGACTGGTAGTAGACAAGATCAGGTGTATTCCTATCAGGCAGCCAAACCAGCTCTGTGGGGGTTGCTGGCACACCATGAACATCAGGGCCACCGGCATATATGACCTCAGTCTTATTCCGCAAAGTGGCATTTCCACCGATGGGGTCTGAAGTGACATACAGTGCCACATCATGACCAGCCTGCACTGAGAACTTCACCGGCACACCCCTCTCAACCTTCAGCAGTGGCGCCTCCTTCTTGTTGATGTATATCACCTTGTCCGGGTTTGGTGGGTTTGGGTAGCGCAATGCTGGAGCGGATGTCACAACCAGCGGTGTCTTCCCATCGGCAATGATCCTGTCCTGGTCTTGCTTATTGTCAGCATCCAACGGTCCAAGGCAACTGTCCACCACCTCGGACAAATTGACCCTCATCAATCCAAAGGTTTCGTCCCTCGGCCCCCCATGGTTCTGCGGGAGGTAGTGTGGGCGCAGAGTGTCCGGCGGACGCAACTTCCCGATGGCCCAGACCACAGCCATCTCCTCCGTGGCACCAACAGGCACATCATACTTGTCATCTTCACTATCGAGTTTCCTCTTGTACCTGACGAAAGACACGCCATCGCGCCGGTGCCCATAAACCAGCCTGGAATTGTTCCTCCCGTCATCATAAGCACTGTCCGGGCACACTCCCGACACTGGCAGGTCATCCTTCCCCATGGTGCACTCGCTGTAGTCGGTAATGTAGTAGTCCTCTGCGAAGGGCATACCTTCCTCGGTGAAGCCGGCGACGACAACGTCCGAGCGGACCATGGCGGGGGAGTTGGCCTTGGGGTCGGCCCACCCGAAAGCCATGTAGTACTCGGAGCCAACGGCAGCCTCAAGGCCGATGTCGACCTCGCCGGCGGACACATTGAGCGTCCAGCGAAGGCGGTAGCCCTCGGAGAGCTGGACGCAGTTGTCGAACATGGTGGGCGCGGCGATCCGGGAGGCAAGAGCGGCGGTGGTGTTGGAGGAGTTGGAGACGGCGGATAGGAAGACGTGGCCGAGGTCGGAGGAGGTGTCGGGGTCGAAGATGGCGAGGAGCGGCGGCAGCGGGGCGGAGAAGGGGAGGCGGAGCGTCTCGTTGCGGAAGGTGGCGTTGAGCGGGAGCGGCGAAAAGGGGCGGCCTTTGGCGAGGTCGTCGAGGGAAGGGCCGTCGGCGGCCCAGAAGCGCGCGGAGGGGGAGGCGGCGAGGAGGTCGAAGCGCGTGAGCTGGAGCGCGCAGGCGCCGGAGGGGTCGAGGCGCACCGTGCCCCGCAGCTGGTGCTGCAGCATGGTGAGGTCCGCCGCGAAGCCCGCCGTGAGGTTGGTGTGCCGGCACGCCGCGTCGGCAACGGCCGCCAGGACCGCGGCCGCCACCGCGAGGCTGGCGAGGAGTGGGGCGAGGGCGGGGGCCATGGGATCACCCGGCGGCCCGCCACGCCGCGGCGGATCCGCGGATCGAGATCTGGGCCGGCGGGGCGGCGGGGGGTTGGGATCTGGGGTGGACGTTGGACTTGGAGCGGAGTTGGGTTCGGGAGAGTAGGAGGCCGGGCGGCGGGACGGTGGCGTGCGTGGGAGGCGAGGCGGGGCGGCCGGGGGGCGGTGGATATTCGGAGGAGGGGAGGTTCTCGGTGGGGTGGGGATGCGACCGCCGCAGTTTGCTGTGGCTGTGGCGGTGGTGGCGAGGCGACTGGACCGGTGCGGTGCTGGTAGGGAAGCACCACCGGCAGCGCCTACAACTTTTTTTTTTTGAGCGGGGCAGCCCTACAACTGTCAGTCACTGGCAGTGGTCCTCCACACCCCACGTGTTAGAGAGGCAAGGACGTGCTATTTTTTCCAAAGATAATAAAATAAAAAAAGGAGAGACAAGATGTGCCATTTTGTCGAGCCGAAATAAAAAACGTGGCATTTTGTCGAACCACTAGTAGTGACTCTTATCTTAGATGAAAAACATCCGGGTTTTTTCCACCGGCGGATCCAAAGGGCATATTGAAGCCGTGGCATTCGATCAGCAGAAAAATTCTAAATTTCGTAACATCTTCCGACTAGGTTCTTAGAACGCAATGCACGGCGGACCGTTCAGCGCGAAGAGGTGGATGGCGGATGAAGGGTGGAGAGGAGAAGGAAATCCAAAAGGAGGAAAGACGAGAAGGAGGGGGAGGGGGGGGGGGGGGCAGAGACTGGCATGCATGCCGATTGGGTATCCCCTCCTACCTTTAGGGCTCCGGCATCACCAGTGATAGTAGCGCCATACACAACAATTACGAGGAGGGGGTGGATGAGGGCGGCTACACGGAAAAGAAAGCGTGTTGAAAAGATCGACGACAAAGATGGCGAAAATGGGGATGATGTGCACCAAAAGAAATATATTGGTTTGTAGTTGGTTTTATTGGTTTTCTTTGCTGTTTTTGTTTGACCGTTAGAGAATGCTCGTGGTTGGTGCATCAATGGTCGATTGTTTGTTTTAGCTACTAATAACTAACAATATATGCCCCACAAAAAAACTAACAATACAAAAGCAATTATACCATGCTTCACTGCAGGGTAAAGCAGTTGATGCCTCGATGCTTACAATAACTCGTTGCACATGCTCCCATGATTTTTTTTCTAGTACTATGTACATTCTGTCGACTATAGTTGATAAATAAAATTATTGTGTATTTTCTCTTTTCTTTTCTAAAAAAAGACATTGTCGAGCCTGAAAAAAGGCTCGAACCTAGCTTGACTTTGCATTAATAAAGTCATCAATCAGCCAGAATTACAACAACAAACCACATACAAGTAGCAGAAAAAGAGATAAAAATAAACTGAGGCGAAACAACCTCAGGTGAAAGATACATGGTGCAAATAGAACAGTGCAAGGACCAAAGAAAACACAAGCAACTATCAATATGAACCGAAAGAAATAGCTTTTGTTTAGGATAAGTTGATGCTTTATTTAACTAAAAAGAATAGTCTAGGATCTCATCAGAGACCACCTCTAAGATAAAATCTGATGGCATCATTAGCCACACTTACATAATGCTTTCACTACGCCTACCTTTGCTAATTTATGAGCAACAACATTTGCCGAATGACTAACAATTACCAAGAGCTAATTCTAAAAAAGCAATTACTAGAGCTTTTTATTATCAATTAACATCTTCAGAAACATTTTGCACCTATATATTATTTATCGCTAATATTCGGTATTGCCCGATAAACTCTGAAACCCTTTCAGTGACCCCGATACGCTTTCGGTTCTCTTGAAACTATTTCCAATATTAACGAAACTATTTCAAAAATAAATCCTCGTCACTCTTTGTGACGCCCGGATAATTAAGCTACAGTGATCCTCTACTAATGATGCCATGTCACCTCGATTATAGTTGCTAATCTCGAATTAGTTCGAAACCGATTCAAATTCAAATTTAAAATATAAGCAAACAACAAAAATTTTCAAACAATAAAACTAAAATGTTCGGGTTGTGCCAAATAATGCGTAGGTAATTATGGTGGAGAAACCACACTTTTATAAAATATTTATAATACTATAAGATGAATAAGACTGTAGATAAAACAATTAAATTAAATGCCTTTTGTATTATGTAAAATACTAAACTGTTGTGTTTAAGGTAAATCTTTTTATGGCAGTGGGTTTAGTGGCAATGCTAAATTTAGGAGTTGAAATTATATTTTTACAAAATTAAAATAAAACAGAAAAGAAAAAGAAATAAAAGAAAAAAGGTTAGAAAAACAGAAAACCAAAACTAAAAAAAAGGAAACAGCACCCCCGCTGGGCTCTGGCCCAGCTGGCTTGCCCAACTGGGCCAAGGCCCACCCCGCCGCCTTAACCCCCCACGCCCCCGAAACCCTAACCCCTACGCGCAATTCTCCCCCGTCGCCCTACTTCTCCCCCACCCGATCCAAATGGGATCAGGATCGATCCCACCACGCCGTCGCCGCTGCCCCCCCCCCCTCTGCTGCGTAACCCCTCCCACTCCCCCGATCTCTCTCCCTCCCCCGCGTGGAACTGGATCGAGGGCGCTCGCCCCCGACAACCGCGTTGACCCCGACGCCCACCGGACTCCGCCGCCGCCCCGAAGCCGTCGCGCCGTCGCCGCGTCCCCGTCCTCCTCCCCGCGCGGACTGCGCTCGCCTTCCCGACGCCGCGCCGACGCCTCGTCCCCGTCCTCCTCCTCAACCCCCACTGCCACGAACCCTACGCCGCCCCCGTGAGCTTCCCCCTCCTCCTCTCTTCCTCGCGCTCACGCCATGGCCTCCTCCCCGCGGCTCCGCTGGCGCCGTCGTGGCCTCCCGCGCCCGGTGTGCCCCCGCGCACGTGCGCCCGAGCCCTGCCTCGCTCTGCCGCGGCGCTGCTCGCTCGCGCTGCGCCGCCCGCGCGCCGCCCTACTCCCCTTCCCCCCGAGCCTGCTGCTGATGCTGCTTGCTGCCACTTCTGCCCTTGCCGCTGCGTGCCACTGCCGCCTCGCCTCCACGCGCTGCAGACCCTGTCGGTCGCGCCCTACGCCTGACCATCTCCCGAGCGCCCCCTTTGCTCTGCTGCTCCTACCGCCTTGTGCGCCCGCGCCCCCTGCGCCGCGCGAGACCGTCGCCAACCGCTGCTGCCCTTCCCCATCCCTGCCGCAGCTACCGTCTTCGCCCCACGTCGCCTCCCCCTGCGGTTGCAGTCGGCACCACCGCCGCAGCCACCTCGCTCGTCTCCGCCTCTGGCTCCCGCCGCTCCGGCCACTCGCCGTGGCCTCGCCACTTTCGCCGGAGGCGGACAACCCCTGTCTCTGCGGGCGGGCGTCCTGGCGCCCCGCACCCGATCCACCGCCAGCGCCCGTTTGACCCTATGAGCCACTGCCCAGTG